>NC_137016.1:27529981-28099981 GCF_032717465.1 Coenobita brevimanus | reverse complement strand
CAGCAGGGAAGGAAGGTTGTTGGCACACTGAAAGCAGTGATGAGAAATAGGGAGGTGAGTATGGAAGTTAAGAAGTCACTGCATGACGGTATTGTGATCCCTACCCTGACGTATGGAAGCGAGGCGTGGACCTTGCAAGAGGGGAACAAGTCAAGAGTGAGAGCAGTGGAAATGAGTTACTTGAGAGGAGCATGTGGAGTGACATGGAGGGACAGGTTGACGAATGAAGTGAAGGAACGTTGTGGGGTAAATGTGGATGTGGTTGAAAAGATTAGGAGAAATACACCGAGGTGGTTTGAACATGTGGAGAGGATGGAGAATGGAAGACTGACTAAGAGGGTGTATGTAGGTGAGGTGGAGGGAGGGAGAGGGAGGGGTAGACCGAGGATGAGGTGGAGGGATGGAGTTGAGAGGTACGAAGATATGAGGGAGGGGGGGGTAAGTTGGGGGGAGGGGAGTCAAATGGTGGGTGACAGAGTGACTTGGAGGCGTTTTGTCTGTGGCCACCCTTTGCGGGATTAGGGCGTCGGGCTATAGATAGATAGATAGATATATATATATATATATATATATATATATATATATATATATATATTCCATTGGAGCCCAGTGTCCGGAGTATCGGACAGAACTGGGATTTTTCCAGTCTTTATAAAGTAGGGAACCCCCAGGTAGGGACCTATGAGCTTCGCGACTATGAGCCGATAGGCGGAGGGCAGTACGCTTAGTATCCTCCCAGCGCAATGCCTCACCCAGCACCCCTGGGGTCCAATGGGATAATGACTGGCAAACCTATCAGTCTCTTTAACCCACTGGAGCCCAGTGTCCAAAGTATTGGACAGAACTGGGATTTTTTCAGTCTTTATAAAGTAGGGAACCCCCAGGTAGGGAACTATGAGCTTCGCGACTATGAGCCAATAGGCGGAGGGCGGTACGCTTAATACCCTCTCTGCGCAATGCCTCGCCCAGCACCCCCGGGATCCAATGGGATATATATACAGTATATTATGTGGTAGGTGGGGGCGCTCACCATCCACTCACTCAATGTAGTGCTGCTCTCGGGTGTCTGCCCTTTCCTCTCTTCCATCCTTCTTTCTTTCCATCCACTTCCGTCTTTCCTTCCTTCATTCTTTCCTTGTTCTTCTGCCTATGGGTGACTTTACACTCCCTCTTGTGTCTTTCCTTCATTCTTTCCTTTTCCTTCTGCCTGTGGATGACTCTACACTGACTGACAAGCCAAATGGTTTCCTGTACACCAGAAAACCATTTACTACGCTGGGTGGTAACCATATAGCCAAATTTTGGCACCTGGTGGTGTAGTGGGTAATTATTGTGCTCCAATCGCATTGAGCCGGTGAAGGTTTATATCCAAGGGGTGGTTGAGGTTGATTGCTCATGTAATGCCACCCAGGGATTAGTGAGGCTGGTCACTCTCATCTTAAATGTCGAGACCAACTGCCTAGCCCCGGGCTCCTATGCTGCTCATGGGGCAATGTAGGACTGGATGATAGATGTATATATATATATATATATATATATATGGGGTGGTACTACTACTCTGCGGCCAGGTTGTGTTAGGAAGAATACTGCTCTCGGGTGTCTGCCCTAATGATGGGAGATCTGAATGCTAGAGTGGGAAATGTAGCAGTTGAAGGTGTAGTTGGTATGCATGGTGTGCCTGGAAGAAATGAAAATGGGGAACGAATGATAGCGATGTGTGTTGAGCAAGAGATGGTGATTGGGAATACGCTGTTTGAGAAGAAAGATATTTATAAGTATACATGGGTGAGACAGGAGGGTGGAAGGGTTGTTGATAGAGCCTTGATGGACTATGTGGTTGTGTCTAGGAATGTAATAGGAAGATTGTTGGATGTGAGAGTTCTGAGAGGGGAGGGTGGAGGTATGTCTGACCACTACCTGGTGGAGGGAAAGTTAAGAGTAGGAAAGAGATGGATGAGAGCTAGGAGGGTTAGGTGTGGCAGGGAGGTTTTGAAAGTGAGTGAGTTGGATAAAAGAGAGAAAAAGATAGAGTATCAGGAGAAATTGAAAGATGAGTGGAACGCAGTGAAAGATCGGGAAAATGGCAGCGTGGAGGAGGAATGGCAGTTGTTTAAGAGTGCTGTGGTGGGGCATGCAGAAGAGGTGTGTGGTGTGAGACGTGTGGGTGGTGGCGAAGAATAGGAAGTGAATGGTGGTGCGAGGAAGTAAGTATGGCTGTGGCTGAGAAGAGACGTGCATATGAAGTGTGGCTGCAGAGGAAGGATGAGATGTCATATGAAAGGTATAAGGAGAAGAGGAATAGAGCGAGAAGGGCTGTGCGTGATGCTAAAGTGGCAGCAGATGAGAGGTGGGGTAGGCGGCTGACAGAGAATTTTCAGCAGAATAAGAAAATGTTTTGGAAGGAGGTGAAAAGGGTGCGAAAGGGAGAGTCTGGGAAGGAAGAACGAGTAAAATCAGAGGATGGAAGGATGTTAATTGAGATGGATGCAGTAAGGAAGAGATGGGCAGAGTATTTTGAAAGATTGTTAAATGTAGAGGAGGAAAGGGTGGCTGAGATTGTGGCGGATGGAAGGGTGCAAGGTATAAATGTGTTGGGAGAGTTGAATGATTCCTTGATCACGAAGGAGGAAGTGGAGAAGGCAGTAAAGGAGATGAAAACAGGGAAAGCTGCAGGTATGGATGGGTGTGCTGTGGAATGCCTGAAGGGTGGTGGAGTGACTATTGTTGACTGGTTAGGAAGATTGTTGAATGTGTGCTTTGAGAAAGGTATGGTGCCAATTGACTGGGCAAGTGCTTGTGTGGTCCCGTTGTATAAAGGCAAGGGTGATAAGTATGAATGTACTAGCTTTAGGGGTATAAGTCTGTTGAGTGTTGTAGGTAAGGTGTATGGTAGAGTGTTAATTATGAGAGTTAGAGAGGGTACAGAGGGAGTGATTAGTGATGAGCAGTGTGGCTTTAGGAGAGGGAGGGGATGCGTTAATCAGGTGTTTGCTGTGAGACAAGTGTGTGAAAAGTATTTAGCGAAAGGCAAGGATGTGTTTTGGGCATTTATGGATTTAGAGAAAGCGTATGATAGAATTGATAGGGGAGGCTTTGTGGACTGTTTTAAGATTGTATGGACTTGATGGTAGGTTACTAAAAGGGGTGAAAAGTTTTTATGTAAATAGTAGAGCGTGTGTAAGAGTGGGAAATGCTGTGAGTGATTGGTTTCCCGTGAGAGTGGGGCTGCGACAGGGATGTGTGATGTCGCCTTGGTTGTTTAATATTTACATGGATGGTGTTGTAAGGGAGGTGAATGCAAGAGTTTTAGGTGGTCTGAGTCTGGTAAATGTTGATGGAGGAGAGTGGAATCTGAAGCAGCTGCTGTTTGCAGATGATACTGCACTGGTGACTGATTCAGAGGAGAGATTGAGACAGTTGGTAGAGGAGTTTGGAAGGGTGTGTGAAAGGAGGAAATTGAAAGTAAATGAGAATAAGAGTAAAGTGATGAAGTGTACGAGGTTGATAGATGGTAGGGGGATGAATATAGTTTTGAATGGTGAGTTGCTTGAGGAGGTAGATTGTTTTAAATATCTAGGGTCACATGTTGCTGTGGATGGAAGAATAGATGCAGAAGTGAAGTTTAGAATAAATGAAGTAGGAAAGGTGCTGGGAGGAATGAAAAAAGTGTTTAAATGTCGTTCGCTTAGAATGGATGTAAAGAGAAGGCTGTATGAGGGTGTTGTGGTACCGACTGCATTATATGGGGCTGAAACATGGAATATGGGTGTAGCAGAGAGGAAAAGTTTGAATGTAATGGAGATGAGATGTCTGAGGAGTATGTGGGGAGTGACGCGTATGGATCGGGTGCGAAATGATGAAGTGCGAAGGAGAACTGGAGTTGTTCGGGAGATGGCTGGCAGAGTTGAGCAGAGGGTGTTGCAATGGTTTGGGCATATGGAGAGAATGGATAATGAGCGATTGGTGAAAAAGATAACTAGATCTGATGTGAGAGGTGTAAGGCTGAGAGGAAGACCACGAATAGGATGGATGGACAGTGTGAAGAGAGCGCTGGATGCGAGAGGGATGTCTGTTGAGCAAGGAAGAGTGGCTGTGCGTGACAGAAATAAATGGAGAGAAATTGTGAATGAATAAGTGATGACGCAGCCCTGAGGGGATATTCTCCCGCATTTGGTCTGATCAGCTAGTCAGGTCAGGTGCGGGTAAGGGGATGGGTCTGTTATGATGTGGCAGGGGTAAACCAGTTCTGCTGTCGGGCCCTGCTGCGGATGTCACTGATTGCATTGCCCAGTTGACCCTTGTGCGGTGTGGTGCGGTGAGGATCTGTCCGTTCTCCCCTTTGGGGCTAAGATGCGAATGAATGTGTTTGAATGGATGAGTAAATGGAGAGTGAGTCATCCTGTCTCGGCTACCTCCCTTTCCTTGGGGGAAGCAGCCTAGGTATATAGATAGATAGATATATATATATATATATATATATATATATATATATCAATCATCATCATCATCATCATAAATATATATATTGTACAGTTCATCCCAACTGTAACTGAAATTCTAGTACACGAAACCCCTAGTGCGCGAGGACCTGTTTTTAAAATTTACTAACCAGTATACGTGAGTCACACCCACACAATGCGAGGCGCAGGAAAAAACTGCCCAAAACCAGTGTTTTCCGATGTGAACCCCGAGAACGACACCCACCTAATGGAGAGTGATTTGCCGATGCCCAGGATTAGTTGAACCCTGTGTGCCCTGAACAGATTCAAGGAGGAATTTGAGACATGGAACTGTGCCAGCAACGAATGGAAGAGGTTCTGAGTTCACCAGACAGAACCTTCCACTACTACATGGAGAAGCACTATCAAGAAATTAACAGGAGGAAACAAACCCTCATCACCTGTTACATTCAGCGGCCATCACAAATTCAGGAACCCAAGGAAGTAGTGCCTTCTTCTGCAGAGCCAACTCCTGGGGAGGACCTAGAGGATGAGGTTATGTCAATGGTGTCATCAATAGACTTTGAAGGATTCAGGGAGGAAGTGAGTGAGGTGGCTCATGAAAGTGTTGATGAGGAGGTTGGTGAGGTGGGTGGTGCAGCTGGTGGTGCATCAGGTGGTGCGCCCGTGCACACTAAGTGCCTCACCCTGCCTCGGAACCCTTTCTTACGTCCATCATGCCTGTCATCCTCCTTGAATAAGGTGAGCAGCCATATTCTTGTTACTTCAGTTATATCTTAAGTCTATCTATATATCTATAGCCCAATGCCCTAATCCCACAAATGGTGGCTGCAGACAAAACACCTCCAAGTCGCTCTGTCACCCACCACTTGACTACTCTCCCCCCAACTCACTCCCCCCTCCCTCATATACCTCTCAACTCCATCCCTCCACTTCATCCTCGGTCTACCCCTCCCTCTCCTTCCCTCCACCTCACCTACATACACCCTCTTGGTCAGTCTTTCATTCTCCATTCTCTCCACATGTCCAAACCACTTCATTCCTCTCAAACGCCATAACTTTACTCTTGTTTACATTAACTTTCAGATTCCTCTTCCTACACTCTGTCCCAAATTCATTCACCAAACCTTGCAACTCCCATTCATCTTCACTCAATAATACTGTATCATCAGCAAACAAAAACACCGGAATCCTCCAAATCTCACCTTCATTCATCAGAGCCAGCCCCACATCCACTGCCCTACCTTGCACCTCCTTTACAATGCCATCCATGTATATATTAAACAGCCATGGAGACATTACACAACCCTGTTTCAGTCCCACATTGAGATCAAAGAACTCACTCAGCTCACCAACCACTCGCACTGTAGCCCTTGCTCTTTCGTACATAGCCTTCGCAGCACTCAACAATTTCCCCTCCACTCCATATATTCTCAATACCTTCTACATCCCTTGTCTATCTATTCTGTCATAAGCTTTCTCCAAATCCATGAAGGCAGCATACACTTTATTTCCCTTCTCTAGATACTTCTTCACTAAACATCTTAGAACAAATATCTGATCTACACACCCTTTTCCCTTCCTATATCTTAAGTACTGTACTGTATATGTCTTTGATATTTTCTCTCAAACAGGTCAAAAAGGTCACTGATAGGGGGGAGGTGCCACCCATATGTTAATTTTCCCATTAGTTTATGTATTCCTAGTGTGTGAAATCCTAGTACGCGAGCATGTCTGCCACCCATATAGCCGCGCTTTAGGGGGATGTACTGTATATATATATATATGAGAGAAAGAGAGAGATTCCAATAACAGTTACCCAGATATATAGAATCTAGATGCTTGATAGCCTTCAAGTATCTATCTCCTGAAAATCTGATTGTGTTGAAATCCTCATTCTCACTACAGATGGTTGTATACATGAAGGGCTCTGCCTCTGCCCTTAATGTTTGCTTCACAACCTCCTAACAGCCATCAAGGAATCAACCAATTCTTCAGTAACTCATATAATAATATCAACAGTAACTCATATAATAATATCAACAGATATCTGTTCAGTGAATGGCTACAAACTACTCTTTCACTGACTACTCACTCAAATTTCTGTATCAGTTCCTCTCTTACCCACCAGAATTTCAATGCCGATGAAGATGAAAAGGAGCCTAATGGCAACTTCCCAAACCATGTTGAAGGATGATATAAGAAGGCAAGCAACACGCAGAGGGCCTGAGGATCGATGTACTAGCCACCATACACACACTGGGCTTAGCAGGTACAAGTAGTGTGGCCATGGACGACCTTCACCTGCCAAGAGAACAAATAATCACTTATTGCTTCTCTCTGTTGTGTCCTCAGGCTCATCTGGACTTGAATCCAGTGGGCTGCAAGCTTAGGCTGCCTTTTTCACTTACTCCACCATCCTCATTCTGGGAGATGGAGAAAGAGCTGAGAGGTGTCTGCATAATCAGCCCTGCTACTTGAGTATATCAATGCCACCATGTGAAGGCACCCATTTCCAGTAACTGAAATTTTAGTGAAGGACAGTCATAAAAGGTAGCAAGGAATCGAGAAACTGAGCACAATTAACACTCAGCTTACAAAAGCACACAATTGCCTCACATGAACTTTAGATGCTCTTATACCATTACTGGTTAACAGAATAAAGAATAAAATAGTTAAACAATCAAGTGACATAAAACTAAATGTCCATAATCAATGACACAGTATGAAAAGTTCATGGCTTTCTACTACAGTAAAGCACTACATTAAGTAATGATATACTTACTCTCTGGACTTTAATGAACTTTTAACATTTTGATAACTTCTTATATAAATATTAATGTGGGTTTTCTACTTTATATCTGCTGTCACATTAATGTTACTTTGTCCACAGATTATATCTGTCATACAACATTTCGATGATATGAGAAGCAAAAATAATAACCACTTACCTAAAAGCCTGAGAAGGTTGGTGGTACCCCAAATAACAAGGATCACTACGGATAAACGAGATGATGAACGCCACACCCTCCGCCCTTCAATGGTACCACCTGCCATCCTCACCACACCACTATGATCCTGTGAGCACAAACTACTCCATAACCATCATCATTATCAAGTCAGTTCTAATTCCCACCAATGCAAAACACAAACTATCACACATGCTCTGTGATACAGGCCATACAATTATTTATGTACAGTAGACTCTCACTACAGTGAACCTCGACATAGCAGATTTTGGATTGAATGGATACCTCAGAGCCTACTGAACTTTCGTCAGCTATAACAAACAATGGCTGATGAATGGGGTGCATCATGTGGCCCTTCTGAATGCCTCTGAGACCACCACACCGTTTTTCTATTATAACAAACAATGGCTGATAAATGGGGCACAAAGGCAGCGCTTCTGAACTGCTTCCCACAAGCAGGGTGACTTGCAGTACAGTTGCCAAAGTTGGCGGCAATTTTTCCCACCCAACTGTGCTAGGCTGGAGATCTGCTGGTAGGAATAGGTGACAAGCTGGGGACTTGGGGGCTACTTATGAAAGGACTGGATGGGACTAAAGTCTGTGGATAAACTGTATTGCATGTGATCAGCCCTAGACTTGCTGCGCTTTTCATAGCGTTCAGACAACCAAGTTCGAGTCTCATGCCTCGACTTTGCTAAGTGTTTTTCCACTGTGACTGTGAAGAATGGCTTCTAGTATGAAATCTCTCATTACCTGTTCTTCTAGGGAAGCCAAAAGGCAAGAAGACTGAGGTGACTGAAGCCCATGAGAGAGGCATGAGCAGGGCCGAAGTCATGCAAAAGTATGAGCTGAAGAAGATGATCATCATGACATCCTAAAGGCTAGAGATAAAACAAAGGAAGCAATTAAGAAAATGGAAAGCAGGAAGAGGGAGTAGTGTGTGTGTTCAGGTCTAAAAGTTGCCACACGAGAAGCTGGACACAGCTATGTACCTGTATAAATGATACACACAGAAGCAAGCCAAGGCTATCCCTGTTCGTGGCCTGGACATTCAACATACAGCACAGAAGCCTGCTGCATACCTAGGAATTGAAGATTTCAAGTGTAGTGATGGCTGGCTGTGGAAGTTCAGGAGGAACCATGGCATTGTTCACCCCTAAACGACCGGCATCGGAATGTTTTGATATACACTCTGGCGGGGCATAATTGGCGGGTGCGATATGGGGGGGTGTTGTGGGGGGTGGTGGTGGTGTGTGTGGGGGGATTGTGCGGTGGTGCAGGGAGGGGGGCTGGGTGTTTGGGGAAGGTGGGAGTGGAGGGATGATGGGTGGGGGGTGGGAAGTGGGGGGTGGGGAGGGAGATGGGGGGATAAAGGGTGAGGGTGGTGGTGGGCATTGGAGGGGTTGGGTGGTTTGGGATGTGTGGAGGGTTTGGGGTGTGGGAGTGTGGGGGGTGTGGGGGCAGGGGAGGGTAGGGAGTAGGAGGTTGGGGGTGGTGAGGGCAGGGGCTGGGCAGTAGGGGGTGGGGGTAGGGGCTGGGCAGTAGGGGATGGGGGGATGGTAGGGGGTGGTGGGGGGATGGTGGGGGAGTGATTGGGGTATGGGGAGTTGTGGGGAGAGTGGGGGTTTGGGGTGGTAGGGGGCAGTGAGGGAGCTGAGGGGGCAGTAGGAGGGAGTTAGGGGACAGTGGGGGTTTGGGGGTTGGATGGTGGGGGGTGGTGGGGGGATGGCAGAGGGGTCGGGGTGGTTGGGTGAGGGTGGGGATGGATGGGTGTGGTATGTGGGTGTGGTGGTAGGGGAGTGGGGTGGGAGGGTGTGACCGCATGTGCGGACACCCACCTTTTTGGCCCTAGTACCCTTGGACGGCATATGCAGACACCCGTCTTTTAGGGGTGCTGCTGTTGATGCTTTGGAGCTGCTTATTCGGCGACTTCAGAAGCTGATGGAGAAAAACAGAGCCTGCAAGAGTTCCAAATTTACAATGTGGTAGAAACTGGGCTCTTTCACATGCTCTTCCCCAAAACATCCAAGTTTCCAAAGATACTGGCAGCACTCCTGGACATAAAACAAAGAAGCCGCTCTCCATTCTGAGCTGTGCTAATGCTCATGGCTCTCATCACCTACGGTCAGTCATAACAGCTAAGAGCGAGTGGTCCAGGCCACTCAAGGACATCACAGCCAAGCTTCCTGTGGAGTACCAAGGGAACAAGTCTGCTTGGTTTACCCAGGATATCATTAATGAAGAGTTCCACCACAGCTCAGACCCTTCAATGAGGCAACACCAAAAAAGGTATGGCATCGGTTCTGACAAGACGAAGGAAATGCTGTTCCTGGACAATGCCCCAGCCCATTATTCCTTAACCAAGCTGTGCAGCAATGACGTAAGAATCAAGGCCATGTTCCTGCCACCAAACATCACTACCATGATCCAGCCCTTTGACCAGGGAGTCATAGACAGTGCCAGAAGGCACTACAGACACCTATACCTGCAACTGTGCCTTGTTGTGACTGAGGATGGGAGGGACCTGGCTAACAATAAGGACACCAGAGGCAGGAAAACCCTGCAGAATTACAAGAGTTACACCATAAAAAATGCCATCTTCATATGGACAGAGGTGTGGAACAAAGTGCCACTTTTGCCAAGCTGAAAAATGGGTGGTGTAGACTCTAAAAAGACTCCAGCACCACAGCATGATTTTGAGGGGTTTAAGCCACTGAGGATGACAGAAATGTTGTCAGCTACAGGGCAGAGGAATCTTGTTAAGAAGAAGCTGAAAGACTGACTGGATGAGGATGCTGGTGTGCCTGGCTACCACCACCAGACAGATGAGGAGATTGTGGCAGATCCACTGGAAGACAGGACAACAGCAATGGATGAAGACAAAGAGGAGGAGGAGGAAGGGGAGGCACCTGGACCATCTCTAGCTGCAGGCATTGATGATTCTGACACTATCCTGACCATCATAGACAGTGTTGGAGGATCTCTCGCCCAACATTTTGAGATCATGTGGCTCATCAGGCTGGAGTTAATGTAGCAGCAGCAGCCAAGGGAGATCCAGTCCAAGATATCCCAGTTTTTCAAGTCTGTGTCCTCTCCTGATGCCAAGAGGCTCCACACAGCATCAGAGACCTCCACTGTGTCTGTAGCATCCACCTTCTCAGCCAGTCTCCACACAGTCTCAGCATCTAGCACTACACCCTCCAAGACCCCAACCCTCAGCATCTCAGGCCTCTATATACCAGACATGATACCAGAGCCATCAGAAGTCCTCTTTGCCAAAAGTGATGAAGTGCACTGCCTACAACATGAGTGGCAGTGTAAGCGATGTACAGCCATCTAAACAAGGTCTGTCCAAAAAGAAAATAAACTTTCCAAAAAACAAATTTATTGCTTTACCTAATAATAATAATAATAATAATAATAATCTGGCCTTTTCTTTCTCAAAAGCGCCAGTTCTTCCTTTTGCGAATTCACCAGCGCTCGACACACATACATTATTTTTACAATTACAAGAATTGTAACATTTCTTGTATATAATAAAAGCTACATCATATATACATGAAAGTGGCAATAATTAAACCCTATAATCACCCGTCATAGCACCTCTCTCCAGGTCATGGCATTTTGAAAAAAGAAAGGCTTTCAGCTGTCTCTTAAAGGATTCAACAGTAGAGAGTTGTCTTATGGACAATGGCAATCTGTTATATAATCTAGGGGCTCTATATGCAAAAGAACGATCAGAGAAAGATGACTGGTGAATGGCTCCTGCCTCATCAAGACGCAAAAAAGCATTTTCACTGCGTAACATCACACCCGGGCATGTTGATGGGTCTTTTAACAATTCAGCAAGATACTTCGGTTCACCAAACTTTAGAACCTTGAATGTAATAAGACACAGTTTAAATTCAATTCTAGCCTTTACTGGTAACCAATGCAACTCAATCACAAACAGGGTAGTTGAGGTTCTCGGGGGGAGACCAAAGATAACCCGTGCCGCCCTGTTCAACACAGACTGAACTTTTGTTAGTATATTATTTGGAAGACCAACCCACAGTGAATTACAATAATCAACACGAGACAAGACCACTGCATGGACCAATGTTAAGAGGCACCGTCTATTCAGGAATATTCTAGTACAGATTTCTGATATGCAAATTACACCCTCTTACAACCCGATTAATATGTTCTTTGTAATTTAACTTAGAATTAAAATAAATACCCAGATTTTGAACAGAACTCACTGGATCAAGCTGTGACACGCCAATGTTCAAAGCCAGGGCACTGTCAGTGTCATCACCCCTTCTGTTTCCTTTGATGATGATGGTCTCAGTTTTACCATCATTCAGCTTAAGTTTCCTCTTAGCCATCCAAATCTTAATATCAGACATTAGAGATTCAAACTTTGTCTTAGTATCGTTGATATCTGACATCTTAACATAGAGCTGGGTGTCATCAGCATAAAAATGATAGGACACATCATGTGCATCAAGTAGAGACGATAAACTACTTGTGTAGATAGTAAATAGAATTGGACCCAAAACTGATCCTTGAAGGACTCCAAATAGAAGAGGAGCAGAATCAGAGCTAGCGTAATCAACAACCACTCTCCGAGATCTGTCCGACAGATACGACTTAAGGAGCAACAGGGCACTATCGCAAATGCCATAAAAATACAGATCATCCAACAATAGTTTATGATCTACTGTATCAATAGCTGCAGACAGATCCAACAGAACTAGGAGAGATGACATCCACTACACATGTTTGCCACCAAGTCACTCTGAATCCTTGTCAGTGCAGTTTCAGTTGAATGGTATTTTCTGTATGCTGACTGAACAACGGGAACAACTCTGTTGTGTTAAAGTAGTGGTAAGAGTTGATCGAGTATGGAACACTCAATAATCTTGGATAAAAAAGACGATAATTTGTCATGCTCTCGACACTAAGGCCAGGTTTCTTAATTAGGGGCCTAACCAAAGCACGTTTCTCAGACTGCACAAAATTACTTTCTAAGAAGCATCTATTTATTATGTTGCAGATAAAGTCTGCAGCGTGCTCATACACATCATGCAATTGTGACATGTTACACGGATCGAGTGAGCAAAATGTTTTATTAAGTTCTCTGATGTAACATTTGACTTTGTTTACATCCAGCGGATGAAATGTTGAAAGCAAATGATCCCCAGTGCACCGTGGCTGGAAGTCAACTGAGTACGCTTCACTAGGAGAACTGCTGTCTAAATCACTTCTCATGTGAGATATCTTACTTGTAAAAAATGAAGCAAAATCAGAAGCCAACTGGGCATCAGATACAGAAGTTGGTTTAACAATTGCATTCCTCCGACCAACCAAATTGTTCACAACTGCAGACAGTTTTTTTTATCACCACCACATGAATCAACTTTATTTTGATAATACCTAGCCTTTTGGGCTTTTACAGTGTGAACGACTGCTCTTCTCGCAAAAACATAACGCAAACGAGTTACTTTGGTCCGCTGCAAGCGCCACTCACGTTCTGCCCTTCTACGTTGTCTACGCAAAGAATTAACGGATGGACCATACCATGGAGAATTATCACGTACAGTGATTGTTTTTACTACCTCAGGACAATAATGGTAAAAAACTGACCTGAGCTCGTTGCTGTAAATATCAACCAATTCACCAGAAGAAAGACTTGAAGAATTGATGGAGTTTAAATGCTGATCAATTTCAAAACACATCAACTGACGATCAACATTGTTGTAATTTCTGAACTTGATGACCTTTTCATATGAAGGGGATTTCGGGACATCAAAACTAAGAGTGATCAGAGCATGATCAGAGATAAGGGGGTCAAATAAGTCAACCTCCACATCTGATACACACCTGCAACCAACAGGGGACAAGATCAAGTCAAGGACATGTCCTGAGACATGAGTTGGATTACTCACATGATTGAAAAAATTGTTCTGGGTGATAAATTCAAGGAATTCTGAAGAAAATGGTTTTGACTCTGGACTGTCAACCATATCTATCTATCTAGACGCCTCAATCCTGTTTGGGGTGGCCACAAACAAATCGCCTCCAAGTCGCCCTGTCCCCCGCCATTTCACTGCCCTGCTCCCAACTCACACCCACCTCTCTCATATACCTCTCCACCTCATCCCTCCATCTCATCCTCGGCCTCCCCCTCCCTCTTCCCCCCTCCACCTCACTCACATACACTCTCTTCGTCAGTCTTTCACCCTCCATCCTCTCCACATGGCCAAACCACCTCAGTGTGTTCCTCATAACGCTTCCTATCACATCCACATCAACACCACAACGCTCCTTTATATCCTCATTCGTCAGCCTGTCTCTCCATGTGACTCCACAGGCTCCTCTTAAATAACTCATTTCCACTGCTCTCACTCTGGACTTGTGTCCTTCCAACAACGTCCAAGCTTCACTTCCGTACGTTAGAGTTTGTATTACAATACTGTCATGTAGTAACTTTTTCACTTCCATGCTCACTTCCCTGTTTCTTATCATTGCTTTCAAAGAACCAGCAACCTTTCTTCCCTGCTGTACCCTTTCAAGCACTTCACCCTCCAAACCTCCATCCTTAATCATCACACCACCCAAGTACTTAAATGTACTCACATTTTCCAATTCCTCACCATCCAACCTCGCTGTACATTCACTGACTTCACCTCTCTCAGAGACCATCACTTTACTCTTCCCTACATTCACCTTTAGATTCTGTTTCTTACACACTCTCCCAAACTCATCCACCAAGCCTTGCAGCTCCCCTACGTCTTCACTCAACAACACAGTATCATCTGCAAACAACAGTACAGGGAGTTTCCAAACACTATCCTCTCTCACCAGGGCCACTCCAACATCCACTACCCTACCTTGTACCTCTTTTATTACCCCATCCATGTACAGATTGAACAACCATGGAGACATGACACATCCCTGTTTCAAACCAACTTTCAAAGAGAAAAATTCACTTAGTTCACCATCCACACACACTGCAGCCTTCGCACCATCGTACATACTCTTCACAGCATTCAACAACTTCCCATCTACTCCATATATTCTTAACACTTTCCACAATCCTTGTCTATCCACCCTGTCATATGCTTTCTCCAAATCCATGAAAGCCGCATACAACTTCTTTCCCTTCTCTAGAAACTTTTCCACTAAAGATCTAAGAATGAATATCTGATCTACACAACCTCTTCCCTTCCTAAAGCCTCCCTGTTCTTCTCCAACTAATTTCTCTGTTCTTTCTCTAACTCTGTCAATAAGTATCCTACCGTACACTTTTCCTATTATACTAAGAAGACAAATGCCCCTATGATTACCACACACTTCTTTTTCCCCTTTTCCTTTGTACAAGGGAATAATTATACCTGACTTCCAATCCTCCGGGACTCTACCTTCCTCCCAGGCCAATCTGCACAACTTCCACATCCATTCTACAACTATCTCTCCCCCATGCATCAGCATTTCACCACGCACTTCATCAATTCCTGGGGCTTTCCCTGATTTAACTTTCTTTATTGCTTCCACAACTTCTATCCTACCGATTTCTTCCTGTCTTCTCACCTCCCTCCTTCTCCCAGCCATTCCCCAGCCACTTATACTCGCATTACTTCCATCCTCTACGTTCAACGATTCCTTAAAGTGTTCTCTCCATCTGCTTACTTTTTCTCCCTTCTCAACTAGTAATCTACCATTTTTATCTTTCACTCCCCTGCTAACTTCACTTCCACCCTGTCTTACTCTTTTCACCCAATAATTGAAATCACCACAAACAAGAAGTCCTCCAGATTTAAGAGAAAACCCTTCCAGAAACTGCCCAAACTCCTCCATAAAACCTCGATCTCTGCCTGGATGACCTGGTCGATAGACAATTGCAATTCTAATTGTATTCTGATGGAAATTTATTAATACTTCCATAAATTCAAATGAAGATGCGGTCAGGTCTGAGTCAATGAGAGAAACGTTTGCAAGTGCTGCCGAGTAGATGAGTGCTACGCCTCCTCCCAGTTAGTCAGCAGCAGGCCTGGGAATACTAATAATATAATGTGCCTTAGGCAAAGCTTTATGAATAATATCAATATCAGACTCATACAACCAGGTTTCAGTCAAGTACAAAATGTCAAGCTCGTGCTGATTTAGAGTTTCATTAATATGGTCTTTCTTATTACGGATGGAACGAATATTTAAAAGACCCATCCTTAACTGGTTCAAGAGGGACGTAGTCAGTTTTTTGAATAGTCAAAATTGGTGTTTTCAATCAATCTATTCCTATGAGAAATCATAATTGGACATTCTCTACTTGATGCAAAATGGGCAACCGACTGTGACTTTGAATTAGCATCTTGATGTCTTAAAGAAAAGCAGTTGATGCATTTGGGAGAATTTCTGTTACTACAGTCCTTAGATTTATGGGCTCCAGCACAAATACTCCCTCAGTATCCCTGTTTGTCGTACGAGGCGACTAAAAGGGTTGGTGGTGGGTTAGTGCCCCACCCCGTAAAAAGAACTAACTAAAAAAGCAAATAAAGCTCCTCGGACCCGGACGGACCATACGTTGACGACTAAGGAACGGACAAAGGACATTCTTAGGGTGGGAACGTGGAATGTGAGAGAAGTGAATGATGAAGTGAAAGAGAGAGAGATTGTTCAGGTCCTTGAGGATGCAAAAGTGGATATATGTGGATTGACTGAAACTAAATGGCAAGGTGAAAGGGTGAGAGAATGGGAATATGGTTTAGGTGTATGTGCGGGAGTCAATGAAAATGAGAGGCAAGAGAGGGAGTATGTCTGATGATAAGTATGAAGTGGAAGGAGAATATAAGAGAGTATGGAACAGTGAGTGCAAGGATTGTATGGGTGAGGATGACAGTAGGTATAAAGCGTGGGCGACTGTATGTGAGTATGCCCCGACAGAGGATTGAGTGGCAAGAGTGAAAGATGAGTTTTGGGCGAGTGTAGAAGCGTGTATGGACAAGTTTGAGAGAAGCGAGAGAGTGCTGTTGATTGGAGACATAAATGGCAAAGTTGGGAATGTACGAGCGGATGGAGTGGTTGGTCAGTGGGGTGTGCCAGCTGACGTAGATGGGAATGGAAGTTCTTTGGTGGACATCTGTGCTTGTAAGGGGTTGGCAATAGCCAACACCTACTTTCGGCATAAGATGATCCACCGGTATACATGGAGAGTAATGAGGAGGATGGATGGTGAACTTGTTCAACGAAAGGCAATGATAGATTACGTGTATGTGGATGAGCGAATGAGAAGACAAGTGTTGGATGCAAGAGTGTGGAGAGGGTGGGGGAATGGAGTTTCAGACCATCACTTAGTGATGGCCAAGGAAGAGCTGCAAAGAAAGTGGTTGAGGAGACGAAGGGGAAGACAAGAGGAAGCAGCTCCTGTGAGAAGAGTGGAGAAATTGCAAGATAGTGAGAAAATGACAGAGTATAAGAGCATAGTGGAAAGAAAGATTGGGAAGGTATCAGCTACAGCAGATGGAAGGGGTGGAAGACGTATGTAAGATATTCACGGAAGAGATAGGCGCAGCGTGTGAGGTGGTTTGTGGAGTGAGGAGGAGATGCAAGGGACAGCATGGTGGAATGATGAGGTGAAACGAGCTGTGGAACAAAAGAAGAAGGCATATAGTGAATGGTTAGCGAGTAGAGGTACGGGAGAAGATGAGAGAGAGAAGAGAGGGGTATATGTGAGCAGGAGAAGGGAGGTTAAGAGACTGGTGAAGGAGAGTAAAAAGAAAGTGGATGAATAGTTTAGGAGGAATCTGAGTGTGAAATGGAGGGAGAGTAAGAAATTGTTTTGGAAGGAGGTAAAGAAAGTAAGGCAGTGTGAAAGGGGAAATAGTAGGGGAGTGAAAGATAGGAATAATAGATTGTTGGTGGAGAAGAGAGAGAAATTGAGGAGATGGAAGGAGCACTTTGAGGATTTGTTGAATGTAGAGAGTGAGAGCAGCGCGAGTATAAGTGGTTGGGGAATGGCTGGGAGAAGAAGAGATGAGAGGAGGGAGGAAGAGATCAGTAGAGAGGAAGTAGTGGAAGCGATGAAGAAGATTAAGTTGGGAAAGGCCACAGGAATTGATGGAGTGTGTGGTGAAATGCTTAGGTATGGGGGTGAGATTGTTGTGGAGTGGATATGGAAGTTGTGTAGATTAGCTTGGGAAGAGGGAAGGGTTCCAGAGGACTGGAAATCAGGTATAATTGTTCCTTTATACAAAGGAAAAGAGGAGAGAGAAGTATGTGGTAACCATAGGGGTATTTGCCTTCTTAGTGTGACTGGTAAAATATATGGTAGAATACTCATTGATAGGGTTAGGCATATGACAGAGGAGCTAGTTGGAGAAGAACAAGGGGGATTTAGGAAGGGAAAAGGGTGTGTAGATCAGATATTTGTTCTAAGATGTTTAGTGGAGAAGTATCTAGAGAAGGGAAGGAAAGTGTACGCTGCCTTCATGGACTTGGAGAAAGCTTATGACAGAATAGATAGGCAAGGTATGTGGAAGGTATTAAGAATATATGGAGTGGAGGGGAAATTGTTGAGTGCTGTGAAGAGTATGTACGAGGGAGCTACGGCTACGGTGCGAGTGGAAGGTGAGCTGAGTGAGTTCTTTGACCTCAATGTGGGACTGAAACAGGGTTGTGTGATGTCTCCACACCTGTTTAATATATACATGGATGGAGTTGTAAAGGAGGTGCAGGGTAGGGCAGTAGATGTGGGGGTGGCTCTAATGAATGAGGGTGAGATTTGGAAGCTTCCGGTGTTGCTGTTTGCAGATGATACAGTACTGTTGAGTGAAGATGAATGGGAGTTGCAAGGTTTGGTGAATGAATTTGGGACAGTGTGTAGGAGGAGGAATCTGAAAGTTAATGTAAACAAAAGTAAAGTCATGGTGTTTGAGAGGAATGAAGTCACAGAGTGTGCAGTGAGGTTGGATGGTGAGAATATGGAGAATGTGAGTGCATTCAAGTACTTGGGTAGTGTGATGAGTAAGGATGGAACTTTGAGGGATGAAGTGCGTGAAAGGGTACAGCAGGGAAGGAAGGTTGTTGGCACACTGAAAGCAGTGATGAGAAATAGGGAGGTGAGTATGGAAGTTAAGAAGTCACTGCATGATAGTATTGTGATCCCTACCCTGACGTATGGAAGTGAGGCATGGACCTTGCAAGAGGGGAACAAGTCAAGAGTGAGAGCAGTGGAAATGAGTTACTTGAGAGGAGCATGTGGAGTGACGTGGAGGGACAGGCTGACGAATGAAGTAGTGAAGGAACGCTGTGGGGTGGATGTGGATGTGGTTGAGAAGATTAGGAGAAATACACCGAGGTGGTTTGGACATATGAAGAGAATGGAGAATGACTGACTGACTAAGAGGGTGTATGTAGGTGAGGTGGAGGGAGGGAGAGGTAGAGGTAGACCGAGGATGAGGTGGAGGGATGGAGTTGAGAGGTATATGAGGGGGGGGGGTGAGTTGGGGGGAGGGTAGTCAAATGGTGGGTGACAGAGCGACTTGGAGGCGTTTTGTCTGCGGCCACCCTTTGCGGGATTAAGGCGTCGGGCTATAGATAGATAGATAGATAGACTTTTCCTAGAACATCTCTCAAATATATGACCAAAGCCTTGACAGTGATGACACTGTGTAACCCAGAATCTATCGAAAGCCCGGCATCTTGTAAGATCCACATAGATGTAATTGCCCTGTTCTACAATGGAGGATCTCACCTTTGGCGACATCTTCAAGACAGCAGCTTTGGTGTCATTCCTTGTCCTTGTGAACAGAAGGTCGAGGGTACAACCTCGATCAACGAGCATCTTAATTTTAATGTTTTTTCTCAGAATATTTGGGATGATGCCAGAGTCATCCAAGGAAGAGGAAAGGCCTGTCACGGTCATTTTAGGCAACATTTTCTTTGGCTCTGATATGCAAAAAGTGCCCTCAGAGCCAAAATGATCAGTCAGCACCCCAGTTGCTTCATGCTTGGCCTCAGCTGACGGAAACTTCATTATCAGCCCACCAGCCTTGGTCTTAAGGCAACTATCAACCAGTACCGAGTTAAGTACGCCTCTGATGTCTTCTGGTCCCATCTGATTTGTCAGGGCACCAGCGCCACTCTCTGGTTTCACAATCAGTACATGCTGACTATGAATGGCTTTTTTCTGGCCATGAGCACTGATCTCAATCACGCCCCCAGGCAGATCCTTCCCTCCCCCCACGAGACACCAGCGAACAGCATCTGAAAATGACTTGTCCTGATCTTGCGTGACCGCCATGGGTGATGAGACCTTGGTCTCTAGTGCCTCCAGTCTATTTGATATGTCTCTGATTGCTTGAAAGATCGGCCCAATAACTTTATCTTCAAACTCATTCTTGGTACCTGCAACTAAATCAGACTTGTCTCCTTCAAAATACTCCCCTTCACTGTTCATGCAATGTTCCCAACATCCTTTCCAGTTCTGGAACGCATCCTGGAATGCATTTACAGCGATGGTGCAAGGATGGTTTTCGTAGTAAACTTTCTTCTATCATTTCTATCGTCTGAAATCGGCGACCTTCCAGGAAGAATTTCAACTCTGAGGGAGGGGAGGGGGAAGTCTGTAGGGGCCAAATCCAGAGAGTAGGGCAGCTTGGGGACAACAGTCACCTCATGCTTCGATAAAAAGTCAAGGATAAGAGTGATGTGCAAGCAGGAGCACTGTCATGGTGCAGCATCCAGGATTTGTTTGTCCATGCCTCAGGCATCTTTCTTCACAATGCCTCTCTTAAATGCTTCAGGATGTCCAAGTAAAACTCTTTATTGACTATCCGACCACATGGAACAAACAAATGATGAACAATGCCCTTCTAATAAAAAAAAGACAATCATCACCTTCACATTTCAGTGATTCTGATGTGCTTTTTTTCTTTAATCACAGTGACAATGTGACCTTGCACGCAGGGACACACTGCACATCCACCTAATCATTGTCATTTCTGTAGGTTTGAGCCTGTGAATATCCTCTTCCTTTACTACCCAGGTCTCACTACCATACAGCATCACACTCCTAACACATGCTGCATACAAAGACCCCTTAGCATGTATGGAGCATCCTACCAATGTCAGGAGAGGCAACAGTCCCTGAACTGCTTCCAACCCAAGCCAAGGAGCTGGCTCAAGCCCCACCACCAGCACATAACCTGTCTCCCTAATAATAAAACTCTTACACACAATCAAGAGACTCACTAGCAAGTTCAAACCTTTTCGCTTGACAATCTCCATCTGCTCTCCCGAACACGCCGCACACATAAAATCAGCATTATCTCGCAGTCTACCTCTGATACCACTATATCTCTTGGGCACCTAATTATCACAAACACTGCACAAGATGGAATTACTTCCCACACCCTTGTGGCAAACTGCACATGGCCACTCTCCCTCGTTTTTGAAAGTACCGCCACCAACCCTAGATATCATCACTTTTGCTCTATCTGCATTTACCCTTAAGCCCTTATGCCCCATACCATCTCTCCACTTCCTAAATCTTTCCTCCACCTCCCGTTCATTCTCTGCAATCAATACCAAATCATCAGCATACAACATCTCCCACGGGAGTCCATTTCTAAAGTCACGTGAGAGGGCTTCAAGTACCATTATAAACAACATAGGACTCAAAACTGACCCCTGATGCACACCAACATTCACGGAAAACTCATCACTCAAATCTCCATTCACTCTTACTTGGATGTGAGCACCCACATACATGGCCCTAACCACCCTAACCAGCCACTCCTCCAAGCCAAGCTTTCTCATTGCCCATTTCACCACCTCTCTAGGGACTCTGCCAAAGGTCTTTTCCAAATCAACAAAAACAAAATACAGATCCCTTTTCTTCCCAATATATTTTTCCTGAAGCTGCTGAACAATGAATATGGCATCAGTGGTCCCCCTGCCTGGCATAAACCCAAACTGCATCTTATCAATATTCACTCTTTCTCTAATCATACCTTCTAAAACTCTCCACTACCTTCATTATCTGATCTAAAAGCTTTATACCTCTATAATTTCCTCTTTCCAGGACATCACCCTTCCCTTTATACACATTTACAATTATACTCTTCAACCAATCATCTGGGACAACACACTCATATATAATCATATTTATCAGGTCAGTGACCAACCTCACCCCTATATTTCAACAGTCAACCCAGACACACCTGCTGCCTTTCCCACCTGCATCCTGCCTATTGCCTCACTCACAGTAGCAGCGTCAATCAAAGGCCAAGGGCCAAACACTGGATCTGCTGGCTCCAACCCTTCCCTGTCCCAGTCAAACTCCTCATTCAACAACCGGCTATAATGCTCTCTCCATGCATCTTTAATATCCCCACTGTTCACCCTTCCTTCATCATTCTTCACACATTGCTCACCTATAATATCCTGATCATCCCTCTTCATCTGATTTGCTACCTTAAATATCATATTTTTCCTTTCTCCATGATCTGGGCTATCAAGTAAAAGTCTCTGTGGCTCAGACTTCGCCCTGTATACCTCTCTTCAAGCTCTACACTTGGCAGCCAAGTATTCCTCCCTGTTACCACCCTTCTTCCATTCCCAGAAAAGCCTTCTTTTCTCCTTAACTCCAGCTTCTACACCCTCATCCCACCACCAAGTTACTTTATGTCATGGTGGGCCTCTTGTCCAGCTGCATATTACATCAGTAACTCTCAAGAGGTTTTTCTTGAGGGCTCTGTACTGTTCATTAACACCTCTGTCTACAGCTCCCAGTTCAGCCATCACTCTCCTCATCTCGTTATGGAAGGCATCCCTTACTACTAGGTTTTCCAACTTCAATGTTCTCCTCCTAGGTACTGTACATAAGTCCTCTTCTCATCACTCATTCTTCAAGCACCATATCACAAATCAATAGTTTGTGCTGCTGCACACACTCCTCGCTTCCTAAAACTTTAACATCCCTCACTAACCTACTATCAGCCCTCCTGACCAGAAAATAATCTATCTGACTGTTATTTCCCCCAGACTTGTACACAATGAACCTACTCTCTCTTTTCCTAAAATGTGTGTTGCACACAATCATGTTCGTTGCCTCCCCAAACTCAAGTATCCTTTCCCCTTCCGCATTCCTTATACCATACGCATATCCCTCATGTACTCCTTCTTAACCTTGAGCTGCTTCACCCACATGACCATTTAAGTCCCCTCCCAAAACCACTATCTCATCATCCCCCATACCACCTACTACACCACATTTCTTTGTGCACTACAAAATAGCACATAGGAGGCAGTGGCAGAATTGGTAGGTGGCCTGCAGTCCTAATGGACCGAGATTTGAATCCTGGCTGGGGCAGGGAACAGTTAAAGGACAGTAGGCTCACACAGTGCGTGAGAGATTGGGCAGTCCACGACCTCGCGCACTGGGAATTTGCGTACTAGGAATACATAATCTTATGGGAATAATTACATTATGGGCAGTACCCCCTCATACCTGGACATTTTTTGGCCCTTAGAGACATAATAAAGGTCATATGTTTCAGACATTGTACTAAAGCTATAGCTACAATAACAAAAATATGGGTAGTCACCTTAACAACAGTAGACAACAGGCCTGATGACCTTAAATAACAGGGGTTCCGAGGCACGGCAACACTTACAGCACCGCACTCCCCACAGCACCTCCCACCACACCAACACTTCCCTCCACAGACTCCTCTTGATCACCTTCCCCAGGAGCATCAAAGTCACTCACTTCGGCCATAAACTCTTCAAAGTCCAATGCTGACACTTCTGACATTGCATCCTCTTCATCCTCAACAGGAACCGGAGCAGACGATGTCAATGGTTCCGCAATTTCACCAACTTGAGCCCGGTGTGTGTAGCTTGTTATGAGCGTCTGTCTTCTCCTGTTTATATCTTCCCTGTGCCTGTCTGTGTAGAAACGGAAGAGTCTGTCGATACCAACCAGAAGTTCCTCCGTTCTTAGGTTGCTCACTTCCTGTTCCTTCACCTCTTCCTTGAGCTTATCCACGGCAGCAAGGATCTTGCTAAAGTTTGACATACACAGCTCAGTCCTGCCTTCCATCATGCTAAGCTGCTCAACTTGACTCTGTCTGGCGTCAGGCTATGCGTCAGCCTCATCTATCGGTTGCAACACTTCCTCGGGAGGCTGTTCCTCAGTAGAAGTGTGCACTTCTTGTATGTCCGCCAATGTAACGTCCTCGAAACCTGGTACAGCTTGTGTTGCTGTCAATGTTGCTGCCTCGGCCTCGGCCAGTGGTTGAATGGCCGTCTCCTGGGTGATGCATAAGTGAGGCACGAGCATTCACCACGCATGGTTCAACGTTGCAGGTGTAATCTGGTGCCAGGCTTGTAGGAGAAATTCAACTGCGTCCTTCACCGTACAATTATGCCAAAATCCCTCAACAGTCATGGCATCTGTGGCAGGTAGGGATACAGCTGCTGGCGGAGATGGAACGGGAGCAGATGCCTCATCAAGGTCTTCGTCGTGATCTTCTTGTAGGGCATGAAGCTCCTCTTGTGTGTCGGTCTTCCTGCGTAGGTAGTCGTACACTTGTTTATGGTGTTTCACTGTGGCGATTAGTTCTTGATCCAGTGGCTGCACTAGTGATGTCGTGCGGGGGGGCAGAAACACAACACGACAATCCTTATGAAGATCTTCAAGGTATGGAGGGTGACTTGGTGCGTTATCAAGCACAAGGAGCATCTTAAATGGAATGCCCAGCTCCCGACACTTGGCCCTGGCATCAGGGACACACCGCCTCATTAACCAGTCTGCCATAATGTTCCCGGTCATCCAACCATTTGTGGACTTGTACCAATACATGCCACTTGCATCCATGTTCGGAGGTTTTTGTGGCACCTTGGGTGTGAAGCTGTGTGTACAACAACTGGCCTCATCTTGTGGCTCCCAGACATGTTTACAGCGAACATTACTGTCATCTTACACTTCTGGAGCTTGAGACCAGGGGCTTGTTTCAGTCTTTTAGCGATGTAAGTTGATTTGGGCATGGCCTTGTAATATAACGACATTTCATCGATGTTGTAGATCTGGTCCTTGGTGTACAGTCCCTCTTCAATAATTGCTCGAAATATCGCAGGATAGTCTCTCGCGGCCAGCTCATCGGCAGAGGCACGTTCACCAGACACTTTCACGTAATGGAGTTCCTTGCGCTTGAGAAAACGGTCCAGCCATCCAACCAATGCCCTGAAAGGTTTTTCCACTTTTAACCTGCGAGATGCTGCCTTGTAAAAGAGCTGGGCTTGGTTCCGAATAAATCTTCCATTCAGTGGAACACCTTCCTTTTCTTTCCTCATTATGAAGGTGTTAAAACAGCACTCCATTAGTATCATAGCACGATTTCCCACCCGCGAACGGCCGTCTACGTCAGAGGCACCGTACGTCTTCACTACAGCCTTTATGGCTTCATGGTTCTTCCACACAGTTCTCACTGTAGATTCAGCCAGTCCTAGGGTTCTCCCGATAGCAGTGTTTCCTTGACCCTCCTCCTTCATCTTAATGATCTTTAACTTGGTGGCATGCGTCAGAAGTTTCTTAACTCTTGGGGTTGGAGCCATGGTGCGGCGAAGTACAGGCAGCACAAAAAACACCACACATTGTACATGACATGTTAGCTGTAGAGAGCGGATCCGTACAGTGCACGAGCCAGGACTGTTATGGCGCACCCGCTCCCTTGTACCCCAAGCTGCGCAGTAGAATGCCCGGGAATTTCAGGGCATCAACATGACGACACTTAACGCACTGTGTGAGGGGTGGTCGCACACAAGTAGAAAATGGCATTTTTGAGCCACTCCTTGCCTCTGCCTCGCATTCTGTGCAGTAAACTCAAGCATTGAAGGGTTTTTGGTTATGATTTTTGGTCACTCGCGCACAATGCGAATCGCGCACTGCGATGACGCGCACTGTGCGAACCTACTGAATTTGAATTCCTTAAAAAGCAGACTTTTCTGATCTACCAGATGATTCACCAACATGTCATAAAAGCACCCCCAGTATACCAGTACACCAGTCCTGTATGAGACAGCCCTAGCATGTATTCAATACAGATGGTGAGGGTTTGCACCAAAGTGGTGACATGTAGAGATGTAGGAGGACTACTGGGACTTGGGAATAGGCCCTGAAGCCTCTGCCCAGAGTCAAACGCATAAAATATATATAAGAACTTATTTTGTACTTCTATCATTTACTCTAAGAGGCTTTATTCAATAAAAAGAAAACCATCCTCAACATTTTTGCCTACAATATCTTAAAACTAATCATTCATTCATTCGTCATCCATCCTACGTTGCCCCATGAGAAGCGTAGCAGCCCGGGGCTAGGCAAGTTGATCCTGACATTTAAGATGAGAGTGACCAGCCTCACTCATCCATGAGTGGCATTACAAGAGCAATAAATCTCAACCACCCCTTGGATATAAACCTTCACCTGTTCAATCTGACTGGAGCGCAATAATTACCCACTTATCTGGAAAAAAACACTACAACAAAATGTATGTGTATGTACTAAATAGATGGGAATGTACATCACTGAAAAAAAACATGAACCAAAAACAAACTCCATTTACAATATATTTGAGAAAAAAGTGTCTACGCAACCTACAACAGCATCAATATATAACCTATCACCACAGAATCCCCTAAATTCCATTAAAGCATCCTAACACCTTCCTCACCTTTAAAAGATGGCAAAGCATGAGAATTATCCATCCAAGAAAGCCAAGGGTAACATGGAGTGAAAGAAGAAGGCGGTCATAGTGGTGGTAATAGTCCAGGCCCTGCTGGCTCATCAAAATTAAACTCATGCTTCCATGGTTCTGAAAATACAGTAACAACACATTAAACCTGCAATACATCTACAATGAGACAAGATGCACTCACTCTTTCCCTCCCCATAACAATGACATACCATATTTATATTCATATTCATCACTCTTTCCCTCCTTGTAACAATGACATATCATATTTATATTCATATTCATAAGTACTTCCTACTTACTGATTCCTCATAATCTTGGTTCTTAAGTGTTTGTCTGATGAGTGCTAGTTCCTGGAGTTCTCTATCTGGTGTGAGAGTGGTGAAGGGCCAGTAGAGAGCTGGCATGGTGTGAACCTCTTTGTGTGCTCGTTTCACCTGGTACTGAGACAGCATCTGTCGGGCATTTGCAAACAGGGCTTCTGCCTTGTACTGCTCAGACGTGTTCAGATAGTCCACTTGCAACCTTCCCTGGAATGAATGAAAACAATTAACATCCAAGTGCTGATATCACCACAATCTTCAACACACACTGAAGAGTCTCTTGGGACTGCATTCATAACCATCCCTAACCATTTGGGCCTAACCTACTAACGGACTCAATGAAAAACACCTTCAGGTTTCACAGTTGCTCCAACAGGCTTCCGGATGCTTACTACTTCTGGGCAAGCACTGACGTGCTGAGTGTTTCACCACCTTCCACCAACACCAGGGGAGTTGCCAGTTACTTCTTGCCCAAAAAATTCACGTTGTAAAGGTGGAAACACAAAGCAAAGACAGACAACTCTCCCACAGCAATTCTGTGTGTAGGTCCTAAGTCAATTTGTGGTGGATGTATATATAATACTCCTTCACCCAGCATGGTGTGCTGCATCCGCTCTCCAATGGAAACAACTGAATTATTGACATTGTTATTTCACCCGTGCACGACATAAAAGGTTATTTAACCCGTCACGTCCCGAGCTATTTCGCACCTCCGACACCCCCCAATACCGAGGTATTTTCGAATTTTTTTGGGGGGGCTAAAACCTCCGCTTTTGGTGAGAAACATCAAAATTTCATAGAGAAATCGCTCACCTGAGGTTTAAAATACTCGATCCAGTTAGCAATTCCTCCTTACCTTACTGGGTTTTCTAACAGGCTGGCACCAAAGAAAACGAGTTCTATGGGAAGGTAACTATTTCACACCACTCATAAACGGTATTTATTTATTTACTTGGTACGAATTTATATGTAGTAAGAGAGTATATTGGTTTTCAAACAGTAATATAGGCATTATAAGCATTGTTTCACTCACTAACTCATCACCATACCTGACCTTTTTTTTTGCCACATTACCTGATTATCATTTCTGACTGTTTCTTCCTCTAATGCTATGTAAACTTTGTCCTACACATTGTCATCGATTGGGGAATCACTCTGGCCCTGAATGTCTTTATTCGCCAGGTCACTGGTAACAGGTGAATTGCCGAGACAATGGCGTGCAGGGGGGGGGAGGTTATGTGGTGTAAGGCATTGTCCCTGCTTGGCATCTTGTACAGGAATAGAGGAAGGTGTCCCGTGTATACGTATGAAATCACGCGTGAAAATTGTGCAAATTATAAACCTTGCAATTGCGCGATGTACCAGTACGTCGACAGGACTGGCAAATGCAAAATGTTGCAATGTACCCATACGTCGACGGGACGCATCAGTTAAAATTATGTGAAAGTCTGAGGGATTCTTTCTGTTACAGAAATTAATGTATTTAGTTTTCTGAGCTGACATCATTTAAAATTATGTAAGAGTCTGAGGGATTCTTTCTATTGGAGAAATTAATGTATTTAGTTTTCTGAGCATTAAATCAGACCAGATTCTTTCGTCCCCATTGATTAATTTTAGAAAGGTCCTGGTTCAGAGAAATTGCTGTGTTTATTTGGGAATTTATAATATCAAATTGTGTAGGGGAGGTACTAAATGTGAAAGAACTGTGAAGGGTCGAATCATCAGCATAAGAGTGTATCGGGTTGTGAGTGACAGATAGGTCATTTATATGAATGCGAAAGAGGGTTTAGGCCAAAACTGATCCCTGAGGTACACCAGCATTTATGGAAAGAAACTGAGAATACATTCCATCTACCATGACCCATAATTTTCTATTATGAAGGTAAGAAGAAATTAGAGGAACTAGAGATGCAAGCCCACAGTGTGACATCTTAGACAATAAAGCCCGGTGCCATACTCTGTCAAATGCTTTTGAAATATCAAGTGCTATTGTGTGTGTTTCACCGTGTTGGTCTATGGTTTTGTTAATCTGATGGGCAAGAAGGCAAAGAATGTCTACAGTTGAATGTTCTTGCCTAAATCCACACTGCCAATCACTGATTAATTTATTGATTTCTAGATGCTTGACTATGTGTTTGTTAACTAGTGTCTCTAAAACTTTACCAAGAATGGAAGTTATTGCAACTGGTCTATCGTTTGATGGCTCAGAAGCTGCCTCCTTTTTAGGAACAGGATGGATATTTGCTTCTTTCCAAGAGGCTGGAAAACTTGAGGTATGGATGCATAAGCGGAAATATTTTGCTAATACAGAAGCCAACACTGAGGAGCAATTTTTAAGTACTATTGAAGGAATTTCATCCGGACCAGTAGCTTTGCCTGCTGAGAGATTCTGTAATACTGCTTGTACGAATCTGGTGTAAATCAAGAAAGGAGGTATTTGATGGGAATCAAAATCAAGTAGAGAAATATTGTGATTTTCTGTGTTTAGGGTTGAGCTTGTTGAAAAAATGTCAACAAGAACACTGGCTTTTCCACATGGGTCACTTACTAGATTACCATTAGGGGACTGTAACAGTGGAATGGAAGAGGTGATAATGAAGTTTGTTTTAAATGAATTAGGGATTTAGTAGTTTGTTAGCCTGTCTATGTAGAAAGTTTGATTTAGAGAGACTGATAATAGTTTTGCCATAGTTTCTGATATCTCTATAACAGTTAAAGGCTTCTTTGGTTTGAGTCCTTGTATAAGTGTTATAGGTTATTGTTTGATGTTCTATTACTCTAGCACAATTGTGGTCAAACCATTTAGGAGAATTACATCTTCTGTAACTATGATGGGGAATGAATATTTTCATGCCGACTTTAATGAAATCCTGTATGTGGCTCAATGTGGAATTTGCATCTTGGGAGAAAAAGGTCAAAGGAGCATCCATGAAAAAATTTTGGAGTCCCTCCGAGTCTGCCCTGTCATAGTGCCATTTAGCTACCACGACAGGTTCAGAGCAGGAGGGTGTGGTAGGTGTTAAACTGGTGGCTTGAATCAGACAATGATCCGAGGATCCGAGGGAGGACTTCACTTCGACATCATAATTATCTGAATTGGTTGTTAGAAACAAGCCCAATAGGTGGGTTTTGATCGGGGATGTCTGGTACACGGGTGGGTTGACTGACTAACTGGGTGAGATTAACCCGCTCCGTCCCGGCAGAGATTTCACCAATGCCCCCCCCCCCCAATCCTGGCAGGTTTAGAAAAGTTTTTTTTTTTTTTGGCTAAAACCTCCGCTTTTTATGAGAAACTTAAAAAATTAAGAAAGAAAGTGCTCAGTTGAGTTTAGAAATATGGTAGAAGTAAGAGTACCTTTACCTTGTTAGCGTGTTCTCTCAGGCCAGGCTCAAGAGAAAACGTTTTCTATGAGAGGGGTAGCTATTTCAAACCATTCATAACTAGTTTGATATTTATTCATTTGGTGCAAATTTATACGTAGTACAAGAGTATATTGGTTTTCAGACAATAATATAGACAATATAATCGTTGTACACTCACCAAAAACATCAACATATTGCACCTTCTTTTACGACATTACCGCCTGATCACTTCTGCTTGTTTCTTCCTCTGGTTTATTTCTTCCTTTGTCCTCCATCTCAGGAATCACTTTCACCTTGAATTTCGTCATTGGAGAGACCGTGGTGTGACATGTCTTTACGGCCAGGTCACTGCTAATAGGTTAGTTGCTGAGAAAATGGCATGCTGGGGGGGAGGGGAGGTCAGGTGGGGCCAGGCATTATTCCCACCTGGCACTGGGTACAGGAAGGTCTCCTACATATGCCTACCAAAAATCACCTGTGAAACCTGAAAAATGTGCAAATGACAGACCGCGCAATTGCATAACGTATGGATACGTCGTTGGGTGTCACCGTGACAAAACGTGGTGACGTATCCATATGTCGTCGGGACGCGGTGGGTTAACTGAGTCTGCAAATAGCTCACATTCAAGACCAGAGTCATCAGTTCTGGCTGAATAAGTGAACCATTCAACAATATGCACATTAATCCCTAACAGGCGGGCGACGTTACGTAACGTCCAGCCATTTTCGGTCCTAATTTATTCGTGAAATTTGGTGATGAGGCATCCTTGTCACCTACTGTCCTTCCCTCTACTCTCCCAAGCCCTGAAACAAGTAAAATAGTATATATATATATATATATATATATATATATATATATATATATATATATACCTTGTATATATATATTAGCTCACCATCCACTCACTCGATGTAGTGCCGCTCTTGGGTGTCTGCCCTTTTCTCTCCATCCTTCTTTCCTTCCATTCTCTTCTGTCTTTCTTTCCTTCATTCTTTCCTCGTCCTTTTGCCTACGAGTGACTTTACACTCCCTCTTCTGTCTTTCCTTCCTTCATTCTTTCCACTTCCTTCTGCCTGTGGGTGACTCTACACTGAGTGACAAGTCAAATGGTTTCCTGTGCACCAGGAAACCATTTACTACGCTGGGTGGTAACCACATAACCAAATTTTGGTGCCTGGTGGTTTAGTGGATAATTATTGCGCTCCAATCGGATTGAGCCGGTGAAGGTTTATATCCAAGGGATGGTTGGGGTTCATTGCTCATGTAATGCCACTCAGGGATGAGTGAGGCTGGTCACTCTCATCTTAAATGTCGGGACCAACTGCCTAGCCCTGGGCTCCTACGCTCCTCATGGGGCAATGTAGGATTGGATGATGGATGGATGGATATATAAATATGTATATATACAGTAATCCCTCCAATATCCGACGTAATAGAGCCAAAGGCATGTCCAGATAGTGATCCTGTCCGGATACTGGGGCCTAGCCTCCTGGACTTGTACTTATGGACCAGAACTCAGAAAAACACCTATACAACTCCCTCTGGACATGCATTGCACCTATTTAAGACCCAAATCACACCAATAAGGGACATAAAAGACTGAAATAAATGCAAAAGAACCATAAAATGAGGTTTAAGAGGTGAGTTTATACAATATTAAACATTCTGGGTACTTACAAGTCCATGGCTCCTGGACTGATTTGAACCGCCAGTTTCCAGTCCACAGTTAATCCTCTGCACTCTAAATTCTTAACAATGCACAACACTGTAAATTCCTGTCTGTTCTAGTGGCAAGGTATTGCAGTTTAATCACTGTTTATTCACAAAAAGCAAGCACATGTGGCTTGCACGGCTATAAGCATCTGCTCTCGATCAGAATTTGGCTGTGACTGTTGATGACGGCGGGGTAACAGAGTTGCCAGATCGCAACGGCCACATTACCAATCGCCTCAAGTTTCATTACCAAATTTAACTTTTCATTACCAAATTCGTAAAGCTAGCATTTATTCTTCACTAATTATATATACAAGTGGAAATACATATAATCTATCTATCTATCTATTGCCAGACGCCTCAACCCCGTTTGGGGTGGCCACAAACAAATCGCCTCCAAGTCGCCCTGTCCCCCGCCATTTCACTCCCCTGCTCCCAACTCACACACCCCTCTCTCATATACCTCTCCACCCCATCCCTCCATCTCATCCTCGGCCTCCCCCTCCCTCTTCCCCCCTCCACCTCACTCACATACACTCTCTTCGTCAGTGTTTCACCCTCCATCCTCTCCACATGGCCAAACCACCTCAGTGTGTTCCTCATAACACTTCCTATCACATCCACATCAACACCACAACGCTCCTTTATATCCTCATTTGTCAGCCTGTCTCTCCAGGTGACTCCACAGGTTCCTCTTAAATAACTCATTTCCACTGCTCTCACTCTTGACTTGTGTCCTTCCAACAATGTCCAAGCTTCACTTCCGTACGTTAGAGTTGGTATCACAATACTGTCATGTAGTAACTTTTTTACTTCCATGCTCACTTCCCTGTTTCTTATCATTGCTTTCAAAGAACCAGCAACCTTTCTTCCCTGCTGTACCCTTTCAAGCACTTCACCCTCCAAACCTCCATCCTTACTCATCACACTACCCAAGTACTTAAACGTACTCACATTTTCCAATTCCTCACCATCCAACCTCGCTGTACATTCACTGACTTCACCTCTCTCAAAGACCATCACTTTACTCTTCCCTACATTCACCTTTAGATTCCGTTTCTTACACACTCCCTCAAACTCATCCACCAAGCCCTGCAGCTCCCCTTCGTCTTCACTCAGCAACACAGTATCATCTGCAAACAACAGTACAGAGAGTTTCCAAACACTATCCTCTCTCACCAGGGCCACTCCAACATCCACTACCCTACCTTGTACCTCTTTTATTACCCCATCCATGTACAGATTGAACAACCATGGAGACATGACACATCCCTGTTTCAAACCAACTTTCAAAGAGAAAAATTTACTTAGTTCACCATCCACAGGCACTGCAGCCTTCGCACCATCGTACATACTCTTCACAGCATTCAACAACTTCCCATCTACTCCATATATTCTTAACACTTTCCACAATCCTTGTCTATCCACCCTGTCATATGCTTTCTCCAAATCCATGAAAGCCGCATACAACTTCTTTCCCTTCTCTAGAAACTTTTCCACTAAAGATCTAAGAATGAATATCTGATCTACACAACCTCTTCCCTTCCTAAAGCCTCCCTATTCTTCTCCAACTAATTTCTCTGTTCTTTCTCTAACTCTGTCTCTAAGTATCCTACCATACACTTTTCCTATTATACAAAGAAGACAAATGCCCCTATGATTACCACACACTTCTTTTTCCCCTTTTCCTTTGTACAAGGGAATAATTATACCTGACTTCCAATCCTCCGGGACTCTAACTTCCTCCCAGGCCAATCTGCACATCTTCCACATCCATTCTACTACTATCTCTTCCCCATGCTTCAGCATTTCACCATACACTCCAGCAATTCCTGGGGCTTTCCCCGATTTAACTTTCTTCATTGCTTCCACAACTTCTATCCTACTGATTTCTTCCTGTCTTCTCACCTCCCTCCTTCTCCCAGCCATTCCCCAGCCACTTATATTCGCATTACTTCCATCCTCTACGTTCAACAATTCCTTAAAGTGTTCTCTCCATCTGCTCACTTTTTCTCCCTTCTCCACTAGTAATCTACCATTTTTATCTTTCACTCCCCTGCTAACTTCACTTCCACCCTGTCTTACTCTTTTCACTTCTCTCCAGAACATTTTCTTACAGTCCCTCCACTTTACACTCAAATTCCTTCCAAATTCCTCATCCACTCTCTTCTTACTCTCTCTTACTAATCTTTTCACCTCTCTCTTTCTTTCCACATATAACTCTCTCTTCCACCTCTCAACTTCTTCCATGCCCCTATTTCTCATCCATTCACTGTATGCTTTCTTCTTTTGTGCCACAGCCTGTTTCACCTCTTCAGTCCACCACGCTGTTCCTTGCACCCCCCTCCGTCTTCTCTTCCTTCCACACACCACATCACATGCTGCACATATTTCTTCTGTAAATATCTTACACACACCTTCCACGTCTCCCATCTGCTCCAATTCATATTTGCCCAAACATTCCTCTACTTCTCCCTTATACTCTGCCTTTTTCTTATCCTCTTGTAACCTTGCCACTCTCCTTGCAACTACTCCTTCCTCTCGTCTTTCCCTTCTCCTATTCCTCCATCTAACTTGCATTCTAATTCTGGCCACCACCAAGTAGTGGTCAGAAAGTCCACTCCCCCAACCTCTATATACTCTTGCATCCTTTACACATCTTCGCAACCTTTCATCCACACACACATAATCAATCATTGCCTTCCTTTCATTCAGTTCACCACCCACCCTTCTCATCACTCGCCATGTATACCTGTGGATCATTTTATGCCTGAAGAGGGTATTGGCTATCACCAACCCCCTCCCAGCACAAATGTCCACTAACGCACTCCCATTCTCATCTATCTCAGCAGGCACACCCCACTCACCAACTATTCCATCCACCTTCACATTCCCAATTTTACCATTCATATCACCAATCAAAAACACTCTTTCATTCCTTCCAAACTTTTCCATGCACACTTCCACATTTGTCCAGAACTCTTCTCTCACTCTTCTAGCATGATCTTGCGTTGGTGCATACACACACACAATCGCCCACATTTGTATTCCAACTTTCAACTTTACCCAAACAATCCTTGACCCAACTGATCCATACTGTCTTATGCTCCTCTTCCATCTTTTACTCACAACTATACATACTCCTTCCTTTGCCCTCTCATTCTCACCTACTCCTGCACATATACCCCATCCATACTCCCATTCTCTCACACTTTCTCCTCACCATTTTGTTTCAGTTATTCCACATACATCCACTTTTGCACCCTCAAGCACCTGGACAATCTCTCTCTCTTTCACCTCATCATTCGCTCCTCTTACATTCCATGTACTCATTACCAAGTCCTTTGTCCGGTCCTGGGTCGTCATCGTTTGGTCAGTCCTTGTCCGAGGATTCTTGTTTGTTTTTTTAGTTAGTTGTTTTCCGGGGAGGGGCACTAACCCTCCGCCAACCCTTTTAGTCGCCTTTTACGACAAGCAGGGATACTGGGGGAGTATTCTTGAAAACCCCCCTACCATGTTGATTATTTTCACGCTATGTAGGGTAGGAGATTAATTAGAGAGCAAACAATCCACCATCTCCATCCTGTGTATCCTCGTACATGTGAAAAATCCATTTGGTAATGCATTATTCTGATTCATTACCAAACGAATTTTTCATTACCAAATTGGCCCACACTTGGTAATGAAAAATACCAAATGGCAACCCTGACAGGGGAGGGGGGAGGGGGGAGGGGGAGGAAGGAAGGGGTGAAGAGACCATGGTGTAACAGCTGTTTGGCGCCAAGTGACAATTTCAAATTACGGGAGGAAAAAAAGTCAGATTTTTTTCGAATTTTTTGCAGATTTTGGCCCATTTTGGGAATATTGGATCCCGAGACGATTATGTTCAGTTAGTGGGGATGTTTGGATATTGGGCGTTCGGATATTAGAGGGATTTATATATATATATATATATATATATATATATATATATATATAAAATGTATGTAAGTTATATTGTTATGAGTGTTGAAGTAAAATAGAAAACACATACATAAGATTTTGAAAACAATGAATTGTGTAAATAAAGCATAAATGATGAATATGGTGTTCAGTGGTGAAGAAAAAGCAAATGAGTGAATAGCTTGCTAGCCTCGCCCCAGGCGCGCCTGGTGATAAGCTGCCTGCCTGCTCTCCTTCCTCACTCCTCCCCTCCTCCTCCCACAGCCAGCAGAGATGTATTACCATGCATGTAACACCTCATGCCTTCGTTTTTCATCCATTTTCATTGATTTATGCATGTTTAGGCTTATTCCTTGATACATTTATTCTTCCAAAAATATGCCACCCCACACGGTGGTATAACCGATAAGTTGCCTGCCCATAAGGGGTTAAAATCACACAGAATAGTAATTTCTGATGCAGTATTAATGTTGAGGACACATAGTCATGAAGACACAGAGTCAAATAAACTTGGCTCTGGAGAGGCATTAGGGGAAAGATAAACACAACAAAAATACATCTATCTATCTATCTATTGCCAGACGCCTCAGTCCCGTTTGGGGTGGCCACAAACAAATCGCCTCCAAGTCGCCCTGTCCCCCGCCATTTCACTCCCCTGCTCCCAACTCACACCCCTCTCTCTCATATACCTCTCCACCCCATCCCTCCATCTCATCCTCGGCCTCCCCCTCCCTCTTTCCCCCTCCACCTCACTCACATACACTCTCTTCGTCAGTCTTTCACCCTCCATCCTCTCCACATGGCCAAACCACTTCAGTATGTTCCTCATAACGCTTCCTATCACATCCACATCAACACCACAACGCTCCTTTATATCCTCATTCGTCAGCCTGTCTCTCCATGTGACTCCACAGGCTCCTCTTAAATAACTCATTTCCACTGCTCTCACTCTTGACTTGTGTCCTTCCAACAATGTCCAAGCTTCACTTCCGTACGTTAGAGTTGGTATCACAATACTGTCATGTAGTAACTTTTTCACTTCCACGCTCACTTCCCTGTTTCTTATCACTGCTATCAAAGAACCAGCAACCTTTCTTCCCTGCTGTACCCTTTCAAGCACTTCACCCTCCAAACCTCCATCCTTACTCATCACACTACCCAAGTACTTAAACGTACTCACATTTTCCAATTCCTCACCATCCAACCTCGCTGTACATTCACTGACTTCACCTCTCTCAAAGACCATCACTTTACTCTTCCCTACATTCACCTTTAGATTCCGTTTCTTACAAACTCTCCCAAACTCATCCACCAAGCCTTGCAGCTCCCCTTCGTCTTCACTCAACAACACAGTATCATCTGCAAACAACAGTACAGGGAGTTTCCAAACACTATTCTCTCTCACCAGGGCCACTCCAACATCCACTACCCTACCTTGTACCTCTTTTATTACCCCATCCATGTACAGATTGAACAACCATGGAGACATGACACATCCCTGTTTCAACCCAACTTTCAAAGAGAAAAATTCACTTAGTTCACCATCCACACGCACTGCAGCCTTCGCACCATCGTACATACTCTTCACAGCATTCAACAACTTCCCATCTACTCCATATATTCTTAACACTTTCCACAATCCTAGTCTATCCACCCTGTCATATGCTTTCTCCAAATCCATGAAAGCCGCATACAACTTCTTTCCCTTCTCTAGAAACTTTTCCACTAAAGATCTGAGAATGAATACATAATTTTACCAAAAGAATTTATTTTGTATATGGAATAGTCGAAATATGGACAATTAAATTTAGTAATGCCCTCCAGGGCACTTTCTGATTTAGCAAGGCAACATACACCTCCTCTGGGTCTGAAATTTTGAATCAAGATATCCATACATCCATCCATCATCCAATCCTACATTGGCCCATGAGGAGCATAGGAGCCCGGGGCTAAGTTAGTCCCGATATTTAAGATGAGAGTGACTGGCCTCACTCATCCCTGAGTGGCATTACATGAGCAATCAACCCCAACCATCCCTTGGATATAAACCTTCACCGGCTCAATCCGATTGGATCCCAACAATTATCCACTAAACCACCAGGTGCCAAAATTTGGTTATATGGTTACCACCCAGCATAGTAATTGGTTTCCTGGTGTACAGGAAACCATTTGGCTTGTCACTCAGTGTTGAGTCACCACAGGCAGAAGGAAGAGGAAAGAATGAGGGAAAGAAAGACAGAACAGGCAGTGTAAAGTTACCCGTAGGCAGAAGGGCAAGGAAAGAATGAAGGAAAGAAAGACAGAAGAGGATGGAAGGCAAGAAGGATGGAGGAGAGAAAAGGGCAGACACCTGACAGCAGCACTACATCGAGTGAGTGGATGGTGAGCGCCCTCACCTACCACAGAGAAACAAGATATAACCAGGAATATTAAATCTAGATAAATCAGATGTGGGGCTTACTTGTGTCTCTGTCAGAAATAGCAGATCTGGGGATTCAAACTGGAGGATATTTTGAACAGAGTTGATATTGGAGTGAAGTCCCCTAATACTGCAAAAGAAAATTTTACTGCAATGATTAACAGATTTAGGGCACCGCAACCCTGGAGGTGGCACAGTCGCTTGATGGCGAACGGGAGGGCCCAGTGCAGACGACCCAGACCTGGCAGTGGGGGTCACTCGAGAAACCACTGCACTAATTCTCAGTACAGCAGCAGCCATGGTTCTTTTTATAAGGGGGAAAGCAGGGATGTGTTATGGAATGTGTATGATATGTAATGACAAGATCGGTGTTCTATGGAGAGAGGATAGCTGATTTACGGCAATGTGATATGATGTGGATGCGTGTGTTGTGTAAAGAGGGCAGCCTGATGCCCACTGATGTTTCAGGCAGAAAGATGTGTAACCAGCTACTAAGGCCTAGGAGAGAAAATGGAATCCAGGCTATTCCTTGGGTCTCCTGTTACCTTGGCGGTAGTACTTCCCTGGGCAGGGCTGCCTACCTCTGCTACAGTACTCAGATTCCATCTGGTCCTGAGGCTTTCCTCACACTTGAGTCTTCAGTAATTTATACACTTCCTGCACTTTCACTTTTACATCTTTTATCACTACATTTCTAGTCACTCCCTCCCCCTCCACAAAATCCCTTTCCTTTGTGAAAACCGATTGGAAACATTTGTTCATTATTTCAGCTAGCATTACCGCATCTTTATAGACCTCTCCTTCTACTTCCAGTTTGGTGATTCTTTCCTTTTGTTTCAATTTGCCGTTGGCCAATCTATAAAACAATTTGGGTTCTTCCTTACATTTGTCAATTATACCTTTTTCAAAATTCCTTTCTTCCTCTCTACGTATTCTTGTATATTCATTTCTAGTTCTTTTATAGTCTTCTTTTGTTCTATTATTACCTCTCTTTCTCCAGTTGTTCCACACCATGTCCCTATCTTTTTTTGCTATCATACACCTTCTGTTAAACCAATCCTTTTTCTTGTTTTCTTTCCCACTTACTCTTGGAACAAATTTTTCCACTCCCTAATTATAGAGGTCTAGAAAGAGATCCCACTTCCTCTGTATCTCTCTTGTTTCTCTGAATTTTCTCCAATCCGCATTATCGAAAAATTTTCTGAATCTTGTAAAGTTAGCTTTCCCAAAGTTGTATCTTCCGTACCTCTAAAGCTCGTCTCTTGGCACCACATTCCTTTTTATCATCTGGAACTCAATGACCACATGATTACTTTTTCCTGTAGGACACAGATATTTCAAAGATTCGATTACATCAGGCTATTTGGTTTGCAGTAAATCTAGTCTTGCTGGTGTGTCAAGACCTCGGAATCGTATCTCTTCTTTGACCCACTGGCTCATTACATTATGCAATGCTATATTTAACAATATAGTTCCCCACAAATCTTTACTGCCTGCTGAGTCCCATTCCTCCTAGTTCACCTCTTTACAATTAAAATCACCCATTAGAATTATATTGTTGCTTTTCTCAATCACTTTCTGTAGATAATTAACCATGTCTGACATCTCCTGGTATTCATCGTCATTCCATGCTCTTTTCTTAGGAGGAACATATACTACTGCCATATCTCTCTTACCATTGTCTCCAGTTTCTAATTTCATATTTATCACTTCAGCCCTACCCTCTCCCATTTCCACAGTATCCACATTTATGTTGTTCCTCACTGCTATCATCACTCCTCCTCCCATTTTTTCTTTTCTGTCTCTTCTCCACAGTTTTTATTTAACATCTCCCATATGGATATCAACATCCTCTCTTAACTTGATCTCTACAAAGCACATAACTTCTGATTCATGTACCCTCAAGAAATCGTTGATTTCTAACTTTTAAACCATCAACATCAGTATATGCCACTTTCAAACTTTTTTCGTTGTTTTTTATTCCCTCTTCTCTCCCCCTCTCCGTTGGTACCACCTCCTTAATTTTTGATCCATAACTCTCCAACAGAACACTGTCTTCTCTCCCTCTGCTGTCTGATTGTTTTTTGCCCTTGCTACCTTTACTAGCACCTTTACCTTAGCTCTTTCTTCCTCATTTGCATCTCTCCTTATCCAAACATTCTTGAACCCCTCTTTGTCTGATAATTTCCATGTTCTGTTGATGATTTCATTTACCATTACCTGAGACTTAAATTTTACCTTAAGTGGTCTCGCCCCTCCTTCCCCTTACTTTCCTAACCTAAACTCTTCTTCAATCTCTTCTTGAGCTTCGTTGTTACCCTCCATAACTACTGATGTTATCTCTTTAACCTTACTCAGTTCTTCTCCTTCCCTTTCTGATCTTACTGTCATACATTTTTCTTTTACTCCTGAAATTATCACACATTTTTTCTTATCTGCAACATCCCTGACTAAAGATTCTCTACTTCTCAGTATCCTAACCACTTCCTTCTCCACCTTTTCCCTGCTTTGTTGTTCTATAATTTCTTTCATATCTACATTTCCTTCCTCTTTAATTTTCTTCCATCTATTGCGTTGCTCCTAGCTTTCCATAATATGTTCATCTTGCATCCTTGATTTTGATTCATACTCATCTAGTTTACTTTTCATCCTGTCTCTTTCTTCTTCCAAAATCTTATTTTCCCTCTTGAGGTGTTTTATTTCATTTGAGGCAGCTCCGTTACTCAGTTTTAATTCTTTAACTTCTCATTTTTGTTCAGCACTGCATGTGCATACTTTTCCTAAGTTATTCTGCAGTACTTTAATCTCTTTCTCTTGTTCTAAGCTCCATTCCTGCAACTCTCTAAGTAATGACAATACCTTTTTTAACTCCTGGACATTCCTCTCTGCCATTGTCTCCACTTCTGCTGCTCTAGTTTGGTTCAGTTTAGTACTTCCATTACCCATATCTTCATCGGAGAAGCCCGCAAATTCCCCGCCACCAGATGTAAACAATGAACGATCCCTTTCTGCCATGATGCAACCATAAGGAAACTTTGTATTTCCACTGTGTCTTGTGCTCTTTATGACCGAAACCTGAGTTTTTTTTGTTGTTTTTTAACTAATGTCTGACGGGACCATCACTCACGCACTCATTTACATAATCACAATAGGCTGGTCTCCTTTTCGATGCTGACTGGGCGATTATTTCCCCACGATCCACAAGGAGCCCTGTCTCCGTTGGTGATCTGTGTGTGTGTGTGTGTTTGGGGGGGGGATTCTTACTTAATTGTTCTTACCTAATTGCATCTTTACAGAAATGAGTTAAGCTCATACTGTGCTGTGCATTAAACCATTTTTATCAAACATATCCTTAAATATGTAAATAGTTTTGGTACACATTACTTCATCTGGTAGTGCATTCCATTGATCAATTGCCCTGTTTGTGAAACTGAATTTCCTTATGTCTTTATCGTCTCTCTTTTTATGTCGTTTTTTTGCAATGTCCTCTTGCTGATGCTTCCCCACAGGTTATATATTCATTTATGTCTATTTTCGTTCCCCCTGAGATGCATTTATATAGCATAATCATGTCTCCTCTTTTTCTTCTCTCCTGTAGTGGTGGTAGATTCAATTTTCCTAATCTTTCTTCATAGCTTAGATCCCTTAAGCTTGGTATCAATCTTGTAGCTGCCCTTTGTACTTTGTCAATCTTATCTATGTGTCTTTTGAGATGAGGATTCCATACTACTGACGCATATTCCAGGGTTGGTCTGATGAATGATGATATTATTTTTCTCAACATGTCTTTACTTATATATGTGAATGCTATTCTCATACTAGCTGGCAATGTGTAAATGTTATGTACCTTCTCACTGATATGGCCATCTGCAGATAGTCTGTTATTGATAATTACTCCTAGGTCCTTCTCTCTTTCTGATATGTGTAGGGTTGATCTTCCTAACTTATAATCCCAATCTGATCTTTTCTCACTTTTACCAAATTTAATTACATGACACTTGTCCACATTGCATGCCATTTGCATTTATTGCTCCATTCATGAAGCTTATTTAATTCCTCTTGCAGCTCTTTGCAAGGATCTGTGTTAGTACTTCTCCTTTGAATTTTTGCATCATCCACAAACATATTTAGATAGCCCCCATTTCCAATGTTACTGTCTATATCATTTATATAAACTAAAAACATAATTGGTGCCAGCACTGAGCCCTGTGGAACTCCGCTGGTCACTTCCCTCCATGATAAGTAATTTCCCTTTAATATTGTTTTCATTTCTCTTTTTTCTAAGAAAATCCTGTATCCAACACAACAGATTGCCTTGGATACCTCCTTGATGGTACAGTTTCCATAAAAGCCTTTGGTGTGGTACTCTGTCAAATGCTTTCTTATAATCTAAATAGATATTGTCCACCCATCCTTCTCTTTTCTGTAATGTTTCAGTAACTCTATCATAGTAGCTTAACAGATTAGTAACACATGATTTTCCCTTTCTAAAACCAAACTGCCTCTCTGTTATCATACTGCGTTCTTCTAGATGTTTTACCCAAACTTTCCTTATCAGCACTTCTAGTATTTTACAACAGTGGTCAGCAATACTGGTCAGTAGTTGAATGGATTTTGTCTATTCCCTTTCTTGAATAGGGGTACAATGTTTGCTTTCTTCCAAATATCAGGTAGTTTACCTTGACCCAAGGATTCCTTGAATATTAAATAAAATGGTCTGACAAAGACTCAGCTGTCTGAGGCAACTGATAACAAACCATTTTCCTACTTTCTCTATAATCATTTCAAAGCCAATGGTGGCTGTTGAGTATATGTATGCAACGATTTATCTTGCTCTTGTGTTCCTGAACTTGATTCTTCTGAATTCTCTACTCTCTGGTATCAGCTTTCCTGTCATTCTATGACTAAATATATCGCGGTTTACTTATCTCCTAATTCTACTATGAAAAATTCTTCAACTATCTTATTTCTATGATGGAACACATTCTATCCATTTCTCCTTTCTCTGAAATCTCCATTCTAGGAGATTTCAATGTTCACCACCACCTTTGGCCCTCCTCTCCTTTCACTGATCCACCTGGTGAACAAACTTACATCTTTTCTATCCTTAATGACCTAGAGCAGCTTGTACAGCACCCTAACCGCATCCCTGACTGCCTTGGAGAGAGCTCCGACATACTTGACCTCTTCCTTACAACTAATCCTTCTGCTTACGCTGTTAATCTTTCCTCTCTGTTGGGCTCCTCCGATCACAACCTTATTACCTTGACCTGTCCTATCGCTCCGGTACGGTCTATGGACCCCCCAAAGAAACATCGACAGTGGCACTTTGGAGCTGCGGATTGGGAGGCCCTCAGGCAGTACTTCTTTTTCCCTGGAATGACTATTGCTTCCATGGCTAGGAGCCATCTGAGTGTGCTTTGTGCATTACGGAGGTTATTCTCTCCGGGCATGAAAGCATACATTCCCTTCTCATTTCCTTTGACTAATGCAAGAAAGCCTTAGTTTAATCACGCTTGTTCTAATGCTATCCGCAACAAGGAGAGGGCCTATAAAAGGTACCAGAGCCAACCCATCCCGGAATCACATCTTGTTTATGTTTCTGCCCGGAATCATGCTAAGTCTGTTCTTCGCTCTGCTGAAAATGATTTCATCTGTACTAAATGCTCTCAACCCTCTAACTCGAATTCTTCCAGCTCCTTCTGGCACCTTGCCAAAAACCTTTCTAACAACTTTACCTCATCATCCTTCCCTCCTCTTTTCTACTCTGATGGCTCTGTAGCTATTTCTTCTACTGATAAAGCAGATCTCTTTGCTCAGACTTTCTCCTCCAATTTCACCTTGGATGATTCTGGTGCTGTTCCTCCATTACTTCCCCTCTCTGACTTCTTCATGGCTGACATTAAAATTTCTTCAGCTGATGTATTTTCTGCCATCACTGGCCTTAATACTAACAAGGCATATGGGCTTGATGGAGTCTCTCCTATTGTCCTCAAGAACTGTGCTTCTGTGCTTACACCCTACCTAGGTAAATCATTTTGCTTTTGTCTTTCAACTTGTACCTTTCCTTCTTGCTGGAAGTTTGCTCTCATTCAGCCGGTCCCAAAGAAGGGTGACCATTCCCAACCCTCTAACTACCGTCCAATTGCTTTGACATCCTGTATCTCAAAAGTTTTTGAGTCAATTCTCAATAGAAAAACTTTAAATCATCTTTCCTATCACAACCTTCTTTCTGATCATCAGTATGGGTTCCATCAGGGACGCTCCACTGGTGATCTTCTCACCTACCTTTCAGACTCCTGGTCATCCTCCTTCCAGGACTTTGAAGAAAGCTTTGCCATTGCACCTGACATCTAAAAGGCTTTCAATCAAGTCTGGCATAAATCTTTAATTTCCAAACTGCCCTTCTAGGGTTTCTATCCTTCTATCTGTGCCTTCATCACTAGCTTCCTTTCTGGTCATTCTATAGCCGTTGTTTTAGACAGCCATCGTTCTTCTTCTAGATCTATCAACAGTGGTGTTCCTCAGGGCTCTGTCCTATCACCAACTCTCTTCCTTTTATTCATCAATGAACTTCCAAGCTGTACATCTAACCCTATCCACTTGTACACTGAAGATTCCACCCTTCACCTTTCCATTCGGTTCTCGCAATGTCCATCTCAGCAGTTACTTCAACACAAGGGATGAGGCTATGGCACACCTAACGTCTGACTTGACTCGTATCTCTGACTGGGGTAAAAATAATCTTGTTGTTTTTAATACATCAAAAACTCAGTTTTTACACCTATCAACCTGAAACAATCTTCCACAGGAGTACCCACTGATGTTTAATAATATCCAGCACAATCCTGCATCATCCTTGAACATGCCCGGGGTTTCATTCACTGGGGACTTATCTTGGAAAGATCATATTGCATCTCTTGTAAAACATGCTTCCAAGAGACTGGGCGTGCTAAGTCGACTCCATACCTTCTTTACCCCTGCACAGATGTTGACTTTATATACGGGTTTTATTCACCCGTGTAGAGTACAACTCACATGTGTGGGATGGCGCCCCACATACAGCTCTTCTCAATTAGGTGGAGTCAAAGGCTTTTCGTCTCATTAACTCTCCTCCTCTTACTGGCTCCCTTCAACCTCTGTCTCTTCGGTGCACTGTTGCATCTTTATCTCTTTTCTATCACTACTTCAATGGTCACAGCTCCTCTGAACTGTCTGCTTGCATCCCTCCACTTCTACAACGGGTGCATAGCACCCGTCAAGCAACAAACCCTCATCCCTTTTCTGTCCAACTCTCTAATGCAAGAGTCTATCGTTACTCCCAGTCCTTCATTTACGCAACAGGTCAACTATGGAACTGTCTCCCTCTGTCTGTATTTCCTACTTCTTATGATCTCCAGTCTTTCAAACAGTGTGTCCAGGCATCTCGAAATGAATGAATCTTGAATTTGGCTCTCTTTTGTATTGTTTTTGTTTTTTCTTGGAAGGAATGATTTGCAGGCTCCTGGCCTTTGGTTCCTTCTTTCTTGCATATTTAAAAAAAAAAAAAAAAAAAAAAAAAAAAAAAAAATCTGCACATTCATGTAGCACCCAACCTAAAATTCAGTCAGGACCATTTGCTTTTCCTCTGTCTACTTCACATAACTCTTCCAGAGCAGTGGCAGTATCGTAACCAATAAGGTCTTCCGTAAGTGACGTATTTGCTGCTGCTATAAAGCTCGAATTGGGAAAAGTTGTCAATACCATCTCAGCACTTTGGCAGCACCTCGATTTGGGTTACCTTTCCTAGAAGGGTAGTCAAGTCGTACCCCACCTGCTCGTGGTGACCTCACAGACACTCTGTTTTTTTCCATTTCTGTTCTTTGTGTTTTTTTTCAGTTTTCTTTTTTTTCTCCTAAATTAGGGTGACACAAACAGGGGGCGGCGCTACCTGGGTTTATCCCGGGTAGTATTGTATATACTTTTTGCTGTTGATGTTGTCGTTTTGTTTTGTTTTTGTTCTCCATTACCATGAGCAAACAACACCAGTGCCCTCACTGCAGTAAGTCTGTAGCAAAAAGTGCACAAGCACTGAAGTGTGCCTACTGCAGTGAGAGGGTTCATATGGCTTGTGAAAATTTGGATGCAGGCGACAATCCATTTATGAAGAAGAGCCACCAGCTGGGCTTTCGCTGGCTGCGTAGCCAGTGTGTTACACCAGCGGACGAGGTCTTGCCTGGTGGAGGAAGTAGTACCAAGAAGGAGTTTGACAATAAAGTTATTGGCCCGATCTTTCAGGCAATCAGAGACATTTCAAATAGACTGGAGGCACTAGAGACCATGGTCTCATCACCCACAGCAGTCACGCAAGATCAGGCCAAGTCATTTGCAGATGCTGTTCGCAGGTCTCTCGTGGAGGAAAGGAAGGATCTGCCTGGGGGAGTGACTGAGATCAGTGCTCATGGCCAGAAAAAAGCCATTCATAGTCAGCATGTACTGATTGTCAAACCAAAGAGCAGTGCTGATGCCCTGACAAATCAGATGGGACCAGAAGACATCAGAGGGGTACTTAACTCAGTATCAGTTGATAGCTGCCTTAAAACAAAGGCTGGTGGGCTGGTAATGAAGTTTCTGTCAGCTGGCTGAGGCCAAAGATGAAGCAACTGGGGTACTGACTGATTATTTTGGCTCTGAGGGCACTTTTGCATATCAATACCAAAGAAAATGTTGCCTAAAATGACCGTGACAAGCCTTTCCTCTTCCTTGGGTGACTCGGATATCACCCAAAACATTGAGAAAAACAATAAAATTAAAATGCTCGTTGATCGAGGTTGTACCCTCAACCTTCTCTTCACAAGAACAAGGAAAGACACAAAAACTGCTGTCTTGATGATGTCACCAGAAGTAAGATCCTCCATTGTAGAACAGGGCAATTACATCTGTGCGGATCTTACAAGATGCAGCACTTTTGATAGATTCTGGGTTACACAGTGCCATCAATGTCAAGGCTTTGGTCATATATTTGAGAGATGTTCTAGGAAAAATGATGGACCTAAATGCAACTTTTGTGCTGCAGCCCATAAATCTAAAGATTGTAGTAACTCTAAAGATTGTAGTAACAGAAATTCTCCCAAATGCATCAACTGTTCCTCTTTAAGACATCAAGATGATAAATCAAATTCACACTCGGTTGCCCATTTTGCATCAAGCAGAGACTGTCCAATTATGATTTCTTATAGGAAAAGATTGAAATCACCAATTTTGACCACTCAAAAAACTAACTACGTCCCTCTTCAACCAGTTAAGGATGGGTCTTTTAAACATTCGTTCTATCCGTAATAAGATAGACTGTATTAATGAAACTCTAAATCAGCACGAGCTTGACATTTTGTGTTTGACTGAAACCTGGTTGTATGAGTCTGATATCGATATTATTCATAAAGCTTTGCCTAAGACACATTATATTATTAGTATTCCCAGGCCTGCTGCTGACTATGCGGGATGAGGTGTAGCAATCATCTACTCGGCAGCACTTGCAAACGTTTCTCTCATTGACTCAGACCTGACCCCATCTTCATTTGAATTTATGGAAATATTAATAAATTTCCATCAGAATACCATTAGAAGAGCAATTGTCTATCGACCTGGCCATCCGGGCACAGACCGAGGTTTTATGGAGGAGTTTGGGCAGTTTCTTGAAGGGTTTTCTCTTAAACCTGGAGGACTTCTTGTTTGTGGTGATTTCAATTATTGGGTTGACAGTCCAGAGTCAAAACCGTTCTCTTCGAATTCCCTGAGTTGATCACCCAGAACAATTTTTTCAATCATGTGAGTAATCCAACTCATGTCTCAGGACATGTCCTTGACTTGATCTTGTCCCCTGTTGGTTGCAGCCGCGTATCAGATGTGAAGGTTGACTCATTTGACCCCCTCATCTCTGATCATGCTCTGATCACTCTTAGTTTTGATGTCCCGAAATCCCTTTCATATAAAAAGGTCATTAGGTTAAAAAATTACAGGAATGTTGACCACCAGTTGATGCGTCTTGAAATTGATCAGCGTTTGAACTACACTGATTCTTCAAATCTTTCTTCTGATGAATTGGTTGATACTTACAACAATGAGCGTTGGTCAATTTTTGACCATTATTGTTCTGAGGTAGTAAAAACAATCACTGTACGTGATAATTCTCCGTGGTATGGTCCATCCATTAATTCTTTACGTAGACAACATAGAAGGGCAAAACGTGCGTGGCGCTTGCAGTGGACCAAAGTAACTTGTTTGCATTATGTTTTTGCGAGAAGAGCAGTCGTTCATACTGTAAAAGCCCAAAAGGCTAGGTATTATCAAAATAAAGTTGATTCATGTAGTGGTGATAAAAAAAAACTGTCTGCAGTTGTAAACAATTTGGTTGGTCGGAGGAATGTAATTGTTAAACCAACCTCCGTATCCGATGCCCAATTGGCTTCTGATTTTGCTTCATTTTTTACAAGTAAGATATTTCGCATATGAAGTGATTTAGACAGCAGTTCTCCTAGTGAAGCGTACTCAGTAGACTTCCAGCCACGGTGCACAGGGGATAATTTGCTTTCAACATTTCATCCGCTAGATGTAAACAAAGTCAAATGTTACATCAGAGAACTTAATAAAACATTTGGCTCACTCGATACATGTAACAACTGCCTGATGTATTGAAGCACACTGCAGAATTTATCTGCAACATAATAAATAGATGCTTCTTAGAAAGTAATTTTGTGCAGTCTGAGAAACATGCTTTGCTTAGGCCCCTAACAAAACTGGCCTTGATGTCGAGAGCATGACAAATTATCGTCCCGTCTCTAACCTGTCTTTTTTATCCAAGATTATTGAGTGGGCCATACTCGAGCAACTCGTACCACTACTGGAACACAACAGAGTGTTCCTGTTGTTCAATCAGCATACAGAAAATACCATTCAACTGAAACTGCACTAACAAGGACTCAGAGTGACTTGGTGGCAAACACTTGTAGTGGGATGTCCTCTCTCCTAGTTCTGTTGGATCTGTCTCCAGCTTTTGATACAGTAGATCATAAACTATTGTTGGATGATCTGTATTTTTATGGAATTCGTGATAGTGCCCTTTTGCTCCTTAAGTCGTATCTGTCGGACAGATCTCAGAGAGTGGTTGTTGATTACGCTAGCTCTTATTCTGCTCCCCTTCTATTTGGAGTCCCTCAAGGATCAGTTTTGGGTCCAATTCTATTTACTATCTACAAAAGTAGTTTATCGTCTCTACTTGATGCTCACGATGTGTCCTATCATTTTTTTGCTGATGACATGCAGCTCTATGTTAAGATGTCAGATATCAACGATACTAAGACAAAGTTTGAATCTCTAATGTCAGATATTAAGATCTGGATGGCTAAGAGGAAACTTAAGCTGAATGATGGTAAAACTGAGATAATCATCATCAGAGGAAACAGAAGGGGTGATGAGAACGACAATGCCCTGGCTTTGAACATTGGCATCCCACAGCTTCATCCAGTCAGTTCTGTTCAAAATCTGGGTGTTTATTTTAATTCTAAGTTAAATTACAAAGAACATATTAATCAGGTTGTAAGAGGGTGTAACTTGCATATCAGAAATCTGTACTCTGTGAGAAAATTTCTGAACAGACGGTGCCTCTTAACATTGGTCCATGCAGTGGTCTTGTCTCGTGTTGATTATTGTAATTCACTGTGGGTTGGTCTTCCAAATGATATACTAACAAAAGTTCAGTCTGTGTTGAACAGGGCAGCACGGCTTATCTTTGGTCTCCCCCCGAGAACCTCAACTATCCCATTTCTGATTGAGTTGCATGGTTACCAGTAAAGGATAGAACTGAATTTAAACTGTGTCTTATTACATTCAAGGTTCTTAAGTTTGGTGAACTGAAGTGTCTTGCTGAATTGTTAAAACTCCCATCGGCACTCCCAGGTGTGATGTTACACAGTGAAGATGATTCCTTGCATCTTGACGAGCCAGGAGCCACTCACCAGTCACCTTTCTCTGATCGTTCTTTTGCGTATAGGGCTCGTAGATTATGAGGCCCCTAATAACATAGTGTACCGAACGCCACACATTGAAAACGGAGAAAAACGCAGTTAAAAGTGTGTAACTTTCAAAATGCCATAACTTTGGAACTACAGGTAACTCGCACGGAACACGTGGGTTCCGTTCCTACCGTGCCGTGTTAGGTGCGAAATCGCGTATATTTAAATTACTCCGTATTTTGCTCCCTAGACCCCCCAAATGTGTTGTTTTGCTGTTATCTGTCACTGGTAATCACTAGAAAGCACTTTAAGTGGTTAGAAGGTTTATTTAATGTTATAACTCACAAATACAGTACTCCAGAGCAAAACTTCAACACACAAATACTGTACATAAACACAAGGAAACATTCCGACGCCGATCATAGGTAATCATATAAATCAGGTTAACTGGTACCAGTGCTTTAACTTACAAGTACATACCAGAACAGTACATATTTAACTTAGAAATGCAGTACTGTGATTTCGAATGATTTTAGTACATAATCTGTTAGGAATGGCTGGAAAAAAAAAAAATGTTATGAATACATTTTCACCTTTTTGATATATGTTTATGGTAATTTCGAGTTATTTTTTACGTTATCATTGTGCCAATGCTTGGAAAAGGGAGCGAAAGAGTTGAATTTTCAGTCCTAAATGAGAAAACTGCACGTCCTCCAAGGCTAGACTCTGCCACGGGAGAATAAAGTGGAGGGTCAGTCCGATTAGCAATAAGGAAGTTGTGTCACAACTTCCAGCTCCCACACCACGAGAATGGCTAAAAATAGAATCGTAATGCAGTTTCAAAACTAACAATAAGTCTAATTATTACGAATACAGATACAAAGCAGAAATAAATACGTTTACAGACGGGGAAAACGTACTTCTTCCGTCTTAACATGTTCATCTTTCTCTATCATTTTACATTCATCTTTATCATTAGGGGAGGCGGTGGCTCAATCGGTAGAGAGGTGGCCTGCAGTCCCACCGGACCCAGGTTCGAATCCCGGCTGGGGCAGGGAACAGTTTAAGGATTTGAATTTCATTAAATCAGGCTTTACTGATCTACCAGAAGACCCGCCGACATGTCGTAAAAATACCCCCGCTAATACCAATACACCAGTCCTGTATGAGACAGCCCTAGCATGTATTCAATATGGACGGTGGGTGTTAGCGCCGAAGTGGTGACATGTAGAGGTGTATGGTATGTAGGAGGACTGCTGGGCCTAGATAGCAGGCTGTGAAGCCTATGCCTAGAGTCGGACACATTAAAAAAAAAAAAAAAAAAAAAAAAAAAAAAAAAAATTACCTTGTTATTTTCGCAATATATATTGCTGTCTTATAAACAGGGTGATTGTTTGTGTTTGCAAGGGAGGAAAAAGATTGTATTTTCTGTCTGGGTCGAGATAATGGGTGTAACTATGTGTGGTTAGGCATGGCCACAAGCGAAAAAATCGTACATCCACTCATCACGATAGCAGGTGGTGAACTGACAGATGATACATGAGAGGGTGAAGTCAAGGTCAGTCTCATGTCCCAGATTTTCGTTCACTTCCCGAAAGTTTTCACAGTTTTCTACAAGTTGCATTGCATCAAATGATCCAAACCATTACAGCAAACCTGAGCAAATAGGTAAAGATACCAAGACAAAAATGTATTTTTCTCTTATTATAAGTCTTTAATGAACAAACAAAAAAGGCAATATTGCGATGCCGATCATGGGTAATCATATAAATTAGGTTAACTGGTTACAAGGCTTTATTTAATGCTTTAATTGCTTACAAGTACATACCAGAACAGTAAATATTTAACTTACAAATACAGTACTGTAGAAAAGCAGTACAGTAAGAGTTTAACGAACAAACAAAAAAGGCAATATTCCGACGCCGATCATGGGTAATCATATAATTCGGGTTAACTGGTTACAGGGCTTTATTTAATGATTTAACTTTATTTAAGTGCTTACAAGTACAGTACATACGAGAACAGTAAATATTTAACTTACAAATACTGTACAGTACTGTGGAAAAAACGAACAAATAAAAAAGGCAATATTCTGACGCCTATCAGGTAAACTGGTTATAAGACTTTATTTCTTGCTTTAACGTTATTTAATAGTACTTTAAGTTGCACATAAACTTACCAGAACAGTACAGTACTGTAAATATTTAACTTACAAATACTGTGCTACAGTACTCGGGAATGTCTCACTCACTGAATAATTTCCCGCCTAGATCGTCACGTAATCAAAACAAACCGCGCGCTGCGGTGACGTTCGAGGATTTGATCTTTCAAAGGCCTCTCCTGCGTTAATTTGTAGTTTTCATAATGGTTTTTTAATCTTATGTTGTCTTATATGTATCCCAGCCCTTACCGTGTATAATTGCGAGCGCGTTCCATGAGATCGTGTTCTGTGCGAGTTACCTGTAGTGATTTTTTTTTTGTTTTTTAAATAGCTTGAAGTTCGTACTTTCATGCCATGCTAATTTTGGTAGAAGAGAAATTAGTAGCATTCTGAAAGGTACAACAATAGCTGCGTTTTTCTCCAGTGTGGTTATTGAGAGACAAAACGTACTCTAAGTTTAACAATCAAACCAACCAAAGATATCAGTGGGAAATGTTTACAAAAACAAAATAGATGTATGTAATACTATTTTCAGAAATTAAAAACCATTCTGAAAAAAGAAATCTTTCATTTTAGCCATCTGATAATAATGGTAAGCTCTTTTTCTGTTATGAGAAGGACCAGCAGCTTTTTGCTCACTACTAGAGTCACTCATGTTCTCGAGACAATGAGAAAAAACACTAAAACAGCTCTGAAAATAGCCACTTAATCCAGGCAGTGTTCTAGGCCGGCCGGTAAACAAAAAACTGCGTCACATCGCGACAGATTCCCAGATCACAGTTGCCAATGTCTTGCTGAGCTCCCTGCCTTTCCCATTTTCTGTACATTATGGCTAACTTACCCTTAAAATCATGCAATTTTATGGTAATATATTCTATTATGTTAGAATAATGGTACAATAATTAATAATGCTATAAAAAAAATGCATGACTGTGAGCATGAAGAAATGCTAGTACTGTATCTGGTAACACCAGACAACACGTTGATGGCAGGCACTTGGCACATTCTGTGACCAGCATGAAGGCTTGTCGACGCAGTGAGGTGAAGCAGGCAGTGAGACCATGTTACAGAAGGGGAATTTGGACCCTAAAGCCAGTTGCTTTCTGTACCTCGTGGTTGCTTTCCAGATCAAACAGGGTTTGGGCTACATAGTGATATACTTAACTCAGCTTCGCTTGTAGTGGGCTCGGTACACTATGTTACTAGGGGCCTCATATAACAGATTGCCATTGTCCATAAGACAACTCACTACTGCTGAATCCTTTAAGAGACAGCTGAAAGCCTTCCTTTTTTGAAAATGCTATGACCTGGAGAGAGGTACTATGACGGATGACTATAGGGATTAATTATTGCCACTTTCATGTACATATGATGTAGCTTATATTATATACAAGAAGTGTCACAATTCTTGTAATTGTAAAAATAATGTATGTGTGTTGAGTGCTAGTGAATTCCCAGAGAAAGAACTGATGCTTTTCAGAATCAAAAGGTCAGATTATTATTATTATTATTATCATCTGGTAATACGTGTGGGCATGCATGTTCCATATCACCTCTCTCAAAACTTCATTCTATTGTAAAAACTGATTGGAAGTTTTTATCTAGTGCTTCAGAAATATCTTTCTCTCGTGCATGGATGATCCTCTCATCTGTAACGGACAGTATTTTATCTTTAACTTTGGTTTTGCTTCAGACGTAGCTGTAAAAAAGTTTAGGTTGATCACTACTTTTATTTATAATGTCCTTCTCAAACTGTCTCTAAGCATCCCTCCTTGCCTTTGTATAATTGTTTCTTGCCTGTTTATAGCTGTTATATGCCCTGTCACTATTGTTTCTTCTGTATCTGTTCCACAGCAAGTCTCTTTTTTTCTTCTGATTTTTTACATTTTGTATTAAACCATTTCTTTATTTTCATTTCTGTTGCTTTGTGCTGTGGGATGTAATTTTGGACCCCTATTTCATAAAGATCGCAGAATTTTCTATACTGCATATAACATTTAAATCTTGTCCTCTAAGTTTGTTTTCCCAATCTATTTCTAAGAAGTACCCGGTATTTCTTCAGGTCATGATAATTGCCCTTTTTTGTAATTTAGGCACTTTTTGTAACTCTCATTGCTGGTAATGTCATATGCAGTCCTGAATTTACAATTTAATACTGTATGGTCACTTTTGCCAAATGGGGGGTGATAAATTATATTGTCAATTTCATTTTCTTGCTTGGTAAATATAAGACCTAGTACTAATGGATCATCAAGTCCTCTTTTTCTGGTGTTTTCCTTTACATGCTGTGTTAGGAAAAACTCCTGCACAAGCTCTAGGAGCTTGTAATCCCAAAAGCTGTCATGGCTTTTTAAATCTAAAGTATTCCAATTCATATCTGAATTGAAGTGTCCAGTTAATATAACTGTTTCAGATTTCTCTTCCTTTCTATGTAATAATGTTCTTAAACTTTGAATTGTACTTTCTTCATATTTGTCTCTTTCCCAAGTGTGTGTTTTGGGTGGCATGTATAAATTTGCCACGATTAATTTCCCTTCAGATGCGTTAATTTCCAGTGCAATCAGTTCTACTTGTGAGGGTATATCTAGTTTTATTTCTTTGACTAGCAGATTTTTCTTTGTTAAGATTATAATTCCTCTTCCCATTCTTAAATTTCTGTCTATTTTCAATATACTGTACTGTACCGTATTCCTCTAAGTTTAGGGCATCATTGGATATCATTGGGGTTAATTTTGTTTCTGTTAGGCAAATAATGTATGGTTCCTTTTCTCTGATGTAGTCTTTTATCCCTAATAATTTAGACACCATTCCATTTACATTTGAACATCAACCTAACTATCTTTTCTACATACCTGCCAGAACCTGAGTCTCCTACCTTCCTCTTTTTTGTTCCCTGTTGGTTAGGTACCATTTTCATACTTAAAAAAAAAAAAAAGTACTCTTCTTCTGATCTTTCCTCATTCTTTGTTTTTGCCTCCTCCCTTTTCTCTTTTAGTATTCCCAATTCCTCTTGAGTTAGGCATCTTTTTATCCATACGTTTTTTAAATTCCTCTTTTTTCCATGAGTTTGTTTGCATTTTAGAGTACAGTATTGCCTCCACAGTGTTCACACTTTGGAAGGTTATTTTCACATACCTTGACTTATTTCTCTCATATTTCTCTAACCTTCTATGTTCCTCTATGCCTTTATTACAGAGTTCCTCTGATATTTCCTTCAATATGCTCATTATATTTGCCCTCTCCTTTTTATCTCTCGAAATTTTGTTTTTTATTTCTTCCTCCTCTATACCAGTGATTACCGTAGATTTATTGATATCTGCTGAATCTTTGATCAATTTTGGATTGTTTTGGATTATTTTTTTCACTTCCTTTCTAATGCTTTTTTCTTTGACTCTTGTTTCTGAGTCTTTCCTTACTTTCACCATTTCAGCATACATAGTTTTCACATCATCTTCATAACTTTGCATCAGTTCATTCACCTGGGTTATCTTCTCTTCAATATTACTATTTTGGTCTGTAAGACTACTTGCTTGCCTAATTGTCTCTGTATCATTTCTGAACTCCTCCATAATACTCTCATGGTTAACAACTGTACTTGCCATTTCACCAACCTTCCTTTTATGTGAACCCACCTCAACTGACAGTTCATCTATTGTTCTGTCTTTCTTATTTTAATGCCTTTACTAATTTTTCATTTTTCTCCTCCTGCATATGCAACTGCTTCTTAATTTTATCGATTTCACTCTGAAATGCCCTTTCCAATCTGTGTGTGTGTGTGTGTGTGTGTGTGTGTGTGTGTGTGTGTGTGTGTGTGTGTGTGTGTGTGTGTGTGTGCATGTACAATGATGTGCATGCTTGCATGTCTTTAGTACACATAGACTAAGTGCAGCAAATGAGTAAAAACAGAACAAGGAGAGGTATACTCCTCCACACTGACCACACTATTAACAGGAATGGGTATTGCCAGGAGTGAAGCAGCAAGGGGTGCAATATCTGCTTGTGACATGTCTTGACGCTTTATGTGGCCCAGACCCCACCTCTCCACCCGACTGTCATACATCACACGTCCCCGTAACTGCCAAGCTGGCTTTGGCAGAGCCAGACCACTGCCCCATGCTATCAATGGGGTCTCAGTCTCACTTGGATCACCAGCTCCGTGTGATCCTGGAAGCAAAAAACATGTTTACTGTACAGTACTGTGATGTTATGGACACATCACTACCATAACCCTGAACATTTTTCCAACCTTAGGATAATGTAAGAAGAGACACCAGAAACTAGGAAAGAAATAATTCATCTGAATGTAAGTATGAAAGAAAATATGAAGGTGAAAGAAAGTGAGAGCCAGTGCTGAAAGGAGCCAGCTTCATTAGATGCGTGTAACCAGAATGATACTTGGGAGTGTTGCTGATACAAGGGTGGTGCAAGGACAACGTGGATGTCAATCGGAGATGTGTTTGTGGTATGCAAGCTTAGACTGAGAGGAGTGAGATGGATAAATACAGTCAGGGGCAGTCGAAGTAATTGACTGCAAGTGCAGAGGTTGAGAAACAAAGAAGTCTGTGTTTCGAAAAGCTCCAACATGCTTGCATGCATTGCCCTTGGTTACCTAATTGCAGCTTTCCATGTTGCTAGAGCTCTGGCAGCCTCCCTATTCAGTCTTTAATCCCTGAGATTACACTCTATGACCTTGTCTCACATTTTTTTTTTTTTTTTTGGTCTGCCTCTTGCAACCCTACCCTTGATGTTCAGACCTCTCACCTTCCACTCCCAGTTGTCATCTTCCATCCTCTCAACTTGCACAAACCATCTCAATCTATCCCTCCTCATCAAAACACTAATCCATTCAAGTCACAATCTCCCTCTCAACTCTTTAATTTCAATCCTAACTCCCCAGGCTCCTCACTCAAGGGTGTGCTACACATCCATCTAATCATTATGATTTATGCACACTTGGTGTACACATATCCTCTTCATTTGCAGCCCAGGTCTCACTACTGTACAGCAAAACACTCTTAACCCTTTCAGGTCTCCTGAGCATAATCATGGCTTTATTGGTATGGGTCTCCTGGCCAAGATAGTGGCTCATCTATTTCAGTGTGTCTCAAAACTGTGGTAGGAAGCTGGTGAATGTTATCACAACTTCTAGCAATATTTACTCAATTCTTGGGTATTGGACAATCCAACTGAGAAGATATAACACAGATTAGCAGGAGTGTTTTTCTATCATTTTGTATACATAAATGCATATATATGTGGCACCACACAGCACTTCCTACACAACTTCCCATCGTTATTACAGCTCTTGTATGGTAAGCAGAGCCCTAACATTTTGTAGACAGATGTGTATTAGTGCCTTATGCATGAATACAGTACTATATATTTTTTCTAATTTACAAAGCCTCCTTTTTTTTTTTTTTTTGTAAAATGTGATTTTTCAGGCTGGACATATGTACCTATTTGCAACCCAAAGGGGTTAACACATGCAACATACAAGGACCTCTTAGCACAGAGGGAAAGCCTTCTCAATGTCAGAAGAGGCAACAGCTCTCTGAACCTCTTCTAACCACTCGTAACCTTAGCCACAAAGCAAGCACAAGTCCCATCTCCAGCATGTAACATGTCCCCAAAATGAAAAAAAACTCCCCCACACACATTTAAAGGGACTCTTTAGCAAGATCAATCCTTTTCCACCTCTCAATCTCAGCATGCTCTTCCCAACAAACCACACACACAAAATCAGCATTATTTAGCATCCATCTGACCACCAGGCATCCATCTGGTTATGTGGTTACCACCTAAAACAGTAAGTGACTTCTGAACTATACGAAATAATTTGGCTCTTCATTCGGTATGGTAGTTCTACATCAAGTAAGTTGATGATGAGTGCCCCCACTTAACACAAGACTATTAAAAAATGGGGTGCCAAATCCCAGTCAAATGCTTTTCAGCCTTCTCTGAAAATACTTAGGCCAAGCAACTCATCATCATTATCATCTGGACCTCCTTTCCCACCCTAGGGCCATCAATTCCATAGCATTCTCAAACTATTAAGGTTTAAATGGTCAAGAATGGACTTCCATCTATCATTTCAGTAAAGCAAGTGCTCACATAACGTGCAATCACAGAGCAGGATTCTCCCATAAAACCAGAGGTGCTATGTTGTCCAAAAATGTCACAAAATGGAAAAAAATAGATACAATGCGGTCGGAGGAAGCTGCTCAGTTTTTTCGGCACTTGACTATGCAGTGATGATGGACATGACACGGCGGAAGGCCCCAATTTTATGTTTCAATGTTATACTATGCAGCCAATGATTGACAGAATGTGGCACGAGGCATAAAATTACAGTTGGAATTCACACAATGCAGCATGTGATAGAACAGAGCATGGACTGCATCAGCCTATGGAGTATTGCTATCACAAGTCTGCTCTGGGTGTCATCTTGGTCCACTGAGAATTCCTGCCCCAGTTGACCCTATGCTCTCCCAGCGCTCTGGCTGCACATCAGCTTTTTTTTGGCCATCTGACCCAGCTCAACCGTGTAGCAGCACCGTGACCCTGCCAAACGTCGGAAGTCTCTGACACAGGAGCAGAAGGTGGATGTCATCAAGAGGAAGGACAGTGGAACTGTGACAGTGTGAAATTTTACAAATTTAACAAGTCCATCATTTGTACAATTCTCAGCAAAAAGGAAGCCAATCTGAAGACAGCTCAGGCAGGAAGATCACCCATGGACAAGAGGATACGGGTGTCTGACCCTGCTCTCGTAATGATGGAGAGGTTTCTGCTGACGTACTGCAATTGGAAGGAAAGGGAGGGTGTGCCAACTGACTTGCTAAATATTTGGAGGACGGCTAGCCACCTTAATGCTATCGCCTGCCACAAGCTCTCTAGACCCCAGCAAGCCCACAACCTCTTCCATTAAAGGTGAGGAATCCTCCAGTGTTTGTATGTAACGAAGTCTTTACCAGCCAGGTAAATGTCCTGGAAAAAATAAAAAATAAAAATTGCCCCAAAGTTTGAACCTGGGGCTGGTTTAGGTACCTTGAAACCCATTAACATGTGAACATATGGCCCTATAATGCAGAATTCCCATAAAGAGGGAGCTTCAGGTACAAAATTCCCACGTTACACGAGCACTGGCTGTATTGCTGTTGCTTAACATTAGTCTGCCTGGCCAAGCAGACCCATCAACTCAGGTAGAGTTGTTCCTATGGGGTCGTACATTTCATGCTACATTAATGAATGAATGACTGATCCTAATGAAATTACTGTAAATGGCCTTACCCCAATCAGTCATGCCATGATCAGATGTAAATATGTATGCTGTTCGCTGATCTTGATAAAATTGCTCAAACATCTCCACCATCCTCTGTATTCCTTTGTCTACCACTTCAATATTCTGAAGGTACTCCCTGAAAAAATAATAAAAAGGTAGCAGGATATCAAATAATTCCATCCAGTAAAAGCCCACAGCAATCTACTGTCATATTTCTTGGTTAACACTTCTTATATGTCTTATAATTAATGACAAAATTTACAAGAAGAGAAACTGGATCATACCATCCTAAAGGAATGCATACAAGTTGATAAAAAGAGTACCATATGAGGAAACATTTGTGAGACTGAGGGTAATGCTGAAAGAGAGTGGAAGAAAAGTGAAACAGTTGTTGTTGTTGATGAACCCTGGTCTGCCTTCCCAAGCAGATTCACAAACCACTGGTAAGCAACTGTCCCTGCAGGGCTGTCCATGCAGTAAAATGATGTTTCCTTGTGGTGGACAGTGCCTCTCCACAATGAGTCACAGGGAAAATTGTGGAGATTTGGTTCCTGGATGGATGCCACATTTGCATCTCTCCATCCAACTTAAGGAGGCACCATACTAGGCTCCATATTGTCTTGTTACCAGAGCCAGTGAAAGAAAAAGAAAAGAGACAGAAAAGGAAGGGGAAAGAAACAGGAAGAGGAATAACAGAGGGTCCATGAAATATGTAAGGACTGAGCAGCCTGCAGGCAGTTGTCAACAAAAACATCTTCCCTTGCAGGGACCATGGCGTCAGAAATTACTTGACCGTTTGGTAAGCAGAGATACAAATGCCATAAACAGTGTATTTATGATTATTAGCCCCTAAAAGATGGGTGTCTGCATATGCTGTCCGAAGGTACTAGGGCTAAGACGGGTGTCCACATACGTGGTCACACCATTTTTCAAACTAACGCAGGCAATGAGGTAGCTTCCCATGTTCTGCAGAGGAGCAGGATGACAATAACAAACCCCACCCATCACCCCTACACCATACTGCACCCGCATACCCCGTGACTCACTTGGTCTTTGTCTGGCACTGTGACAGTGCAGATGTCACACTCTCGTTCAATCTCCTCCCGCCGCTCAACCCCCAATGATTCGCGTGGATCTGGCCCATCCACATCCACACCAATCAAGATCATTCCTAGGGGTCATCCAAAGCCGCTTGGTGATGAATCTACTGACAGGGAGCAAAATAAAACAGTAGAGAGTGTGTCATTTTGGGGGAGTGAGAGTGATGTGGTAGGTGGGGGCACCCATCATCCACTCACTCAGTGTAGTGCTGCTTCATGGTCTCTACACTGAGTGACAAGGCAAATGGCTTCCTGTAACCCAGGAAACCATTTACTATGCTGGGTGGTAATCATATAACCAAATTATGGTACCTGGTGGTTTAGTGGGTAATTAAGGCATTCCAATCGGATTGAGCCTGTGCAGGTTTATATCTAAGGGGTGGTTGGAGCTTATTGCTCACGATATGCCATTCAGGGATGAGTGAGGCTGGTCGCTCTCATCTTAAATGTCATGACCAACTTCCCTAGTGCCGAGCTCCTACGCTCCTCATGGGGCATCACAGGATTAGATGATGGATGGATGGATGGAGTGATGCAACACTCAGTGCCAACGAGCCATCATTTCTTGCTAGGGAAGGTGACAGTGATAGTGAAAGTGTCGAAACGCTGCCACTACCTGCAACATCTGAGGACAAGGGCAAAGGGCCTTTGGTGAGACAGGGCCAGGAGTATGGGGATGGGAATGAAATGAAAGGCAGCCCTTACCTCCTCAACCTTGCTGGAGGGAGTACCACACTCTGAAGAATTATTGACAGTGACAGTGGTGTACAGTGATGTGACGGTGATGTGAAATAGAATAATACAGTAATCACTCCTTTATCTGGACATAATAGAGCCAAAAGCATGTCCAGTAAGTGGCACCACCCAGATAATGAACACTATTCCCCCTACTATACCCAGACTCTACCTACACCCAACCTCCAACCTATAACTAACCTATTTGTACAGTACCTCTCCTTACTTTGGCAGTGTTTTCCAGTCATTCAGGGATATTTAGACATCAAAACACACATAGGAATATCCACAGTAATGCTTAACACCAAGAAAACCATGAAAAAAAAACACTGAAAACCAAAAAACACCCTACTTATACACTATTGGACATACAGTACCCCTTCTAATTTTGGCAATGTTTTCAGGTCAATCTGCCATATTTAGGCATCAAAACACACATAGGAATATCCAAAATAATGCTAAACACCAAGAAAAACATGAAAAAAAAAAAAAATGAAAACCAAAAAACACCCTACCTATACACTACTGTACTTTATGTACAGTCGACAGCAAAAGTTTGTCCCTATCGGCTTGTGAGCTACGAGCCTATTGACCTGGTAACACTGTGTGAGTTAAGTTGCCTGGTATGGTTTAAATGGATAATATTTAATACTGGTGAGACAGAGATAAGTTAAGACTTAGTTTAAGATAATATCAATGTGCAACAGATGGGATGATATTCTTACTCACAAATGTGACATTAGTGTATGAATATTATTTAGCAGGGGCTTGGACGAAAAGGATTATTACCGTAATATCGACTGCCAACGAGTAGTGTATTTTAGGACACATTATCATTCTGCATAAGTACTAAAGATGAAGTGATGAGACATTAATCATGAAGCCAGTCAACTGGTACAGAAACATCAATACAGAGCATGTTTAGCGATGACAATGAGCTTTCTTTCTTAACTCTTTTACCGTCCTGCACTCACTCATCACCCGTCCATAATGCTCTCAGTCATGCTCTGCCATCACCCACACTTTTTTCGTGCCAAAGCTGAAAACGTTTTTTATCTTTTTTTTTTTAAGTACAGAATGGAATAAAATTAAATCCAATTAGTGAGCATCGTCTTATCTCACCGACAGTTATCTATCATCGGGTAATCCATATACACAGTTGTCATTAATAGGAACTAATCATCACTGTGGCAGTGATGGGACATTACTCATTAACCTTTACATAACAGTTATATAGCCATCGTTACTATCAAGCTAAAAATCCTCTTCCTAGCCACTACTTCCCCGTCTCCATCCCCTCAGCCCCCACATACACTTTTCACCTTTCTCCTTTCCACCAGTATCCATCACCCCTTCCTTACTTTCCCAATCTTAACCCCATCCACACAACCACCCTCCCACCTACAATAAATCCCCTCTGATTTGTTTTTATCTCATCATGAGAGATGATTCATAATGTGAATGCAATTGTCACAACATAATGAAAGACATAAGAGGAGCCTGTGGAGTCACATGGAGAGACAGGCTGACAAATGAGGATATAAAGGAGCGTTGTGGTGTGGATGTGGATGTGATAGGAAGTGTTATGAAGAACACACTGAGGTGGTTTGGCCATGTGGAGAGGATGGAGGGTGAAAGACTGACGAAGAGAGTGTATGTGAGTGAGGTGGAGGGGGGAAGAGGGAGGGGGAGGCTGAGGATGAGATGGAGGGATGGGGTGGAGAGGTATATGAGAGAGGGGGGTGTGAGTTGGGAGCAGGGCAGTGAAATGGCGGGGGACAGGACGACGTGGAGGCGATTTGTTTGTGGCCACCCCAAACGGGATTGAGGCGTCTGGCAATAGATAGATAGATATAGATAGATATACATATATATATATATATATATATATATATATATATATATATATATATCAATCAATCAATCAATCATTTCCTGTGGCACCCCACGGGATGCATAGGGTCTCAATGAACTCTCTCCACCAATATTTGTCTCTTGCCATCTCCTTCAGGTCCCACCAACACTCCTCTCCTGCTTCTTTTTTCACTGTCCTCAACCAGGTTTCCCTTGGCCTACCTCTACCTCTTCTTCCTCTAGCAATCCACTCTGGCACATCCTGTATTAAACAACCTTCTTTTCTGTATATGTGTCCCAGCCACTTCCAGCGAGACAGTCTCACATATTCATTAACTGGTTCCACTCTCGTAATATCCCTTACTCTTTCATTTGTAACTCTGTCTTGCCACTTTACCCCAAGAATCCTTCTCAGTATTTGATTCTCAAATCCTAATACTTTCTGATCTGTTGCAATTGTACTGTACCATGACTCATGCCCGTAAATTAAAATGGGTCTAACCATGGACTTGTAAATTTTCACTTTAGTATGTACCAAAAGCATATTATTATTCCAAACAGATTTCAACATTCCACCAGCTCGCCAAGCCTGTCTAATCCTCTCCTTAATTTCATTGTTTAATGATCCATTAGATGATACAATTGTTCCCAGATATTTAAAGTTTTCTACATTCTTCACCACATTCTTCCCAATTACACAATCGATTTGGTTCTCCACGTTCATATTAATAATTTCAGTCTTTCCACAATTTATACCAATCCCACTTTTTCTCCTTCCTCCACCAGGCAATCGAGCACCCTCTGCATCTCGTAAATACTTCCGCAAATCAGTACAATATCATCAGCATAGTCTAAATCCATCAGCTTCTTATTTTCTTTCCAGTTAATTCCTGCACCTGTTCTCCTTACAACCTTTTTCATAACATAATCCATAACCAAAACAAACAACAATGGCGAAAGAACTCCTCCTTGAATCACTCCTGACCTAACTTGAAATGGATCACTCAAAGAACCACCCACCATTACCTTACAAAAAGTACCTTCATGCAGGCTTCTAATAATATTTACAAACTTTTCTGGTATACCATAGAATCTCATAATTTTCAACATAGCTCCACGTGAAACACCATCAAACGCCTTTTCAAAATCCACAAAACACATGTTAAGTGGCATTTTCATCTCATTAGCTTGTTGCATTAGATGCCTTACAATAAAAATCTGATCATTACAACCTCGACCCTTTCTAAATCCCGCTTGTTCTTCTCTTAAAATTTTATCAATTACTGGCCCTATTCTGTTCAACAAGATTTTGGAAAAGACTTTTGCAACTACAGGTGTCAAAGTTATCCCCCTCCAGTTGCCACACACACTTAAATCTCCCTTTTTTGGTATTTTTATAATCACTCCATTTTTCCACTCTCCTGGAATTCCACCATTATCCCAAGCCACATTAAAAAGTTTCAAAAGTGCATTCATCAACTCGTCATTTGCCACCTTAAGCATTTCAGGGAATATTCCATCCTCACCTGGAGCCTTAAAATTCTTTAACTCCTTTATAGCTTTTGCTACCTCTTCGAAAGTTATATCCCCTGTTTCTATCTGCAAATCTCTCTCGGCTGGCAAAATGTCCTCTTCAGCTGAGATTGGTCTATTTAGAACAGATTCAAAGTGCTCTTTCCATCTTCCTTTTATATCCAAATCTTTAGTCATCAAATTACCATTTCTATCTCGTACAGGTATTTCCTTCCTTCTCTTTTCAGTCCCCAGTTAACTCCTTTATGGCCTGATACGCTGCTCTTGTGCCCTGACCGTCATTTTTACTTAATTTAATTTCTGTCTCTGTCGCCTTTTCATCATATAGTCTCCTCTTATCACGTCTAACGAGTCTTTTTACTTCAGAATGTAAACTCCAATACTTTGCTCTAAGTACTTCAACTACCTGGCCATCAACATGTTGTTCTTCACTTCTTAACTTAGCCTCTTTCCTTTTCTGGATTACATTCCATGTTTCATCTGACATCCACTTTTTCCTTCTCGCTTTTCCCTTTTTCTTAATAGTAACCTTAGCACTCTCATGCAAAACCTCTTTTACCTCTCTCCACATTTGATTAATATCATTGTCTTCAGATTCCATCAAAGTCTGCAGGACTAGAAACTTGTTTCTACATTCGCACCGAAACTTTTCCCTCGTGCTCTCATCACTTCTCAGCTCATCAAAATCATAATTATTACCTCCTGTACAATTACCATTAACGTTTCTCTTAAGTTTTATTTTAATCTTTGACACAACAAGTTGATGATCACTACCTATATCTGCTCCCCTCCTTACGCAAACATCTTGCAAATAACTCCTATGCCTTCTGCTAATTGCAATGTGGTCAATCTGGTTACAATATTTACCACATGGTGAAATCCAAGTAGTCTTATGTATTTTTCTATGCTCAGAGATAGTTCCACCAATTATAAGGTCATTTGCCAAACAAAAGCTTGCAAGTCGCACCCCATTTTCGTTTCTTATACCAACACCCTCCTTACCCATACAATCTTCAAAGCCATCCCTACTACTGCCAACAATCGCATTAAAATCACCAATGCAAACTAACACATCATGTCTTGCCACTCTATTCACTACATCCTGCAGCTTCTCATAAAAGTCATCCTTCATTTCATCAGCAGCCTCATTTGTCGGAGCGTACCCTACCACCATACTGATATTACCATGGTCAGATTTTAAGCGAGCATAAAGCAAGCGCTCATTAATTGGTTCAAACTCACATAGTGCCTTGCAAGCATTTCTACTCAGCAGTAAGCCTACTCCTTGGTAATGATTTCCATCACTCCTACCAGAAACCAACATAGTAAGACCATCTTCCAAATTCATTTTATCAACTCCAAGCAACCTCGTTTCTGTCAGAGCACAAATATCCATCTTGTATTCCTTGAACACTGAAATAAGTTCTTCCATTTTACCAGCCTGACTGAGAGTTCGAACATTCCAGTTTCCTATTATTAAGGTTCTTTTTGGATTTATGAACTTATTTTTACACCGTGGGATTCTTAGCACCCTCTGCCCACTTAAGGGCTGCACGGAACTGAGGGCCATTGCTTCGTCACCAGAGTTCATAAAGATTTCTTAAGCAGTAAAATATTTTACCCTGGAGCCAATGCCAGTGACTCGCAGGAACCAGACAGTGGAGAGAGGAAATTAACTAAATGAAAGTAAAATGCACAGGGTTTGGACAGACAAAGTACAAGGGAAAGAAAGCGAGCAAAAAGAATGTAGATAAAAGTGTCCCTTTTAGTCGCCTCTTACGACAAGCAGGGAATACTGGGGAAGTATTCTATCCCCCAATCCCTCTACTTTCTGGATGTCCACTTTCCGGACATCCCCACTTACCGGACATTGTGGGCCTGGACCATCGGAACCGAAAAATGGCCAAAAAAAGAAAAAAATACCCCCAAAATCCTAATTTTTTCCCACTCGTAATTTGAAATTGCTGCACGGCGCCAAACGGCTGCTTACACCATGGCCCCTTCACCTCTTCCTTCCTCCCCCTCCCGCCTTCCCTGTCAGGGTTGCCGTTTGTTATTTTTCAATACCAAATGTGGGCCAATTTGGTAATGAAAAATTTGTTTGGTATTGAATCAGAATAACGCATTACCAAACGGATTTTTCACATGTATGAGGATACACAGGATGGAGATGGTGGACTGTTTGCTCTCTCTGATTAATCTCCTACCCTGCATAGCGTGAAAATAATCAACATGCTGTTAATTATAAGGAGAGTGGTTACATGTATTTCCACTTGCATGGGCGATTGTATGTGTGTATGCTCCAACAGAGGATCGAGTGGCAAGAGTGAAAGATGAGTTTTGGGCGAGAGTAGAAGCATGTATGGACAAGTTTGAGACGAGCGAGAGAGTGCTGTTGATTGGAGACATAAATGGCAAAGTTGGGAATGTACGAGAGGATGGAGTGGTTGGTCAGTGGGGTGTGCCAGCTGAAGTAAATGGGAATGGTAGTGCTTTGGTGGACATCTGTGCTTGTAAGCGGTTGGCAATAGCCAACACCTACTTTCGTCATAAGATGATCCACCGGTATACATGGAGAGTAATGAGGAGGATGGGTGGTGAACTTGTTGAACGAAAGGCAATGACAGACTACGTGTGTGTGGATGAGCGAATGAGAAGACAAGTGTTGGATGCAAGAGTGTGGAGAGGGTGGGGGAATGGAGTCTTGGACCATCACTTAGTGATTGCCAAGGTAAAGATGCAAAGAAAGTGGTTGAGGAGGCGAAGGGGAAGACAGGAGGAAGCAGCTCCTGTGAGAAGAGTGGAGAAATTGCAAGATAGTGAGAAAATGACAGAGTATAAGAGCATAGTGGAAGAAAGAAAGATTGGGAAGGTATGAGCTAGAGCAGATGGAAGGGGTGGAAGACGTATGTAAGATATTCACGGAAGAGATAGGCGCAGCATGTGAGGCAGTTTGTGGAGTGAGGAGATGCAAGGGTGTGCAAGGGACAGCATGGTGGAATGATGAGGTGAAACGAGCTGTGGAACAAAAGAAGAAGGCATATGGTGAATGGTTGGCGAGTAGAGGTAGGGGAGAAGATGAGAGAGAGAAGAGAGAGGTATATATGAGCAGGGGAAGGGAGGTTAAGAGACTGGTGAAGGAGAGTAAGAAGAAAGTGGATGAAGAGTTTGGGAGGAATCTGAGTGTGAAATGGAGGGAGAGTAAGAAATTGTTTTGGAAGGAGGTAAAGAAAGTAAGGCAGTGTGAAAGGGGAAGTAATAGGGGAGCAAAACATAGGAATAATAGATTGTTGGTGGAGAAGAGAGAGAAATTGAGGAGATGGAAGGAGCACTTTGAGGATTTGTTGAATGTAGAGAGTGAGAGCAGTGTGAGTATAAGTGGTTGGGGAATGGCTGGGAGAAGAAGAGATGAGAGGAGGGAGGGAGAGATCAGTAGGGCGGAAGTAGTGGAAGCGATGAAGAAGATTAAGCTGAGAAAGGCCCCAGGAATTGATGGAGTGTGTAGTGAAATGCTTAGGTATAGGGGTGAGATTGTTGTGGAGTGGATATGGAAGTTGTGTAGATTGGCTTGGGAAGAGGGAAGGGTTCCAGAGGACTGGAAATCAGGTATAATTGTTCCACTGTACAAAGGAAAAGGGGAGAGAGAAGTATGTGGTAACCATAGGGGTATTTGCCTTCTTAGTGTGACTGGTAAAATATATGGTAGAATACTCATTGATAGGGTTAGGCATATGACAGAGGAGCTAGTTGGAGAAGAACAAGGGGGATTTAGGAAGGGAAAAGGGTGTGTAGATCAGATAATTGTTCTAAGATGTTTAGTGGAGAAGTATCTAGAGAAGGGAAGGAAAGTGTATGCTGCCTTCATGGACTTACAGAAAGCTTATGACAGAATAGATAGGCAAGGTATGTGGAAGGTATTAAGAATACATGGAGTGGAGGGGAAATTGTTGAGTGCTGTGAAGAGTATGTACGAGGGAGCTAGGGCTACGGTGCGAGTGGATGGTGAGCTGAGTGAGTTCTTTGATCTCAATGTGGGACTGAAACAGGTGTGTGTGATGTCTCCATGGCTGTTTAATATATATATGGATGGGGTTGTAAAGGAGTTGCAAGGTAGGGCAGTGGATGTGGGGCTGGCCCTAATGAATGAGGGTGAGATTTGAAAGCTTCCTGTGTTGCTGTTTGCTGATGATACAGTATTGTTGAGTGAAGATGAATGGGAGCTGCAAGGTTTGGTGAATGAATTTGGGACAGTGTGTAGGAGGAGGAAGCTGAAAGTTAATGTAAACAAAAGTAAAGTTATGGTGTTTGAGAGGAATGAAGTCACAGAGTGTGCAGTGAGGTTGGATGGTGAGGAAATGGAGAATGCGACTGCATTCAAGTACTTGGGTAGTGTGATGAGTAAGGATGGAACTTTGGGGGATGAAGTACGTGAAAGGGTACAGCAGGGAAGGAAGGTTGTTGGTACACTGAAAGCAGTGATGAGAAATAGGGAGATGAGTATGGAAGTTAAGAAGTCACTGCATGATGGTATTGTGATCCCTACCCTGACGTATGGAAGCGAGGCGTGGACCTTGCAAGAGGGGAACAAGTCAAGAGTGAGAGCAGTGGAAATAAGTTACTTGAGAGGAGCATGTGGAGTGACGTGGAGGGACAGGTTGACGAATGAAGAAGTGAAGGAACGTTGTGGGGTAGATGTGGATGTGGTTGAGAAGATTAGGAGAAATACACTGCGGTGGTTTGGACATGTGGAGAGAATGGAGAGTGAAAGACTGACTAAGAGGGTGTATGTAGGTGAGGTGGAGGGAGGGAGAGGGAGGGGTAGACCGAGGATGAGGTGGAGGGATGGAGTTGAGAGGTATATGAGGGAGGGGGGGGTGAGCTGGGGGGAGGGTAGTCAAATGGTAGGTGGCAGAGTGACTTGGAGGCGTTTTGTCTGCGGCCACCCTTTGCGGGATTAGGGCGTCGGGCTATAGATAGATAGATAGATAGATATATAATTAGTGAAGAATAAATGCTAGCTTTATGAATTTGGTAATGAAAAGTTAAATTTGGTAATGAAAGTTGAGGAGATTGGTAATGTGGCCGTTGCGATCTGGCAACTCTGTTTCTCCGACATCAACAATTACTCCCTAACTTCGATTGTGAATAGATGCTTATCGCACTGGAAGCCACACATGCTCATTTTTTGTGAATAAACAGTGAATATACTGCAATACCTCGCCTCTAGACCATATGGGAATTTACAGTGTTTTGCAGTGTTAAGATACTTGAACTTAAAGTGCAAAGGATCAACTGTGGAGTGCAAATTGGCAGTTTATCTGGCTGTTCGAACTGCAGTGGTGCAGTTAAGAACAATGTGCAGTGTTAAACAATAATAACTCACAGTGCAAAGAATTAAGTGCAGCACAACACTGGATTACTGTACATGCTTCAAGAGCATTTTCACCACTGCCAAAACCTTAGAAAGGCACCCACAAACGTGATGTAAGTACCCTGGCTGGGTACAGCCACTTCTAATTCCTCATTCTTTGGTTCCTTTTCATTTATTTCATGCTTTATGTCCATTATTGGTGTGAACAGGGTCTTAAATAGGTTTAAATAGGTGCTATGCATGTCCGGTAGGGAGTTATTTAGGTGGCTTTCAAAGTTAGGCTGGGTTAGGGTCTAAAGTACCAGTCCAGGAGGCTGGTGCCCACTATCCGGACAGGACCATTTTCCGGACATGCCTTTGGCTCTATTATGTTGGATAGTGGAGGGATTACTATATATATATATATAAAACATATATATACATATAATTATATAAATATAAATATATCTATATCTATCTATCTATCTATCTATATATATATATATATATATATATATATATATACATATATACATATATATCTATCTATCTATATATATATATATATACAGTAATCACTCCAATATCCGGATCAATAGAGCCATCGGTAGGTTCGGATATTGGTTTTGTCCGGATATTGGGCCCCAGCTTATGGACTTGTACTTACGGACCCTAACACAGAGATACACCTATACAACTCCCTCCGGACATGCATGGCACCTATTTAACACCCAAATCACACCAATAAGGCACATAAATGACTGAAATAAATGCAATAGACACATAAAATGTGGGTTTAGAAGTATGTTCATAAATTAATAAACATTCTGGTACTTATGGACTCTAACCGAACCTAACCTAACCGAACCTAACCGAACTCTGAAAAACACATTCCTACTGCACATGCATGAGGTAAGTTTAGTATGGAAAGAAATACAGTATGACACTTTCTGGTAAGTATAGTATGGGAAAAAATACAATATGAAACATTCTGGTAAATATAGTATGGAAAATAGTACATGAAACATTTTGGCTACTTACAGCAAGTCCCTGGCCACCTCGATGAATAACCGCCTCCTCTCGGACTCTGACAGTAAGAACGATTTCCTGAAGCACTTGCACTACACTCTTCCTGAAGTCTTGCACTGAACTTAGTCACTAACACACAGAAGTCCGTTCTTTTCACAGTGTTCACTTTAGTCCAAATAATGTTCCATTAAATTTAAGTGTTGCACATTAACTTTTCCCAAGTTTTTTTAAGTTTCCAAAGCCAAAACAAAGAAGGTTAGTTACGTTAAATTTCTTTTCTACTTAGTCTTTTCTCCCAACTTGAAAACCTTAACACAACACACCGTTAAATTCACTGCACAACACTCAAAATTCCCGTGTGGTCTAGTGGAGAAGTTCTTGCTGTTTATTCACTGTCAGAGCCCGAGAGTATCACTGGCAGGCATCCAAGGGGTGCATCGGTGGGTAGTGGTGATGGCGTACCGACTACAGAAGACTCTGAAGACAGCCGCAAACTCACGTCGAGCGGTGACTCCACTGTAGCTGATGTGCTGGGCTGTGGCTCGGAGCATGAGGGCCTGTCTTGGGGAGGCAACGGAGTGGAACCAGGGCTTGGCACAGCGGGGGTCACGGGCCTGAAAAAACTGTCAATCGTTGACTGACGCAAGGACCGACGATTCTGGCGATTGATGATGCGCTGCCGGAAAGCACGCACTTCCTCCACGAGTCCCAAGGGCCCCATCTCCCTGTCGCAGTCCGGGTGTTCCAGGTAGTCTAGGACGAACTCTAGATGTTCCCGGAGTGCGCTCAGCTTGGGGATGGCTGGAGTAGTGTCCTGCTGGGCGGAGTCTGCATCATCATCGCCTTCGTCGTCGGAATCTTCAAGTTCGGGACTGACACCAGCAACCGAAGACGCGATCTCGATATCAGACAACGTCTGATACCCAGGATCGCCCTCGTCGTCGTCCAACCACTCACGAACATCGTCCACATCAACATCGTCGCCGTGCGTACGTAGCCGTGCATGGAAGTCATCCACGTCAAACCCTAGGAAATCGTACTCCACATCTGTTCCGAGAAGCAGACGAGACCAACCATTTTCAAGAGTTTTCACAGGGACTTCCTTCCATGCACTAGCCCAGTTGTACAGTGCAGACTTGATGTTGTAGCGGCGAAGGTTTTCCAAAGTCCGCTTGCCTCGAGTGTCACGTCCTTCCCTGCGCTCGTCCTCGTCCTCGAGAACCACCATCACCTCGTCCAGGAACTTCCGACGGTACAGGCGCTTTGTTGCCACGATCACTCCTTGGTCCATTGGTTGAATGAGAGCAGTCGTATTAGGTGGCAGAAACATGCACCTAATACGGCCATTCTCAGCAACCAAGTCCTTGTCGCACGGGTGGGCAGGTGCATTGTCGAGGAGAAGGAGAGCCTTTACCTGGTCGCGAGGAATTCCCAGTGTCTTCGTCTGGTAATGTATGACCTCCTTGACGAAGTGATGGTGAAACCAGTCTTTGAAAATCACAGCTGTGAACCATGCTTTCAAAGAACGGTACCATACGACAGGAAGGACATCCATCACCCCACGAAGGCACCGAGGCTGCTTTGCACAGCCAACAATAACGGGCTTAAGCCGGTGCATGCCGTTAGCATTGGCACAACACAAAGCAGATATCCGTTCCTTAGAAAGCTTGCGGTCTGGTACACGCTTCTCCGTCTCATCGGCGAGAGTGTTCGTTGGCACCGAGCGATAGAATAGGCCAGTTTCGTCAGCATTATAGACTTGACCGAGAGTGAGGCCCTCCCTGTCGATCAAGCCTTTCACCTTGTGCCGAAACTCGTCCACTCCATCCTCGTTAGCGTCCAATGCTTCGCCATGTGCTTTACGGTTAGTAAGGCCATGTCGCAACTTGAACGCGAAGAGCCAACCCTCGGATGCCTTGAAGTCTAGGGCGTCGTGAAGCCTTGCAAACTTCTCAGCAGCAGCCTTCAGCTCCGTTCCACGTACCATCACACCAGCTGCACGCTGCTGTCAATACCAAATCAACGTGGAGCGGTCGATCTCTGCATACTTGGGGGTAAACATAACCTTCCTCTCCATGTTGCGTTTGCTTCTCGACGAGAAGTCAGCCGTGTACTGCATGAGCTTGTCTCGGGAACGCTTGATATCAAACAAAGTCGACCGGGCCAGGTTGAACTCGCGGAGAATGCGAGAGGAAGACCAACCCGCATCAACCTTCTCCAATATCTCCCGTTTCTTCTCCAGAGTCAACACCACTCTCTTCCTTTTCTCAGGAGGCGGGGCCATCATCACACACACTAAGAGTAGGGCAGAGAGCAGCAGGAGGCCTTGCAGCAAGTACGGCACCACCACAAAAGCGAGCACGTGGGCAGCCATGGCGAAGAGCGTAGGTCTTGTCGCGGTGAGAGACAGGCAGGAAGTGGGGAGGATGCAGCGGCGCTCTATCGGACTTCGGAGGAATGACGAACCAAAACAATGCTCTCACGCGGCGCGCGCAGCAAGTTCAAATTACGGACAGCAAAAAATCGATTTTTTTTCCAATTTTTTTGGATTTTCGGACCATTTTGGGAATGTTTGATCCCAGGACGATAAGGTTCGGTTAGTGGGGATGTTCGGTTATTGGGCGTCCGGATATTAGAGGGATTACTGTATATATATATATATATATATATATATATATATATATATATATATATATATATATATATGCATATAATTATATATATATAAAATTATATAAATATATATATATATATATATATATATATATACATATATATATATATACACAATAGGCATACCTCGATATACGATACCCGCAAAAGCGATACCCCGACTTAACAACCAGGGTAGAAATACCACCATACTCTGCCTAACGATGGCCAAAACCCAGGTTTAACAATGGGTTTTGATTTTTTTTACAGATTATGATGATATTTTAGACTAAAATTGTGTGTTTAGGCTGATTTATAAACTGCTTTTAGACTTGGATTAATGTGTTTCAGCCATAGGCGGAGTGAACATTGTCATTTTGGGGTATAGTTGACTAAACTTGATTTTTCCCAGACCAATATCTGACAATTTTCAGATTTTATTTGTTTGCTTTAGTGAGTTATTTACAGGTGTTAGGATTTGGTTAGTTTCTTTTAAAGCTGTAGGCCATTTAGATTGGCTTTAAACTTGTTTTTGGACTCATTTGGGTGGGTTTGGGACTTGGTTAGAGGGGGAAACCCAAGGTTCAAAAAGGCACACATACTTTACATATTTAATATACCCCGATATATGGTACCTTGCCTAATGATGGGTTTTTACTTAACCAATTCTATCATTAAAGTGGGGCATACCTGTATGTATGTATGTATGTGTATATATCTATATATATCTATCTATCTATATATATATATATATATATATATATATATATAGCTACTGCAAATTGACTTAGGAACTCCCCCCACAGGGTATTGAAAAACAGAAATCATAGTACTGAATATAATTATGTTTGTTCACGAAATGCCATTCTATCTATCGATCTATTCCCAGACGCCTCAATCCTGTTTGGGGTGGCCACAAACAAATTGCCTCCAAGTCGCCCTGTCCCCCGCCATCTCACTGCCCTGCTCCCAACTCACACACCCCTCTCTCATATACCTCTCCACTCCATCCCTCCATCTCATCCTCGGCCTCCCCCTCCCTCTTCCCCCCTCCACCTAACTCACATACACTCTCTTTGTCAGTCTTTCACCCTCCATCCTCTCCACATGGCCAAACCATCTCAGTGTGTTCCTCATAACTCTTCCTATCACATCCACATCCACACCACAACGCTCCTTTATATCCTCATTCGTCACCCTGCCTCTCCATGTGACTCCACAGGCTCCTATTAAATAACTCATTTCCACTGCTCTCACTCTTGATTTGTGTCCTTCCAACAACGTCCAAGTTTCACTTCCGTACGTTAGAGTTGGTATCACAATACTGTCATGTAGTAACTTTTTCACTTCCATGCTCACTTCCCTGTTTCTTATCACTGCTTTCAAAGAACCAGCAACCTTTCTTCCCTGCTGTACCCTTTCAAGCACTTCACCCTCCAAACCTCCATCCTTACTCATCACACTACCCAAGTACTTAAACGTACTCACATTTTCCAATTCCCCACCATCCAACCTCGCTGTACATTCACTGACTTCACCTCTCTCAAAGACCATCACTTTACTCTTCCCTACATTCACCTTTAGATTCCGTTTCTTACACACTCTCCCAAACTCATCCACCAAGCCTTGTAGCTCCCCTTCGTCTTCACTCAACAACACAGTATCATCTGCAAACAACAGTACAGGGAGTTTCCAAACACTATCCTCTCTCACCAGGGACACTCCAACATCCACTTCCCTACCTTGTACCTCTTTTATTACCCCTTCCATGTACAGATTGAACAACCATGGAGACATGACACATCCCTGCTTCAACCCAACTTTCAAAGAGAAAAATTTACTTAGTTCACCATCCACACGCACTGCAGCCTTCGCACCATCGTACATACTCTTCACAGCATTTGACAACTTCCCATCTACTCCATATATTCTTAACACTTTCCACAATCCTAGTCTATCCACCCTGTCATATGCTTTCTCCAAATCCATGAAAGCCGCATACAACTTCTTTCCCTTCTCTAGAAACTTTTCCACTAAAGATCTAAGAATGAATATCTGATCTACACAACCTCTTCCCTTCCTAAAGCCTCCCTGTTCTTCTCCAACTAATTTCTGTTCTTTCTCTAACTATGTCAATAAGTATCCTACCATACACTTTTCCTATTATATGAAATCATGTTTCCCTTGTTTTTCAGGACCAGTTGGATGCATCATGGCATGGAATCACTTAGATCTCTAAAGTAATCTAAGGACATTTCTTTGCATCAATCTTTTGTCAGTTCAGTCTTGAGGTTGTCTAATTGGGTGTCTTCTTCTCTGCCATGATTTTCTTCATCTTTGCCCAGCAGATTTCTACTGGATTTAGATATGGACTGTTGCCAAGCCAGTTGAAGACCTCAATCCTATTATCCTGAAGCCATTTTGTCACCTTTCTTGACTTGTGACATGCAGTTGAATAATGCACGAAAAACTCGCACCCATGAATAGCAAAAAAGTTTAACAAATGATCTTTCAGAACTTGAATGTGCTGGCCACCATTCATCATCAAGTTCTTAGGAGGAAAGTAGAGGCTGCGGTGGCTCAGTCGGTAAAGAGGTGGTCTGCAGTCCTTCCGGACCCAGGTTCAAATCCCCGCTGGGCCAAGGAACAATTTAACCCCTCCGTGGCCACCGGCGTCAAATGACGTTTAGCTGATAAATGGCTGCCGGCGTCGTTTGAGCGCGGCCTGTAAAAAAATGCAAAAATTTTTGGGAAGTGAATGAACGTTCTGAACGTCTTCACACTGACCTACACTACACTTCCATACACCCCATCAAGCTGTTCAGAGCCTACTGCTGTGATGAGTGGATTTTCGATTATTTTGCTCCTGCCCATGCCTAAACAAGCACAACTACACCCATTATCTCGACCCAGGCAGAACATAACATCTTTGTCCTATCTTGCAAAACACACACAACCACCTGTTTACGATTATGAAGTAATGCAGGCACATACCAAAAAGGCATAATAATAAGAGAAAAATACATTTTTGTCTTGGTATCTTTACCTATTTGCTCAGGTTTGCTGTAATGGTTTGGATCATTTGATGCAGTGCAACTTGTAGAAAACTGTGAACACTTTCAGGAAGTGAACTAAAATCTGGAACATGAGACTGACCTTGACTTCATCCTCTCACATATCATCTGTCAGTTCACCACCTGCTATTGTGACGGGTGGATATACGATTTTTTCGCTCGTGGCCATGCCTAAACGCACATAGTTACATCCAGTATCTCGACCCAGACAGAAAATACAATCATTTTCCTCCCTTGCAAAACACACATAACCACCCTGTTTACAAGATAGCAATATATACAGTAATCCCTCTAATATCCGGACGCCCAATAACCGAACATCCCCACTAACCGAACCTTATCGTCCTGGGATCAAACATTCCCAAAATGGTCCGAAAATCCAAAAAAATTGGAAAAAAAATCGATTTTTTGCCGTCCGTAATTTGAACTTGCCGCGCGCGCCGCGTGAGAGCATTGTTTTGGTTCGTCATTCCTCCGACGTCCGATAGAGCGCCGCTGCATCCTCCCCACTTCCCGCCTGTCTCTCACCGCGACTGGACCTGCGCTCTTCGTAATGGCTGCCCACGTGCTCGCTTTTGTGGTGGTGCCGTACTTGCTGCAAGGCCTCCTGCTGCTCTCTGCCCTACTCTTAGTGTGTGTGATGATGGCCCCGCCTCCTGAGAAAAGGAAGAGAGTGGTGTTGACTCTGGAGAAGAAACGGGAGATATTGGAGAAGGTTGATGCGGGTTGGTCTTCCTCTCGCATTCTCCGCGAGTTCAACCTGGCCCGGTCGACTTTGTTTGATATCAAGCGTTCCCGAGACAAGCTCATGCAGTACACGGCTGACTTCTCGTCGAGAAGCAAACGCAACGTGGAGAGGAAGGTTATGTTTACTCCCAAGTATGCAGAGATCGACCGCTCCACGTTGATTTGGTATCGACAGCAACGTGCAGCTGGTGTGATGGTACGTGGAACGGAGCTGAAGGCTGCTGCTGAGAAGTTTGCAAGGCTTCACGACGCCCTAGACTTCAAGGCATCCGAGGGTTGGCTCTTCGCGTTCAAGTTGCGACATGGCCTTACTAACCGTAAAGCACATGGCGAAGCATTGGACGCTAACGAGGATGGAGTGGACGAGTTTCGGCACAAGGTGAAAGGCTTGATCGACAGGGAGGGCCTCACTCTCGGTCAAGTCTATAACGCTGACGAAACTGGCCTATTCTATCGCTCGGTGCCAACGAACACTCTCGCCGATGAGACGGAGAAGCGTGTACCTGGCCGCAAGCTTTCTAAGGAACGGATATCTGCTTTGTGTTGTGCCAATGCTAACGGCATGCACCGGCTTAAGCCCGTTATTGTTGGCCGTGCAAAGCAGCCTCGGTGCCTTCGTGGGGTGATGGATGTCCTTCCTGTCGTATGGTACCATTCTTTGAAAGCATGGTTCACAGCTGTGATTTTCAAAGACTGGTTTCACCATCACTTCGTCAAGGAGGTCATACATTACCAGACGAAGACACTGGGAATTCCTCGCGACCAGGTAAAGGCTCTCCTTCTCCTCGACAATGCACCTGCCCACCCGTGCGACAAGGACTTGGTTGCTGAGAATGGCCGTATTAGGTGCATGTTTCTGCCACCTAATACGACTGCTCTCATTCAACCAATGGACCAAGGAGTGATCGTGGCAACAAAGCGCCTGTACCGTCGGAAGTTCCTGGACGAGGTGATGGTGGTTCTCGAGGACGAGGACGAGCGCAGGGAAGGACGTGACACTCGAGGCAAGCGGACTTTGGAAAACCTTCGCCGCTACAACATCAAGTCTGCACTGTACAACTGGGCTAGTGCATGGAAGGAAGTCCCTGTGAAAACTCTTGAAAATGGTTGGTCTCGTCTGCTTCTCGGAACAGATGTGGAGTACGATTTCCTAGGGTTTGACGTGGATGACTTCCATGCACGGCTACGTACGCACGGCGACGATGTTGATGTGGACGATGTTCGTGAGTGGTTGGACGACGACGAGGGCGATCCTGGGTATCAGACGTTGTCTGATATCGAGATCGCGTCTTCGGTTGCTGGTGTCAGTCCCGAACTTGAAGATTCCGACGACGAAGGCGATGATGATGCAGACTCCGCCCAGCAGGACACTACTCCAGCCATCCCCAAGCTGAGCGCATTCCGGGAACATCTAGAGTTCGTCCTAGACTACCTGGAACACCCGGACTGCGACAGGGAGATGGGGCCCTTGGGACTCGTGGAGGAAGTGCGTGCTTTCCGGCAGCGCATCATCAATCGCCAGAATCGTCGGTCCTTGCGTCAGTCAACGATTGACAGTTTTCAGGCCCGTGACCCCCGCTGTGCCAAGCCCTGGTTCCACTCCGTTGCCTCCCCAAGACAGGCCCTCATGCTCCGAGCCACAGCCCAGCACATCAGCTACAGTGGAGTCACCGCTCGACGTGAGTTTGCGGCTGTCTTCAGAGTCTTCTGTAGTCGGTACGCCATCACCACTACCCACCAATGCACCCCTTGGACGCCTGCCAGTGATACTCTCGGGCTCTGACAGTGAATAAACAGCAAGAACTTCTCCACTAGACCACACGGGAATTTTGAGTGTTGTGCAGTGAAAAAAACGGTGTGTTGTGTTAAGGTTTTCAAGTTGGGAGAAAAGACTAAGTAGAAAAGAAATTTAACGTAACTAACCTTCTTTGTTTTGGCTTTGGAAACTTAAAAAAACTTGGGAAAAGTTAATGTGCAACACTTAAATTTAATGGAACATTATTTGGACTAAAGTGAACACTGTGAAAAGAACGGACTTCTGTGTGTTAGTGACTAAGTTCAGTGCAAGACTTCAGGAAGAGTGTAGTGCAAGTGCTTCAGGAAATCGTTCTTACTGTCAGAGTCCGAGAGGAGGCGGTTATTCATCGAGGTGGCCAGGGACTTGCTGTAAGTAGCGAAAATGTTTCATGTTGTACTATTTTCCATACTATATTTACCAGAATGTTTCATATTGTATTTTTTCCCATACTATACTTACCAGAAAGTGTCATACTGTACTTCTTTCCATACTAAACTTACCTCATGCATGTGCAGTAGGAATGTGTTTTTCAGAGTTCGGTTAGGTTCGGTTAGGTTAGGTTCGGTTAGAGTCCATAAGTACCAGAATGTTTATTAATGTATGAACATACTTCTAAACCCACATTTTATGTGTCTATTGCATTTATTTCAGTCATTTATGTGCCTTATTGGTGTGATTTGGGTGTTAAATAGGTGCTATGCATGTCCGGAGGGAGTTGTATAGGTGTTTCTCTGTGTTAGGGTCCGTAAGTACAAGTCCATAAGCTGGGGCCCAATATCCGGACAAAACCAATATCCGAACCTACCGATGGCTCTATTGATCCGGATATTGGAGTGATTACTGTATTGCGAAAATAACAAGGTAAAATGATAAAGATGAACATAAAGTGATGGCGAAAGATGAACATGTTATGACGGAAAAATAAGTTTTCCCCTGTCTGTAAACGAATTTATTTCTGCTTTGTATCTGTATTCGTCATAATTAGACTTATTCTTAGTTCTGAAACTGCATTACGATTCTATTTTTAGCCATGCTCGTGGTGTGGGAGCCATAAGTTGAATCTGACCCTCCACTTTATTCTCCCGTGGCAGTCTAGCCTTGGAGAAAATGCAGTTTTCTCATTTGGGACTGAAAATTCAACACTTTCACTCCCGTTTCCAAGCATGGGCACAACGATAATGTAAAAAATAACTCGAAACTACCACAAACATATTTATCAAAAAGGGAAAATGTATTCATAACATCTTTTTTTTCAAGCCATTCCTAACGGATTATGTACTGAAATCATTCGATATCATCATATCTCATATATGCACAACATTTCAGCACCATTCACATTGTTTTTGGAGGTAAAAAAAAAAAAATAACACCTGCCCAGTTGCGCTGCGGCAGAGCCCCTGGGCGGAATATCAGTTGCCAATATTTCTGCAACTTCCGCGCTTCATTGCAAGCCACAAAATGCGTCTAGGAAGCTGAGATTTCCACTGTTAGGTGCATCTGAACTTTCTCTTCAATATGGCAAGAAAAAAAAATCAATTTTCGAAACTTCAAAAAATGACCCTGGCGTCGGTCCGGGGTGCACGGAAATTTCCGGGCCTTCGGCCACGGAGGGGCTAAGGATTTGAATTTCGTGAAATCAGACTTTACCGATCTACCAGAAGACCCGCCAACATGTCGTAAAAATACCCCCACTAATACCAATACACCAGTCCTGTATGAGACAGCCCTAGCATGTATTCAATATGGACGGTGGGTGTTAGCGTCGAAATGGTGACATGTGGAGGTGTATGATATGTGGAAGGACTACTGAGCCTTGAGAGCAGGCTGTGAAGCCAATGTCCAGAGGTGGACATTAAAAAAAAAAAAAAAAAAAATTACCTGAGAAACACCCCCATACCATTACTGATTGTGGGTGCTTAAAAATTGGAACTGTGTAGGCAGGGTCATATCGACTACGGGAGGCAGGGCGACGAACCTTGGCAGAACGCACCTTGAACACTTGAAATGTGCTTTCATCGGAAAACATAACTTTCCTCCACTCATCCGATGTCCAGTGTGCTTACTTCTTGGCAAACTGAATGCGCTGCTTCTTCATGCGGTAAATGAGAAACGGTTTCTTGGCTACAGTGCGGCTTGGCAAACTCAGTTCCTTCTGCAAGCAGTGTTGGATAGTTCGAATTGAGATGTAACAGCTGGGGATGCGTTCCCTTCAATTCTGCTGCTGTCAGTCGAGGATTCTTGATTACTTCCCTCTTCAGAAGCGCATCTGTACCTCTGGAAGTCGTCCTCTTCTTTCCACTGCCATGCTTGTGCTCTGGTACGACATCACGTGGCAGGCTGCGCGCTGCAGCAAAAATCTTCATGACGGTCAACTTTGCGCGTCCAGTACGTTCACAAATCGTGTTGATAGGGACATTATCCTGCCTCGATGCAACGATACGGACCCTCTCATCCCTTGAGCAGTACTTTTCAAGCATGACAACTCGACCCTAGGAAAATAACAGGGCAAACAGTAATGCATACGAAAAAAGAGGGAGGTGCAGGCTCGGAGCGACGGGAACATATACTCCCACTCTCGCTTCTGGGCAAGCACTGACGTGCTGAGTGTTTCACCACCTCCCACCAACACCAGAGGAGTTTCCAGTTACTTCTTGCCCAAAAAATTCACTTGGTAGAGGTGGAAACACAAAGCAAAGACAGACAACTCTCCCATAGCAATTCTGAGCGTAGGTCCTAAGTCAATTTGCAGTGGGTGAGTATGTATGTATATATCTATCTAGCTATGGCCAACCATAATCCGGTAAGGGGTAGCTGTTTGTCTTTGAGTTAGTTGTTTTACGGGGAGGGGCACTAACCCTCCGCCAACCCACTTGCTGACATGCAGGGAACACATATGAGTTGGTTATATGGTTACCACCCAGCACTGTAAATGGTTTCCTGTCTTACAGGAAACCATTAGGCTTGTCACTCAATGTAAAGCCACCTGAAAAGGAAAGAGGAGTAATAAAAAGTGACAGGAAAGATGGGAGAAATAGGAAGAGAGGCGGACAGACACAGAAAAAGAATGATAAAGGTGAAGGAAGAAGTAGGCAGCACTACATCAAGAGAGTGGAGAGAGAGACAGAAAGAGAGAGAGAGATACTGTACATATATATATATATATATATATATATATATATATATATATATATATATTACGTGTCAAGTGGGGTTGGTGGAGGATTAGTGCCCCTCCCTGTAAAACAATTAACTCTAAGCCCTTGGCCACCCCGTTTGGGATACATGGCGTCTGGCAATGAATGAATGAATGAATATATATATATACAGTACCCTCGCCTCCAACACGCGTTAGTCCAGCACGATTCGCGTCCAGCACGGAGAGCAAAAAATTAGTACGATTTAATACGATTTAAGTACAGTACAGGTAACTCGCACGGAACGTGATCTCACGGAACGCGCTCGCAATTATACACGGTAAGGGCTGGGATACATATAAGACAATGTAAGATTAAAAAACCATTATGAAAACTACAAATTAACGCAGGAGAGGCCTTTGAAAGATCAAATCCTCGAACGTCACCGCAGCGCGCGGTTTGTTTTGATTACGTGACGATCTAGGCGGGAAATTATTCAGTGAGTGAGACATTCCCGAGTACAGTAGCACAGTATTTGTAAGTTAAATATTTACAGTACTGTACTGTTCTGGTAAGTTTATGTGCAACTTAAAGTGCTATTAAATAACGTTAAAGCAAGAAATAAAGTCTTATAACCAGTTTACCTGATAGGCGTCAGAATATTGCCTTTTTTATTTGTTCGTTTTTTCCACAGTCTGTTCAGTATTTGTAAGTTAAATATTTACTGTTCTCGTATGTACTGTACTTGTAAGCACTTAAATAAAGTTAAATTATTAAATAAAGCCTTGTAACCAGATAACCCGAATTATATGATTACCCATGATCGGCGTCGGAATATTGCCTTTTTTGTTTGTTCGTTAAAGACTTATAATAAGAGAAAAATACATTTTTGTCTTGGTATCTTTACCTATTTGCTCAGGTTTGCTGTAATGGTTTGCAACTTGTAGAAAACTGTGAAAACTTTCGAGAAGTGAACGAAAATCTGGGACATGACCTTGACTTCGTCTCATGTATCATCTGTCAGTTCACCACCGGCTATCGTGATGAGTGGATGTACGATTTTTTCGCTCGTGGCCATGCCTAACCACACATAGTTACACCCATTATCTCGACCCAGACAGAAAATACAACCTTTTTCCTCCCTTGCAAAACACAAACAACCACCCTGTTTACGAGACAGCAATATATATTGCGAAAATAACAAGGTAAAATGATAAAGATGAACGTAAAATGATTGAGAAAGACGAACATGTTATGACGGAAGAAATACGTTTTCCCTGTCTGTAAACGTATTTATTTCTGCTTTGTATCTGTATTCGTAATAATTAGACTTATTGTTAGTTCTGAAACTGCATTACGATTCTATTTTTAGCCATTCTCGTGGTGTGGGAGCTGGAAGTTGTGACACAACTTCCTTATTGCTAATCGGACTGACCCTCCACTTTATTCTCCCGTGGCAGAGTCTAGCCTTGGAGGACGTGCAGTTTTCTCATTTAGGACTGAAAATTCAACTCTTTCGCTCCTTTTTCCAAGCATGGGCACAACGATAACGTAAAAAATAACTCGAAACTACCATAAACATATATCAAAAAGGTGAAAATGTATTCATAAAATTTTTTTTTTTTTTCCAGCCATTCCTAACAGATTATGTACTGAAATCATTCAATATCACAGTACTGCACTTCTAAGTTAAATATGTACTGTTCTGGTATGTACTTGTAAGTTAAAGCACTGGTACCAGTTAACCTAATTTATATGATTACCTATGATCAGCGTCGGAATGTTTCCTTGTGTTTACGTACAGTATTTGTGTGTTGAAGTTTTGCTCAGGAGTACTGTATTTGTGAGTTATAACATTAAATAAACCTTCTAACCACTTACAGTGCTTTCTAGTGACAGATAACAGCAAAACAACACATTTGGGGGGTCTAGGGAGCAAAATACGGAGTAGTTTAAATATACACGATTTCGCACCTAACACGGCACGGTAGGAACGAAACCCTCGTGTTCCGTGCGAGTTACCTGTACAGTACTGTAAAATGGGTGCGTAAGCATAACACTGTCGGAGCTCCGAGAAGTGGGCGAAATCCGCAGAGTTCGCCTCTAGCACGATCATCCCTGGTCGAACACGGTCATACTGGACATTCCTGTGACGCTGACAGCCAATCAAAACTTCCGATCAAGTAGAATCCCCCACCCGCTATCATGACGTGATTGTGATGTCGACCAATTAAAAACACTTCTGCTCTCACTTGATGTTTTGTTTAAATTTCTCCTGCCACAGTGCCATTCAGCTGCATAATTCACATTGGACGGTGCTTTTCTCTCGCTCCATTTTCTGCCCTTGCTACTGCATTTTACCCTGCTCACGATGCCTAGGAAGCCTTCTGAGAACCCCAAGAAACGGTGGCACCTCCCTCAGGCCACCAAGCTAGAATTCATCGAGAGGCAGAAGAAAGGGGAGAGGAATTTCAATGGATTTATGAGGGAGGTTGAGGAGGAGCAGCAGCCATTATTCGCTAGTGATGCCAGCAGCCATCCCCCAGGGACCCAGTAGGACTACCTACGGCCTCGGATATCACCTTCCATTCCCAGCAAAGCCCACCAACACTGTCCTAAAAGGTTAGTTATCATTCATAGTACAGTACCATTTATTATAATTAAAGTAGTACCAATATATGTACAGTATAGGTATATGGTAGATACTTAGGGTGACTTTTCCTAGGGTTGCTGACATAATTCATTTTTCCCCATAAGCTCTGTTGTTTGTCCAACACATTTTTGGTTCAACACGAGACCCATGCATGACAATATTACCGTGTTGGACGTGAGGGTACTGTATGTATGTATGTATGTATGTATAGGTGGAGGATTAGTGCCCCTCCCTGTAAAACAATTAACTCTAAGCCGTTGGCCACCCCGTTTGGGATACATGGCGTCTGGCAATGAATGAATGAATGAATATATATATATATATATATACAGTAATCACTCTAATATCCGGACGCCCAATATTCGAACATCCCCACTATCCGGACATAAGAATGTTTCATACTGTACTTTTTTCCATACTATACTTACCCCATTTCACTCTTTCATGTCCTTTATTGGTGTGAATAGGGTGTTAGGAGCTAGGCATGTGCAGTAGGAAGGTGTTTTTCTGAGTTAGGCTAGGTTAGGGTCCATAAGTACCAGTCCAGGAGCCAGTCACCAGAATGTTTATTATTGTATGAACCTACCTCTAAACCCTCATTTTATGTTTCTTTTGCATTTATTTCAGTCATTTATGTGCCTTATTGGTGTGATTTGGGTCTTAAATAGGTGCTATGCATGTCCAGAGGGAGTTGTATAGGTGTTTCTCAGAGTTAGGGTCCATAAGTACAAGTCCATAAGCTGGGGCCCAATATCCGGACAGAACCAATATTCGGACCTACCTATGGCTCTATTATGTCGGATATTGGAGTGATTACTGTATATATATATATATATATATATATATATACTATATATCCAGCCAAGGAGAAGCAAGATGATTTTCCACTTCATATTTATTTATTTCAGGTGACTAGTTTCGGGATGCTTATCCCATCTTCAGACCTAAAAGCATTTAAAACATATTGCATATTACATAAAGTTTTAAAAACATTTTAAAATATCCATAAGAAATACAAAAAAGTTACCAAAAAAGCATGTGACAATGACTGATTATTATAAAAAATGTATTTTTTTTCTTAAATAATAAACTCGAGAAATAAAAGTGAGAGTGTTACCTCTGTGAGTTCGCAGCTAACACTGAAAATCCTGAACACAGTGTTTCATAAAGAAAAGTGTCATAAAGCTTCTGAATCGTCAACAAACCAGTGTGAAGCAAAAGAACCAAGTAAAGAATCAATGAACCAAGTATCAAAAGGCTGATTCATCGACACAAAACACTATGATCCTAAGGTATACAACTTTGTTGATGATTCATAGTTATTTAATGAAGGCTTAAGTTTGTGAATGTACAAAGACTCCAAAATTCGCAGTTCCATTCTGTCATTACTACTATGTAAAATACTGAAATTATCCATATTACAAGTATGGCCCATATCGAAACAGTGGTTCCTAATCTCTGACAAAGTTGGGTTAGACAGTGGCAAAGATGTTCTATGAGACAAGCCTCTGTGCTCACACACACGAATTTTGAGGTTCCGAATTGAACTCCCAATATATCTAGCTGTACAGCTAGAACAGGCATATAAATATACTATGTTTGAGCACAGTGGCTTTGGGATATTATCTTTAAATCGAAAAAATGAACCTACAGTAAAAGGATTTACAAATACAAATCTAAATGAGATTTGAGGATAGACACACTTGAGTATTTTCAGAAGCTGGTTCCTAATATTATAACTGACATGACCATAAAAGGGAAACCTGATATAATGTATGTCCTTAGCTGCAGTTGCTGCCTTCCTAGAACCACATAATATCTGGTTTAAAAATCTTTTACCATCCTAGGAAACAACGTAGTAGGGTAATTATTATTGGTAAAGAATTTACTCAGGAAATCAATTTCATCATGAAAAGATGTCCAGTTCAAACTAAGTGCATAGCATCTATGTAGTAAAGTCCTTACTGAATTCAGCTTATATATGTTAGGTACAAATGATAAGAAATTCAGACCCAAACCAGTGAATGACTCCTTCCTGTAAACGGAAGTACCCAAGTAATTACCATAATTGGTTAGCTGAATATCTAAGAAAGAGAGCAAGTTATTATTCTCAATTTCAACAGTGAACTTAATATTAGAATGCTTAGAATTCAGGTAGTCTAGAAACTTTACAACATGATCAGATTCTTTGAACAATAAAAAACAATCATCAACATACCTACGGTAAAAAACTGGTTTAAAACTTAGAGGACAATCTAATAACCATTGTCTTTCATAAAAACATAGAAATATATTAGCTAATGTGGGGCCCAGTGGGGATTCTGACAAGGTCAGAATACTTAATCAACTGAAGACTGATACAAACATTGTTATAACTAAGCCAGATAAAGGGAGAGGGGTAGTGGTGATGAATAAGTCTGATTATGTGGATAAAATTTCAAATCTGCTTTCTGACAGAAGTACTGTAAGTTCCTTGAACTTGACATAGATCCATTTTCCTACATACTAAAGTTGGAAGACAAACTTAATAGAGTTCTTAGGAGAATAAAGAACTTGATTTCATCAGAAACTTATAATTTTCTTTTTGCCTCTGGATCTGTCCCAGGAATCTTGTATGGATTACCAAAAATACACAAACCAGATGTCCCAATACGTCCCATCCTGTCTGCAATTGGAACCTTTAATTATAATTTGGCTAAATTTCTTATTCCCATACTGAATAGCCTCACCACAAACAACTTTACTGTTAAAAACTCTATCAATCTCGTACAGGAGTTAAAGCAGCTTCAATTTCCACATCCTGTGGTCATGGCAAGCTTTGATATTAAAAGTCTATTCACAAATATCCCACTTAAAGAAACTATAGATATTTGCATTGCTGAACTATTTAAAAGGCAGGAAGTAGTCAATAATTTAACAAAGCAGAATTTCACATCCCTTTTAGACTTGGCAGTTAACGAATCCATGTTCATATTTAATGACTAATTTTATAAACAGGTTGATGGAGTGGCAATGGGATCCCCACTGGGCCCCACATTAGCTAATATATTTCTATGTTTTTATGAAAGACAATGGTTATTAGATTGTCCTCTAAGTTTTAAACCAGTTTTTTACCGTAGGTATGTTGATGATTGTTTTTTATTGTTCAAAGAATCTGATCATGTTGTAAAGTTTCTAGACTACCTGAATTCTAAGCATTCTAATATTAAGTTCACTGTTGAAATTGAGAATAATAACTTGCTCTCTTTCTTAGATATTCAGCTAACCAATTATGGTAATTACTTGGGTACTTCCGTTTACAGGAAGGAGTCATTCACTGGTTTGGGTCTGAATTTCTTATCATTTGTACCTAACATATATAAGCTGAATTCAGTAAGGACTTTACTACATAGATGCTATGCACTTAGTTTGAACTGGACATCTTTTCATGATGAAATTGATTTCCTGAGTAAATTCTTTACCAATAATAATTACCCTACTACGTTGTTTCCTAGGATGGTAAAAGATTTTTTAAACCAGATATTATGTGGTTCTAGGAAGGCAGCAACTGCAGCTAAGGACATACATTATATCAGGTTTCCCTTTTATGGTCATGTCAGTTATAATATTAGGAACCAGCTTCTGAAAATACTCAAGTGTGTCTATCCTCAAATCTCATTTAGATTTGTATTTGTAAATCCTTTTACTGTAGGTTCATTTTTTCGATTTAAAGATAATATCCCAAAGCCACTGTGCTCAAACATAGTATATTTATATGCCTGTTCTAGCTGTACAGCTAGATATATTGGGAGTTCAATTCGGACCTCAAAATTCGTGTGTGTGAGCACAGAGGCTTGTCTCATAGAACATCTTTGCCACTGTCTAACCCAACTTTGTCAGAGATTAGGAACCACTGTTTCGATATGGGCCATACTTGTAATATGGATAATTTCAGTATTTTACATAGTAGTAATGACAGAATGGAACTGCGAATTTTGGAGTCTTTGTACATTCACAAACTTAAGCCTTCATTAAATAACTATGAATCATCAACAAAGTTGTATACCTTAGGATCATAGTGTTTTGTGTCGATGAATCAGCCTTTTGATACTTGGTTCATTGATTCTTTACTTGGTTCTTTTGCTTCACACTGGTTTGTTGACGATTCAGAAGCTTTATGACACTTTTCTTTATGAAACACTGTGTTCAGGATTTTCAGTGTTAGCTGCGAACTCACAGAGGTAACACTCTCACTTTTATTTCTCGAGTTTATTATTTAAGAAAAAAATACATTTTTTATAATAATCAGTCATTGTCACATGCTTTTTTGGTAACTTTTTTGTATTTCTTATGGATATTTTAAAATGTTTTTAAAACTTTATGTAATATGCAATATGTTTTAAATGCTTTTAGGTCTGAAGATGGGATAAGCATCCCGAAACTAGTCACCTGAAATAAATAAATATGAAGTGGAAAATCATCTTGCTTCTCCTTGGCTGGATATATAGTATAAGATTCCCCACGGGCACCTCAGTTGTTGATATATATATATATATATATATATATGCTGTTTACACAGGTATACCCCAGTTTAACGTTTACAGGTAGCTCCCATTATACAACCACTTGATATAAGAGAAACTGATGATATGACCCGAGTAAAAGGGGACTATTTTCAATATACGATTAAAAATCCAGTGATACGACATTCAGTCTGGGGTGAGGTGGGAGGTAGAATACTCAGTCATCCCAGAAAATTAAGTCACCTCCATTTTCTCTCAAACCTCGGAGAGAAATAGCGGGATTGCTTAGCTGGCGACTGCCAGCTTCCCATCTCCAACGCAACATTAGCACCTTTAGATGAGTGTTCTGTATGTTTTCTATCTAACTAACTATCTATAGCCTGACGCCCTAATCCCACAAAGGGTGGCTGCAGACAAAATGCCTTCAAGTCGCTCTGTCACCCACCATTTGACTACCCTCCCCCCAACTCACTCTCCCCTCCCTAATATACCTCTCAACTCCATCCCTCCACCTCATCCTCAGTCTTCCCCTCCCTCTCCCTCCCTCCACCTCACCTACATACACCCTCTTGGTCAATCTTTCATTCTCCATTTTCTCCACATGTCCAACCCACCTACATGTATTTTTCCTAATCTTCTCAACCACATCCACATCCACTCCACGATGTTCTTTCACTTCTTCATTCGTCAACCTGTCCCTCCATGTCACTTCACATGTTCCTCTCAAGTAACTCATTTCCACTGCTCTCACTCTTGACTTGTTCCCCTCTTGCAAGGTCCTTGCTTCACTTCCATACGTCAGGGTAGGGATCACAATACTATCATGCAGTGACTTCTTAACTTCCATACTCACCTCCCTATTTCTCATCACTGCTCTCAGTGAACCAACAACCTTCCTTTCCTGCTGTACCTTTTCACGCACTTCATCCCCCAAAATTCTATCCTTACTCATCACACTACCCAAGTACTTGAATGCAGTCACATTCTCCATATCCTCACCATCCAACCTCACTGTGCATTCTGTGACTTCATTCCTCTCAAACACCGTAACTTTACCCTTGTTTACATTAACTTTCAGATTCCACTTCCTACACACTGTCCCAAATTCATTCACCAAACCTTGCAACTCCCATTCATCTTCACTCAACAACACTGTATCATCAGCAAACAACAACACCGGAATCTTCCAAATCTCACCCTCATTCATTAGAGCCACCCCCACATCCACTGCCCTACCCTACACCTCCTTTACAACCCCATCCATGTTTATATTAAACAGCCTTGGAAACATCACACAACCCTGTTTCAGTCCCACAATGAGATCAAAGAACTCACTCAGCTCACAATCCACTTGCACCGTAGCCATAGCTCCTTCGTACATACTCCTCACAGCACTCAGCAATTTCCCCTCCACTCCATATATTCTCAATGCCTTCCACATACCTTGTCTGTCAATTGTGTCATAAGCTTTCTTCAGGTCCATGAAGGCAGCATACACTTTCTTTCCCTTCTCTAGATACTTCTCCACTAAACATCTTAGAACAAATATCTGATCTACATATCCTTTTCCTTTCCTAAATCCCCCTTGTTCTACTTCAACTAGCTCCTCTGTTACATGTCTAACCCTATCAATGACTATTCTACCATATATTTTTCCAGTAACACTAAGAAGGCAAATACCCCTATGGTTACTACATACTTCTCTCTCCCCTTTTCCTCTGTATAAAGGAACAATTATACCTGATTTCCAGTCCTCTGGAACCCTTTCCTCTTCCCAAGCCAATCTACATAACTTCCATATCCACTCCACTACAATCTCACCCCCATACATCAGCATTTCACCACACACTCCATCAATTCCTGGGGCCTTTCCCATCTTGATCTTCTTCACTGCTTCCACTATTTCTTCCCTACTAATCTCTTCCTCCCTCCTCTCATCTATCCTTCTCCCAGCCATTCCCCAACCACTTATACTCGCACTGCTCTCACTCAAAGTGCTCCTTCCATCTCCTCAATTTCTCTCTCTTCTCCACCAACAAATCTATTATTCCTATCTTTCACTCCCCTATTACCCCTTTCACACTGCCTTACTTTCTTTACTTCCTTCCAAAACAATTTCTTACTCTCCCTCCATTTCACACTCAGATTCCTTCCAAATTCTTCATCTACTCGCTAGCCAGTCACTATATGCCTTCTTCTTTTGTTCCACACCTCACTTCACCTCATCATTCCACCATGCTGTCCCTTGCACACCCCTGCATCTCCTCTCACTCCACAAACCACCTCACACGCTGTGCCTCTCTCTTCCGTGAATATCTTACATACGTCTTCCACCCCTTCCATCTGCTCTAACTCATACCTTCCCAATCTTTCTTTCCACTATGCTCTTATACTCTGCCATTTTCTCACTGTCCTGCAATTTCTCCACTCTTCCCACAGGAGCTGTTTCCTCCTGTCTTCCCCTTCATCTCTTCACCCATTTTCTTTGCAGCCTTACCTTGGCCATCACTAAGTGATGGTCCGAGATTCCATTCCCCCATCCTCTCCACACTCTTGCATCCAACACTTGTCTTCTCATTCGCTCATCCACACACACATAGTCTATCATTGCCTTTCGTTCAACAAGTTCACGATCCATCCTCCTCATAACTCTCCATGTATACCTGTAGATCATCTTATGCCGAAAGCAGGTGTTAGCTATTGCTAACCCCTTTTCAGCACAAATGTCCAACAAAGCACTACCATTCCCATCTACTTCAGCTGGCACACCCCACTGACCAACCACTCCATCCACTCGTACATTCCCAACTTTGCCATTCATGTCTCCAATCAAAAACACTCTCTCACTTCTCTCAAACTTGTCCATACATGCTTCTACACTCGACCAAAACTCATCTTTCACTCTTGCCACTCGGTCCTCTGTTGGCGCATATGCACACACAATCGCCCACGCTTGTATACCTACTTTCATCCTCACCCATGCAATCATTGCACCCACTGTTCCATACTCTCTTATATTCTCCTTCCACTTCTTGCTTATCATCATACTCCCTCTCTTGCCCTCACATTCTCATTTACTCCTGCACATATTCCTAAACAGTATTCCCATTCTCTCACCCTTTCACCTTTCCATTTAGTTTCAGCCAATCAACATATATCCACTCTTGCATCCTCAAGCACCTGCACAATCCCTCTCTCTTTCACTTCATCATTCACTCCTCTCACATTCCAAGTCCGCACCTTCACAATGTCCTTTGTCCGTTCCTTAGTCGTCAACGTATGGTCCGTCCTGGTCCGAGGCGCTTTATTCGCTTGTTTAGTTAGTTCTTTTTACGAGGTGAGGCAATAACCCACCACCAACCCTTGTAGTCGCCTCATATGACAAGCAGGGATACTGGATGAGTATTCTTGAAACCCCCTTACCCCAAGGATAGGGGGGTTTCAAGAATGTGCAGTCATGTTATCTGCATACTATCTGCTCTTTCAGGTTGCTCTCTCTACAGCTCAGTAATGTAGATATGTTTGTTGTGTTCAGTACTGTATATTTTAGCTTGAAAACTTACCTTTGATGGGGTCCCTGAACCCAACCAAGATTTTACCATTGGTTACATGTTTCATTATACGAGAATTCATTATATGACTATGCCAAATGGAACCTAATTGCTCGTATCGTCGGGACCTCCCTGTAATTCGTTAGGTAAAACCCCATCAAAACATAGGATCATCCAAAGTAACGCTAAACATCACGAAAATAATGCATAAACATCAACAATCCACAAAAAATCTGAAGATGGTTTGAAAATAAGTTATCTGTGACGAGTGATTGCTCCCAGGGCTAAAAAAAAAATTCCATGGCCAAATATGCCACTGGAAAATGCTTATATTGGTATTAATGGTATACCATCATCTTTGTTGGTGTTTATACTATAAGCTAATATAAACACATAAAACTGATAAGCAGAAGTACAGAAATGCAATGAGAATGAAATGTTCAGGAATAAAACTTACCTTTATACAAATTCCCACCACCCTAGTGCAAAATTCTGCCAGCACCTTCCAAGAGTTAAGCATATGTCTAGATGCAGAATTTCACGAGCTTTCTCGCTGATTTTGCGGAATTTTGATATGACCAATTGTAGTCGAATAAACCCCCAAAAAAATTAAAAACTCACGAGCCAGTGTTATCACCATGGAGGGTAGGGACTGAGGGAGTGAGGGGGAACCAGGAGGGTATGAAGGAGGGACAGTAGGTAGGGAGATGCAAGGCTGTGGGCAGGATTTTCACCCTTCTGTCACACAGTGGTAAAACGCTTTTACCGGACAAGTACTTGTGACTTGCGGTCTGTTAGACGCCCAGTGGCCATGCGTAAACACAACTCCTGGTGACTGGGCGATTTTGGACATTTGGTATAGAGGCAGATGGCAGCTACCACCAAACATGTACTCATGGTTTGCGGTCTGTGTTACACTCTCAGTGGCAGTTACAAAAGGCTGAGTGGCAGTTAGGAAAAATTGAGCAAGGTGGCCGTGCGACTTTGGACATTATGTGAGGATGCATGTAGATGTTTTGACATCACTTGTGGGTTACAGTCGTACTACTCGGGTGCTGGAGGTTCGTTGGAAGTGATCAGATGAGCACGTGACTTTGACCATTCAGTACAGGGGTGGACGGATATTTCAGCTCTGGTTGTGGGATATGGCCTACTTCCCGCTCATGGCTCAAGAAGCCCAGTGGCCACAATACCGAATGTTTGAACATGGTGACTGGCCGGCCGAAGTTCTCGGGGACTTTTACATCTGGATAATAGCAAGTAAAATCGGATAATGGTTTACCAGGGCCAAGGTCCAGTGTCACGATAATGAAAACGTCTGGATACTGAGCGTCCGGATAAATGAGGGGCTACTGTGTATATATACATACATATATATATATATATATATATATATATATATATATACACAGTACCCTCGCGTCCGACACGGTAATATTGTCATGCACAGGTCCCGTGTTGGACCAAAAATGTGTTGGACAAACAACAGAGCTTATGGGGAAAAATGAATTATGTCAACAACCCTAGGAAAAGTCACCCTAAATACCTACCATATACCTTTACATATATTGGTACTACTGTACTTATAATAAATGGTGCTGTACTATGAATGATAACTAACCTTTTAGGATAGTGTTGGTGGGCTTGCTGGGGATGGAAGGTGGTATCAGAGCCTGTAGGTAGTCCTACTGGGTCCCCGGAGGATGGCTGCTGGTGTCACTAGCGGGTAATGGCTGCTGCTCCTCCTCAACCTCCCTAATAAATCCTGCGAAATCACACTCAGAATCACTATCCTCATCCACATCCATGGAAAGTCCTGCTTCTGCCTGTCCTAGCACTCCGTAAGCCTTCACTGCTGCCAGGATCTTGTCTTGGTTTTTTATTATGGTCCTCACGCTGACTTCATTCACATCTTAGGCCTTGGCGATGTCCACTTTCCTCTCCATTTTCTTTTTCCTCTCAATGATTTCTAGCTTGGTGGCCTGAGGGAGGTGCTGCCGCTTCTTGGGGTTCTCAGAAGGCTTCCTAGGCTTCGTGAGCAGAATAAAATGCAGTTGCAAGGGCAGAAAATGCAGCGAGAAAAAAGCACCTTCCAATGCGAATTATGCGACTTGAGTGGCACTGTGGCGGGAGAAATTTAAACAAAACATCATGTGAGAGCAGAAGCATTTTTGATTGGGTGACATCACAATCACGTCACGATAGCGGGTGGGGGAGGCAAATTGATCAGCAGTTTTGATTGGCTGTCAGCATTACAGGAACATCCAGTATGACCGTGTTGGACCGGGGGTGATCGTGCTAAAGGCGAACTCTGCAGATTTCACCCACTTCTTGGAGCTCCATGCGTGTTATGCTAATGCACCCATGTTACAGTAATTAAATTGTATTAAATCGTACTAATTTTTTGCTCTCCATGCTGGACAAACACGTGTTGGACGCGAGGGTACTGTATATATATGGGTATATATGTCCAGATAAGTGAGGGAATACTGTATTGTAATAATATACAGGTATTTTTATATGTACATATATAATGAAACCATATTACTCTCAGTAAAGTGCCTCTGCATAACAGATACATTGCAGTAACAGTGATGTGACATTGACACACAGTAATGTACAGTGATGCAAGAGTGACATGAAATAGCATTAACATATTTTAATACGTACACATATACAGGCAGTCCTCAACTTACGAAAATAATTTGTTCTTAACCCCTTAAACGCGGATCGTCTCGTTTGCGACGCTCGGCAAAAAGGACATAACGGCAGATCGTCGCGTTTGTGATTCTAGTAAATTTTGAATAACCGCGGGCAAGCAGGCTCCAGCTGGTATTGTCTATCAGTACCGCCACCCTTTGGCTACTTTTAGCACACTTGACCTTTGTACTACTGACCTCGGTTGTTTTCAAGTATCATTTTTTTTACCCACCCATGCACCGCTGCCCGGCCCTCCCTCGTCGTGCGATATGGCAGCGTGCGGACAGCTCAGACGTGTCAATCTGCGCCTTCCTCTCGCAAGCACTTTATGCTAATTGGAAACGCTTGTTTCCCCAGGTGTCACACTAGCATTTTTTCCCGCGGTTTGCCCCTGTTTAGCGTCAGCCTACCAGAATCTTTGAAGGTGACACTATGTCAAACTCAAGCTTTTCCGAGTCTGTGCCTTCCAGCCCTCCGAAAAAGGGCTTTGTGACCTCCACCCCGTACAAACCCTTACAAGGAACTGCTAAGGGCCTTAGTGACTCGGCTATAGGGACTGAATTATTGAAAGCGTCAATGGATTATGGTAGTGACGTCAGTGTGTTATCTAGCCTTGCCGAGTCAGACACTCTATCGAGTGCTGAGTCTGAGGTGCCAGAAGTGACAATTCCTGTGCCCAGCACCTCAACAGGCAAGGCTCCAGTGAAAAGGGGCCTAATGTATGGAAAGGGGGCCAAGAGGAGACGAAGTGGTGACCCCGCTTCCCAGCCATTGTCTTCCTCAGACCGGCCATTGTCTCCTACACCAGGTCACGCCGCCGCCATCCCGCCACGCACTCCCAGCCCCATTCTCTCGTCGTCATCTTCAGCTGCATTTTCTCCAGAGTCTTCTGAGTCTCCTTCACCACCTCGGAAGGGAAGTAGGCAGTCTGGTTTACGTAGAGGTTTCCGTAGGCCCAGTGTCCGTGCTAGTAGGAGTAGAAAATTGTCTCCTAGTGTAAGAGTTAGTGCTAAGGTTACTCGCACTAGGCAACTCACCAGTCAGGCCACTGCGAGTGACCTTGAACCTTCGCGTTATCTCCCCACCACCACCACCACCACACCGACACGACCTAGCACAGCCTCTGCCACATGGCCTGCCTCACCCACTGCCACACGGCCTGCCTCACCCACTGCCTCACCGCCTGCCTCACCCACTGCCACACGGCCTGCCTCACCCCCCGCCGCCCCCACCACCTCCCAGCCTAGGCAGCGCACTCTGGATGCCTTCGTGTGGTCTGAGGGCTCAGATTTTGAGCCAGAAGATCTGCCCTTTGATGCCAGTGGGTGTGGGATACAGGCTGACTTCCCTGTCCCAGAGGATGGTGAATGTCTGGACTACCTGTTGGCCTTCCTTGATAACGAAGTAATGGAGCAGATTTGTACCGAGACAAACAGGTACGAGGGGCAATCTGCTGCAGTTCGTGAAGGTGAAGGTGAAGCTGCAATGCCATCCACGTCGCGGATGGCAGCATGGGTTCCTGTAACGATCAGGGAACTATTTGTATTTACCGGCTTGATGCTTCTTATGCCACATAACTGGAAGCACAAGCTCGAGGAATATTGGAGTGCTGACGATCTTTGCTCCACACCCATCTTCAACAAATACATGAGTCGCGATCGTTTCAGGCAACTCATGACTTACCTTCACTTTGCGAACAACGATGAGCCTTCCCAAACTGACCCACTGTGGAAAGTGAGGGGAATCCTGAACCTGATCAAGGATAAGTTTACGACGTTCCTTCGGCCCTTCAAGAAAGTTGTGATTGACGAGTCCTTGGTTTTGTTCAGGGGCCATCTTCGGTTCGTGCAGTATATTCCTAGCAAACACCACCGCTTTGGAATAAAGTTTTTCGTGTTGTGCGACTGCAAGACGGGGTTCATCCTAGACTTCGTTATCTACACCGCCAGCAATGTGGACTTGGACAAGACTGACCCCCTTGGATTCTCTGGTTCTGTGGTGAAAGTGCTTTTGGAAAAGTACTTTGGCGGGAATCATGTCCTGTATACGGACAATTATTATACAGCTCCCAAACTCACCAAGTACCTTTCAGAACACGGCGTCGGATCCTGTGGCACTGTCCGTAGCAATAGGGCACACTACCCTGCCTTCCCCAAGGCTGAAGGATCAAAGCGGGGAGACGTGCACCTGAAAAAAACTGACAAAATGCTGGTGATCAGGTGGCACGATAAGAGAATCGTCAATGTGCTCACCACAGTTCACAAGGGGGAAATGCAAGCCACAGGGAAGGTCGACAGAAGGACTGGCGATCCTGTGATGAAGCCTGATGCTGTGATTGACTACAACGTCAATATGCGGCTGGTGGACAAGTCTGACATGATGATCGGAGAGATAGACTGCCTGAGGAGGAACCGTCGCTGGTACAGGAAGGTGTTCTTGCACTTGCTTGATATGTGCATGCTGAATGCCTTCATCCTGTATAAGATCAAGAACAGGAAGCCAGCAAACTACTCTCCCCGGCATTTTTCTAAGACTTGTGTGTACCAGCTGCTTCAGCGTTTTGGGCAGGTACTGCCATCAGGTCCCAGGCGCCACTCACACACACCTCCAGACCGCCTACAGTGTCAGGACTACCTTCAGTGACACCGCCTGGAGCCACTGCCTGCCACTGCCAAGAGGGGAAAAGCACTCAGGAGGTGTCATGTGTGCAGCCACACTACCAGGCAGGACAGAACATTTAGGCGCACCTCCTTGCAGTGCAAAGAGTGCAAAATTCCCCTCTGCGCTTACCTGTGTTTCTTTGACTACCACAGCCTGACTACATATTGAAAATAAGGGTAAGAATCTTGAAAATAATACTGAGAGTGACAGTGATACTAGTGTTTAGTTTTCTTTTAAGTACTGACAGTGACAGTCTGATGAGTGTAAATTAGTGTATGTAGTTGTAAAAGCACTGACAGTGACAGTGATTTCAGTGTAAATAATTGTACATAGTAATAATATAAGTATTGAGAGTGACAGTCACTCCAGTGTATGAAGTTGAAAGCATATGTTTCTATTCTATGTTCTGACAGTGACAGTTTGTTGTGTAGAAAATATTATTTTTATAACAAATGACAGTGACACTGAAAAATAAGGCAAAAAACTGACAGCTAGAGTGAAAGTGAGCGACAGAAATGAAGTGCGAGTGGCCGACAGGAGCGAGAATAAAGTGCCTGCCGTAAGGCAGAATAAACTTGCGCCGCGGTGGTCTTCCTCATTCCCGCTTCACAATACTGGCAGTGCCAAGCGAGCCTTTGCGAAGTACTATGAAGGAAAATAATGTAGTATACGTGTTTTTAGCTGTGAAAAGGGAAATGTGTGTTCAGTGACGGGAAGATCGCCGCCACGCTGCATGTCGGCCGTACGCTCCGTTCATTATAGCCTTATTTTCAGTGCTTATTGTACTAATACGGATTCCAAACTACCTGTACGTTGTTGTATAAAGTGTACTGTGACAGATTGAGGCTGTGGTAGAAAGGAAACCGGGTTTCTGGAGGTGTGAAAGTGAAGACTTTGTTACCCAACTTTGCAAGTCTTCACAAGTCCTTTGGTAGTCCACGAAGGCTCAACATCTGTCTCAGGAGAAAGCTGAATGTAAGTACTATATGCCATAAAATTTTAATGTTCTAGGGTTAATCTCTGATTTTTGGCAAATATTTTCCCACAGGTACTCAGACCCCACTACAACCCCGCCACATGGGGGGGATCGGCCGTACACGGCCGCGTTTAAGGGGTTAAAGGTCTTTTGTAAGTCGTTTTTTTTTTGTAAGTCCATATCGCATTCTTTTACTCTCTTTCTCTCCAACCGAACCCTAATCCCATAATTACTGAGGTCACAAAGCTGTTTCCCACTATCCCATCGCCTTTCCACTCCATACCTACCTCTGTGCTATCCTCTCTCTCTTTCTGACTCTGTCCCTCTGTCTCTCTCTCACTCTCTCTCTCTGTCCACTCGAACCCAACCCTAAACCCATAATTACTGAGGTCACAAAGTTCTTTCCCTCTACCCCATTTCCTTTATACTCCAACCTATTTCTGTGCTATCCTCCCTCTCTCTCTCCAACCCAACCCTAATCCCATAATAACTGCGGTCACAAAGTACTTTCCCTCTACCCCACTGCCTTTCTACTCCATACCTACTTCTGTGCTATCCTCTCTCTCTCTCTCTCTCTCTCTCTCTCCCACCCTGATTAAAGCCCATTATTGTCTCTACTCCTCCATTTATCCCCTATCCTTCCCTGAACTGCAATTATCACCTCACCTCCTTATCAGTGTCTTCATCTGACCCCATCCTTCCTTACTATGACTTATCCGCCACACACACACACACACAATTTTTTTTTGTATCTACAGATTTTTTGTAAGTCGATCTTTCGTAAGTAGGGGTCTGACTGTATTGGAAACATATGCCTCTGTGCAACAGATACTTTGTGGTAACAGTAATGTGACAGTGATGTGATTTGTGATATTATCATCATTTATTATTACAATTGCCACAAATTGACTAAGGTCTCCCCCCACATGGTATTAAAAAACACAGAAATCATTGCATATCACGATGTTTGTTCATGAAATGCCATTCATTAATATGTAATCATGTTTCCATTGTTTTTCAGGACCAGTTGGATGCATCATGGCATGGAATCACTTAGATCTCTAAAGGAATCTAAGGACATTTCTTTGCACCAAACATTTGTCAGTTCAGTCTTGAGGTTGTCCAAACTGGGTCTCTTCTTCTCTGCCATGATTTTCTTCATCTCTGCCCAGCAGTTTTCTATCAGATTTAGATCTGGACTGTTGCCAGGCCAGTCAAGGACCTCAAACCGATTATCCTAAAGCCATTTTGTCATCTTTCTTGACTTATGACATGGAGCTGAATCGTGCATGAAAAAGTCGCACCCATGAATAGCAAAAAAGTTTAACAAATGATCTTTCACAGCTTGAATGTACCGGCCACCATTCATCATCAAGTTCTTAGGAAGAATGTAGAGACCCCCCCTTCCCATTGCACCTGAGAAACACCCCCATACCATTACTGATTGTGGGTGCTTAACAGTTGGCACCGTGCAAGCAGGGTCATATCAACTATGGAAGGCAAGGCGACAAACCTTAGCAGAACGCACCTGGAACACTTGAAATGTGCTTTCATCGGAAAACATAACTTTTCTCCACTAGTCAGATGTCCAGTGTGCATACTTCTTGGCAAACTGTATGCGCTGCTTCATCATGTGGTAAGTGAGAACCGTTTTCTTGGCTGCAGTGTGGCTTGACAAACCCAGCTCCTTCTGCAAGCGATGTTGGATAGTTTGAATTGAGATGTCTTGTAACAGCTGGGGATGCATTCTCTTCAATTCTGCTGCTGTCAGTCGAGGATTCTTGATTACAGTACTTCCCTCTTCAGAAGCGTATCTATAACTCTGGAAGCCATCCTCTTCTTTCCACTGCCATGCCTGTGCTCTGGTATAACATCATGCGGCAGGCCGCACGCTGCAGCAAGAATCTTCATGACGGTCAACTTTGCGTGTCCAGTACATTCACAAATCGTGTTGATAGGGACATTATCCTGCCTCCATGCAATGATATGGACCCTCTCATCCCCTAAGCAGTACTATCCAGGCATGACAACTCGACTCTAGGAAAATAACAGGGCAAACAGTAATGCATATGAAAAAAGAGGGAGATGCAAGCTCGGAGCAATGGGAACATATAGTCCCACTCTCGCTTCTGGGAAAGCACTAACATGTTGAGTGTTTCACCACCTCCTGCCAACACCAGAGGAGTTGCCAGTTACTTCTTGCCCAAAAAATTCACTTGGTAGAGGTGGAAACACAAAGCAAAGACAGACAACTCTCCCACAGCAATTCTGTGTGTAAGTCCTAGGTCAATTTGCAGTGGGTGTATAATGGGATGATGTGAAGGATGCTGGTGGTAGATTATTAACCCATGGAGATGAAGTCAGGACCAGATGGAAAGAATATTTTGAAAGCCTGATGAATGGGGATAGAGAGAGCAGAGCAGCTGTAAACATGATTGGTTTTGGGGGTGCGCAGAGAAGGAATGCAATGTCAGGAGACGTGACACTCGCACAGGTGAAGAGTGCTGTGAAGCGGCTGAAAAATGGGAAAGCAGCTGGGGTTGATGAGGTGTATGCAGAGATGCTTAAATGTAGTGGAGAGAATGGAATGAAGTGCTTGCTGGAGATATGTAAGAAGGCATGGATGAGTGAAACTGTGCCTGGAGAGTGGAAGAAAGCTGTGATTGTACCCCTGCACAAAAATAAAGGTGAACAAAGTAAGTGTAAGAATTATCGTGGCATAAGCTTACTGAGTGTGGCAGGGAAGGTATATGGAAGAATTATTATACAGAAAGTAAGAGAGATATCAGAAGTCCCAGTGAGTGATGAACAGGGTGGCTTTAGGAGTGGCAGAGGATGTGTGGACCAAATATTTGCAGTGAGACAGATAGTAGAGAAGGCTTGTGAGAAGGAGCATAAGGTGTTTATGGCATTCATGGATCTGGAAAAAGCATATGACAAAGCGGACAGAGAAGGATTGTGGAAAGTTTTGCGCATGTACGGTGTAGAGGGTAAGCTGTTAGGTGCTGTCCAGAGTTTTTATGATGGTAGTGAAGCATGTGTCAGGGTTAATGGGCATCTAAGTGAATGGTTCACCATCAGTGTGGGTGTGCGACAAGGTTGTGTGATGTCCCCATGGTTGTTCAATGTATATATGGATGGGGTGATGAGAGAAGTGAAAACATGAGTAATGGAGAGAGGGATGGCATTGGTAATGAATGGTGATGGATGGAATATCTCAAATTTGTTGTACGCTGATGATGCTGCGCTGCTTGCAAGTACCGGACAAGAACTTGGTAGGCTAGTGCAGAGTTTTGCTGATGTCTGTAAGCGTCGTTCCTTAAGAGTAAATGTAGAACAGAGTAAAGTGATGGTTATTGAGAGAGAAGGTGACTCCCAGTGCAATGTAACAGCGAATGGAGAGAGAGACTGGAATTGGTGAGAGAGTTCAAATACCTGGGTACAGTGATTGAAAAGAGAGGAAAATGTGCAAAAGAAGTTGAAAGTAGAGTGACACAAGGAAGAAAAGTAGATGGTGCAATGAAGGCCTTGATAAAAAACAGAGGCTTGAGTGTTGCAGCTGCATGAGGCTTACATGAAGGAGTGTTAGTGCCAACTTTAACATATGGATGTGAGACTATGATGTGGCATGAAAATGAAAAGTCAAGAGTAAGAGCAGTGGAGATGGGACTGCTGAGGAATGTATGTGGAGTACAGAGGGTGGATAGGATACCAAATAATGTGATTCGTGAAAGATGTGGAGTGAGGAAGTCGGTGGACACCAGAATTGAAGAGAGTGTACTGAGATGGTACGGTCATGTGGAGAGAATGGATAACAACAGAGTGGTGAAGATGGTATATCTGAGCGAATTTGAAGGAGGGAGGAGGCGAGGTAGGCCAAGGAGAAGGTGGAGAGATACGGTGGATGAATGTGTGAGGAAGAGAGGTTTGGAAGTCGGTGAGGCTAGGGAACTGACAGGAGATCGAGCTGGCTGGATGAATTTTGTGAGGAGATATGCATGATCAGGGATTTTTGGCACCCCTTTTTAACGTGGCAGCGTCTGGATTGACTCTGTCGGATACGATATGTGAAGCTACACAATGTGGTGAATGTTTTTGACGTATCTGATGAAGCCATGATTCCGGGGGCTTGAATGATGAGTGAATGGAAGCGTGGCAAATTTGATTGGGCAATTTTGGGCTGTCTGGACACTGCTACTCCTCACCCTGCCCTTGGGTGGGAAAGGAGGTCCAGATGATGATGATGATGATGATGATGTATAACATACAGTAGCGTGGCAAGTAAATTGGGAAAGTGTTATAAAATGGTTCTGAAAATATATTTTGCTGCAAGTGTGTGGCATGAGTATTGCAGTGCCATTACAGTGAAATATAACTACTGCAGTGATCACACAGTGAGTGTTTATTGTATGTGCAATGCTAAATAGCAATTATAATGTGAAAATATGAGTGTGGTAAGTTCTGGGTTGCCGTCATGGGAGTGAAAAATAGTGAGTTTAGTACACCTCATTCTAAGATCACTGCCTGTCCAATGAAAGTTTATGCAGTCTTCAACATCACCTCATGCAAGGCCTGAGGGTATGTGCTTTACAATGGTACCTCATTTTTTACTCTAGCATTAATCATTATGTTTTGATAAAGGTTTAAAGTTTTGTTTACATTTGGCCGATTATGCTCATCCTGCGAGTATGACACACCATTCCGATGCCCATCTTTTAGGGGTTAATTATCACCATCATCATTAATACCACCTTAAACCAGTTTCCCACATTACGTGGGGTTGAGTAGTCCAGAATAAGATTCCTTGAACTCACCTGAAATATGAAAAAAAAGAAAAAGAAAGACCCAGGTATCACACAATCTCTCTATGTTCATAACATGAAATATAATTCTAAATTCTCTAACTTACTCTGAGTGAGGCTTGTGGGCATGCCCATTAGTGTCAAGGCCAAGAAGGTGAAGAAAGAAGACAATACGGTCTTGATGAAGCCGTTCATTCAGCCGCTTATCCTCATCAGCATTCTTGAAAAAGGACTCCACATGCTCAAAGACCCATGTATCCAACAGGGATGCATCACTCCTGGCAAAGTCTTCTTCTTCTGCTGCATACATAAAGGTCTCAATATGCCCACGCTCTGACCCTGGAAGGGAATGAGACTGAGGAAAATGAAGCTAAAATCAAATGATGAAAAATTAATAATGGTAAATACAATAAAATGAATACTCCAACATGGAGATCATATAAGGTACATTGGAATTTTGAAAGAAAAATCTCAAGTACATGTTTTCATCATCACAGTCTAACTTCCTACGTTCACACGGACTTAACTGGACCAATTTAGATCCAATCAGGTTCAGTCAAGTCCCTTTAGGCCATCACACCCACTCTGGTCCCACAAAGTTAATTCCAGTCTGTTCATGTCAGTTGTGAGCACTTCTGGTCCAATCTGGCTTTCATACCCATACAATCTGTGTTTGGGCAGAGTAGGTCCTTATTAGCAGAGTAGAATGAGTGTTTAACACCTCCACATAAGACCACTGCAGTGTACACTAACACCTTTATCCATGGTCCCACAATCTGCTGATTGTCAGCTTCTCAGCATTTGTTTTCTAGAAGATTTTGCAGTCTTTTTAAGTCCCTGTGCATGGTTAGGACAGGTCTCCCTCCTGATCACTGGGAGTAACATTCCCAAGATGCCTTCAGTATGCAAAACTTATCATTACCAATTTTCCTAAGAAGAGTTACATGGAGAGACAGACTGACAACTGAGGAAGTGAAGGTGCACTGTGGTGTGGATGCGGATGTGATAGAAAGCGTTACGAGAAATACACCGCGGTGGTTTGGCCATGTGGAGAGGATGAAGAGCGAGAGATTAATGAGAAGAGTGTATGTGAGTGAGGTGGAAGGGGAGAGAAAGGGAAGGGGGGGAGAGGGAAGGGGAGGCCAAGGATGAAACAGAAGGATGGAGTGGAGAAGTATATGGGAAAGAGGGGTGTGAGCTAGGGGGAAGAGCAGAGAAATGGCAGGGGACAGGGCGACATCGAGGTGATTTGTTTATGGTCACCCATCATGGGATTGAGGCATCTGGCAATAGGTAAAAAGATAGATAATTCTTACACAACCACTCTTAGGTTATGTGAATGTTATTATAATTATTAAAAATGAGTATCCTTTATACATATATTTCCACTGCAGGCTACTCATTCATAATGATTATCTGTTCATTAAAAGGAACTAGTAAGACCGGTATTTATTATAAGTGAGAGTGGGATGCGTAGATGGAAATGAACAGAACCAAAAGCAGGTAACCAACTATGTATGTAAAACAAAAGAGACAGACTGGCGCTATCTACACACAAAAACCCAAATTTCTCCCTCTTCTAACTTATCCCCATACAGTTTTCCTGGTTACCATTTTGTGACTATATTAACTCGTAAAGTGTTAACAGGATTGATCGATCCTTCTTCAGGATTACACAAGATACCGAATATGATCGGTAGAGCAGCTTTTGGGAAAAACTGCGGACACTAGGCTTCGGCCCGATTGTGATATATATTGATGCAAACAAATGAGAACTATGTCCTGAGTAAGGAGAAGGGAGGATTCCCCCACCACCCTCTAGCTGCCTTCCACTACCCCAATATCTTTGTTCCCTCTCCCCTTTCCTTGCCTCTGACCACCACCTGCTCCCTCCTTCACCCTCCCCCACCATCCTCCATCATGCCATCATAGTTCCCCCCCCTTTCCCCCCCTCCCTGTCTCCCTAGGGAGGGTTATATCCCCCCTACCCACCCTCCACATCCTTGTACTCCTCTCTGGCTGTCCTCTTTGTCTTGTGGTGTTTGTCAACTACCTCTATACCCCCATACCACCCCTCCAGGCCTCCCCCTACCCCATCCCCGCCCCCCACCCCCAGTAGTACGTCGTCCGCTTACAACTCACCCCCCCCCTCCCCGCCTAGGGTATTATATGTCATTGTTACTATTCATGGTGTGTTTTTCCATTCAGTACCAGATTATTTGTAGTGTAATTGTATACACCGATGAACAAAACATAGAATGTATGTTTTTTCATGTTTTTTATGAATCTCCATGTATATATCGTAATGTTTCCTGCAAATGTCAGTAATGTTTGTTTTTTATAATAATAAATTGTGTATTTCTGTGTTTGTCTTTTCCTTACACCAATATCATTATTTTCCATGCTTTAGCTTTTTTTTCCCTTGGAATTCTTACAGCTACTTGATTTGACAGCTCTGAGGGGAGGGAACAGGGGGTTAAGAGGGGTGATGGGAGAGGGGTGAGGGGGAGTGGGTGCTGGAGTGTGTGAGTAACACCAAGAAAAAGATTTTTTTTTTTTTTTTTTTTTTTTTTTTTTTGACACCTACACAGCTATGAGAGACGGGGATGGCGGAAGGGAAGATGGGGAGGGGAGAAGTGTTGGGGGGGGGGAAGGGTGTTGGGAGTGAGTGAGGAACACCGACATAATTAATTTGCATGTTATTGTTTCGAAAAAAAAAAAAAAAATGAGCTGGAAAATTCTGAACGGGGGTAGAAGGGTAGGAGGTATGGGAGGAAGAGAGGGGGGGATGATGGGAGTGGGTGAGGAACGTCATGGGAGGGGATGAATGAGGGAGGGATGGGGTGGGAATGCATAGAAAACTGGAGTTGCCCCACCTGGAAGGGTAACTTTTTTCAACTTTGACGGGCTATAGCTCATGAACCAGTTGGTCCAAAATGCTCTGGTTTACAGCATAAGGTGTGTAAACTCAAGCTTTAAACTTTGGGCATAAAACTTTTTACTTCTGTAAGAGTAAAAAAATTGGCTCCACATACAGATTTTCACGCTGATAGTCAAACAAACTGCGTATCATAGGGGTTAAATCAGAATACTGTACACAATTGACACAATCTTGATCTTCACTTCTATTAATTTTGACTACTCATTATACTATGTACACTACTACTAATTTTGAATAATCAATATACAAACTAAATTACCCTAATATACCCAAATATATCTATCTACTGCCAGACACCATAATATCGTAAGGGGTGGCCACAAACAAATCGCCTCCATGTCGTCCTGTCCCTCACCATTTCACTGCCCTGCTCCCAGCTCACACACCCTTCTCTCATATACCTCTCCACTCCATCCCTACATCTCATCCTTGGCCTCCCCCTCCCTCTCCCCTCTCCACCTCACTCACATACACTTTCCTCGTCAGTCTCTCACTCCCCATCCTCTTCACATGGCCAGATCACCTCAACGTGTTTCTCCTAATGCTTCCTATCAACATCATAATGCTCCTTCACATCCTCATTTGTCAGTCTGTCTCTCCATGTGATTCCATAGGCTCATCTCAAATAACTCATTTCCACTGCTCTTACTCTTGACTTCTGTCCCTCCAACAAGGTCCAAGCTTCACTTCCATAAATTAGAGTTGGTATCACAATACTGTACTGTCATGTAGTAACTTTTTCACCTCCATGCTCACTTCCCTGTTTCTTATCACTGCTTTCAAGGAACCAGCAACCTTTCTTCCATGACATACCCTTTTAATCACTTCACCCTCTAAACTTCCATTCTTAGTCATCACACTACCCAAGAGCTTAAATGCACTCACATTTTCCATTTCCTTCTCATCCAACCTCACTGTCTATCTATCTATATACCTAGGCTGCTTCCCCCAAGGAAAGGGAGGTAGCCGAGACAGGACGACACACTCTCCATTTACTCATCCATTTAAACACATTCATTCACATCTTAGCCCCAAAGGGGAGAACGGACAGATCCTCACCGCACCACACCGCACAAGGGTCAACTGCGCAATGCAATCAGTGACATCCACAGCAGGGCCCGACAGCAGAGCTGGTTTACCCCTGCCACATCATAACATACCCATCCCCTTACCCGCACCTGACCTGACTAGCTGATCAGACCAAATGCAGGAGAATATCCCCTCAGGGCTGCGTCATCACTTATTTATTCACAATTTCTCTCCATTTATTTCTGTCACGCACAGCCACTCTTCCTTGCTCGACAGACATCCCTCTCGCATCCAGCGCTCTCTTCACACTATCCATCCATTCTATTCGTGGTCTTCCTCTCAGCCTTACACCTCTCACATCAGATCTAGTTATCTTTTTCACCAATCGCTCATTATCCATTCTCTCCATATGCCCAAACCATCGCAACACCCTCTGCTCAACTCTACCAGCCATCTCCTGAACAACTCCAGTTCTCCTTCGCACTTCATCATTTCGCACCCGATCCATACGCGTCACTCCACACATACTCCTCAGACACCTCATCTCCATTACATTCAAACTTTTCCTCTCTGCTACACCCATATTCCATGTTTCAGCCCCATATAATGCAGTCGGTACCACAACACCCTCATACAGCCTTCTCTTTACATCCATTCTAAGCGAACGACATTTAAACACTTTTTTCATTCCTCCCAGCACCTTTCCTACTTCATTTATTCTAAACTTCACTTCTGCATCTATTCTTCCATCCACAGCAACATGTGACCCTAGATATTTAAAACAATCTACCTCCTCAAGCAACTCACCATTCAAAACTATATTCATCCCCCTACCATCTATCAACCTCGTACACTTCATCACTTTACTCTTATTCTCATTTACTTTCAAATTCCTCCTTTCACACACCCTTCCAAACTCCTCTATCAACTGTCTCAATCTCTCCTCTGAATCAGTCACCAGTGCAGTATCATCTGCAAACAGCAGCTGCTTCAGATTCCAATCTCCACCATCAACATTTACCAGACTCAGACCACCTAAAACTCTTGCATTCACCTCCCTTACAACACCATCCATGTAAATATTAAACAACCAAGGTGACATCACACATCCCTGTCGCAGCCCCACTCTCACGGGAAACCAATCACTCACAGCATTTCCCACTCTTACACATGCTCTACTATTTACATAAAAACTTTTCACCCCTTTTAGTAACCTACCATCAAGTCCATACAATCTTAAAACAGTCCACAAAGCCTCCCTATCAATTCTATCATACGCTTTCTCTAAATCCATAAATGCCCAAAACACATCCTTGCCTTTCGCTAAATACTTTTCACACACTTGTCTCACAGCAAACACCTGATCAACGCATCCCCTCCCTCTCCTAAAGCCACACTGCTCATCACTAATCACTCCCTCTGTACCCTCTCTAACTCTCATAATTAACACTACCATACACCTTACCTACAACACTCAACAGACTTATACCCCTAAAGCTAGTACATTCATACTTATCACCCTTGCCTTTATACAACGGGACCACACAAGCACTTGCCCAGTCAATTGGCACCATACCTTTCTCAAAGCACACATTCAACAATCTTACTAACCAGTTAACAATAGTCACTCCACCACCCTTCAGGCATTCCACAGCACACCCATCCATACCTGCAGCTTTCCCTGTTTTCATCTCCTTTACTGCCTTCTCCACTTCCTCCTTCGTGATCAAAGAATCATTCAACTCTCCCAACACATTTATTCCTTGCACCCTTCCATCCGCCACAATCTCAGCCACCCTTTCCTCCTCTACATTTAATAATCTTTCAAAATACTCTGCCCATCTCTTCCTTACTGCATCCATCTCAATTAACATCCTTCCATCCTCTGCTTTTACTCGTTCTTCCTTCCCAGACTCTCCCTTTCGCACCCTTTTCACCTCCTTCCAAAACATTTTCTTATTCTGTTGAAAATTCTCTGTCAGCCGCCTACCCCACCTCTCATCTGCTGTCACTTTAGCATCACGCACAGCCCTTCTCGCTCTATTCCTCTTTTCCTTATACCTTTCATATGACATCTCATCCTTCCTCTGCAGCCACACTTCATATGCACGTCTCTTCTCGGCCACAGCCATACTTACTTCCTCGCACCACCATTCACTTCCTTTTCTTACGCCACCACCCACACGTCTCACACCACACACCTCTTCTGCATGCCCCACCACAGCACTCTTAAACAACTGCCATTCCTCCTCCACGCTGCCATTTTCCCGATCTTTCACTGCGCTCCACTCATCTTTCAATTTCTCCTGATACTCTATCTTTTTCTCTCTTTTATCCAACTGACTCACTTTCAAAACCTCCCTGCCACACCTAACCCTCCTAGCTCTCACCCATCTCTTACCTACTCTTAACTTTCCCTCCACCAGGTAGTGGTCAGACATACCTCCACCCTCCCCTCTTAGAACTCTCACATCCAACAATCTTCCTATTACATTCCTAGACACAACCACATAGTCCATCAAAGCTCTATCAACAACCCTTCCACCCTCCTGTCTCACCCATGTATACTTATAAATATCTTTCTTCTCAAACAGCGTATTCCCAATCACCATCTCTCGCTCAACACACATCGCTATCATTCGTTCCCCATTTTCATTTCTTCCAGGCACACCATGCATACCAACTACACCTTCAACTGCTACATTTCCCACTCTAGCATTCAGATCTCCCATCATTACCACATTCACATTCGCTCCAAAACTCTGCAGACACTCATCAACATCATTCCAGAAAGACTCCCTCTCTTGTTCATCCCTTTCACTACCAGGCCCATATGCACTCACAAACACCCACAACTCACGTTCAAATTTCGCTTTCACCCACATCAGTCTCGATGACACCTCCTTCCATTCAATCACACACTGCTGTACTTCCGGACTCACTAACAAGGCCACACCTTCTCTTGCCCTTCCTCTATCAACACCTGACAATCTTCCATTCACACTTCCAAACATAGATTCCCCCTTCCCTTTCATCTTCGTTTCACTCAAAGCTAACACATCCAACTTTCTTCTCACAAACATTCTCCCAATCTCCTCCCTTTTAGCCTCAATCGTACTACATCCACGCACATTCATAGACCCAATCTTCAGGGTACGGGGATAACTCCATCCCCCATCCCTTTCTCTGGCCTGTCTCTTTTTAGGAACACAAAAAACAAAGGAGGGGGTCCCTAGTCCCCTCACCTCACTGTACATTCACTAACTTCGCTTCTCTCAAATACCATAACATTACTCTTCCCAACATTCACCCATAGCTTCCGTTTCTCACACACTCTCCCAAACTCATCCACCAAGCCTTGCAGCTCCCCTTTGTCTTCACCTAACAACACAGTATCATCTGCAAACAACAGTACAGGAAGTTTCCAAACAGTGCCCTCTCTCATTAGGGCCACTCCAACATCCACTGCCCTACCTTGTATCCGTTTTATAACCCCATCCATATATAGAATGAATAACCATGGAGACATGACACATCCCTGTTTCAATCCAACCTTCAAGTAGAAAAATTCACTCAATTCACTATCCACACGCGCTGCAGCCTAAGCTCCCTTATACATACTCTTCAGAGCATTCAACAACTTCCCATCTACTCCATATATTCTTAATACTTTCCACAATCCTTGTCTATCCACCCTGCCATATGCTTTCTCCAAACCCATGAAGGCCTCATACAACTTCTTTCCCTTGTCTAGAAACTTTTCCACAAAAGATCTAAGAATGAATATCTGATCTACGCAACCTCTTCACCTCCTAAAGCCTCCCTGTTCTTCTCCAACTAATTCCTCTGTTATTTCCCAAACTCTGTCAATAAGTATCCAACCATATACTTTTCCTATTACACTAAGAAGACAAATGCCCCTATGATTACCACACGATTCTTTTTCCCCTTTTCCTTTGTACAAGGGAATAATTATACCTGACTTCCAATCCTCCAGGGACTCTACCTTCCTCCCAGGCCAATCTACACATATTCCACATCCATTCAACTACTATCTCTCCCCCATGCTTAAGCATTTCACCACAAACTCCATCAATTTCTAGGGCTTTCCTCATTTTAACTTTCTTCATTGCTTCCACAGCTTCCATCCTACTGACTTCTTCCTCCCTTTTCACATCCCTCCTTCTCCCAGCCATTCCCCAGCCACTTATACTCACATTACTTTCAATCTCTTTGTTCAGCAATTCCTGAAAGTGTTTTCTCCATCTGCTCACTTTTTTTCCCTTCTCCATTAATAATGTACCATTTTTATCTTGAACTCCCCAACAAACTTCTTTGGCACCCTGTCTAACCCAACATCTTTCCAGAACATTTTCCTACATTCCCTCCACTTTACACAAATTCATTCCAAATTCCTCATCCACTCTCTTCCTACTCTCTCTTACTAATCTTTCCACCTCTCTCTTCATCTCAACATGTAACTCTCTTCCATCTCTCAACTTCTTCCACACCCGTTTCTCATCCATTAATTATATGCTTCCTTTTTTTGTGCCACAGTCTCTCTCACCTCTTCATTCCACCATGCTGTTCCTTGTACCCTTTTTTGTCTTCTCTTCACCCCACACATCACCTCACATGCTGCACAGATTTCTTCTGTGAATATCTTGCACACACCTTCCACGTCCCCCATCCATATTCACCCAATTGCTCCTCCACTTGTCTCTTATATTCTGCCTCTTTCTCATCCTCTTGTAACCTTTCCACTCTCCTTTCATATACTACTTCCTCCCATCCTTCCTTTCTTCTATTTCTCCATTTCAGTTGGACACTGATTCTAACCACCACCATGTGGTGGTCAGAAAGTCCACCCCTCCAACCTCTATATGCTCTTGCATCCATTACACACCTTCACATCCTTTCATCCACACACGCATAATCAATCATTGCCTTCCGTTCATTCTGTTCACCACTCACCCTTCTCAACACTCACTATGTATTCCTAAGAATCATTTTGTGCCTGAAGAGGATATTGGCTATCAACAACCCCCTCCCGGCACAAATGTCCCCTAAAGCACTGCCATTCTCATCTATCTCAGTAGGCACATCCCACTCACCAACTACTCCATCCACCTTCGCATTCCCCACTTTACCATTCATATCGCCAATCAAAAACACTCCCTCATTCCTTTCAAACTTTTCCATGCATGCTTCCACATTTGTCCAGAACTTTTCTCTCATTCTGCTTGCACGATGTTGCGTTGGTGCATACACGCACACAATCACCCACATTTGTAGTTCAGCTTTCAATCTTACCAACACATTCCTTGAGCCAACTGATTCATACTCCCTTATATTCTCCTTCCATCTGTTACAACAATACACACTTCTTCTTTTGCCCTCTCATTCTCACCTACTCCAACATATACAGTATACCCCATCCATACTCCCATTCTCTCGCACTTAAGTTTTAATTAATCCATATACATCTACCTGGACAATCTCTTTCCCTTTCACCTCATCATTTGCACCCCTTACATTCCACGTCATCATCCAAATCATGTCCTTTGTTCAGTCCTTAGTCGTCACGTATTGTTCAATCCTGGTCCAAGGCTTCTTGTTTGTATTTTTATTTAGCTGTTTTCTGGGGAGGGGCACGAACCCTCAGCCAACCCACTTGTTGTCATGTCAGGAACATGTGTTGGTTGGTTATAAGGCTACCACCCAGCATTGTAAATGCTTTCCTGGTTTACAGGAAATCATTTGACTTGCCACTCAATGTAGAGCTACCCTAAAACCAGAGTACTGTACCACTACACTAAGTGGGTGGATGATGAGCGCCCCACCCACCACCCAAATATATCTGCATACAGTAGTATATTGCTCCCCTAGTGCCTCATCAGAACCCAGAATATACAGTACAACTTCATATCCACACAGTTGACCAACTTTAACCTCACTCTTACTACTGAAATTACCACGTTGGGGGATTTTAATGTCCATACAGCAAGGCTGGTAGTACGGTACGGTACGAAATATTTTTCTGTACTCCGTACCTGGTTAAAATACCGTACTGTATTTTCGTACCGTACCCCAAGTTGTTTTTCCGTACTGTACAGTACGGAAAAAAATCCGTACCGTAATTCCGTACTTTTATCGTACCATCGGCAAAATATACAGTATCTATTTCTAGGCACAGTGCAATACAACACAGCACAAAACAACAATACATTTAACAACACAATACAACAATACATATCATAATGCAATACAACGCAGCAAAAAACAGCAATACATTCTACAACGCAATATAATACAATAGTACTGTACATTCCACAATGCAATACAACACGGCACAAAACAACAATACATTTAACAACACAATACAACAAAACTGACTGCTAGAGTGTTCTCGACGATGACAATGACAACACTGGAAGATGTGACTGTAGAATGCTCATTGCTCACAGAGAAACTGACAGTGTGAGATAGAGGCAGGCTCAGGCAGTGAGTGACACAGACTGGACACGTCGTGATTAGGGTTGCTGAGTGACTGTGTCCTGAAGCATACCTGTCAAAATACTCTTGGCTTGCCAGTGCTGCATAAATGTGTGTCTGAATAAAGTGTCAAAATTAGTCAAATATACAAGGAGTTCGTAGTTGCATGTACCCTCTAAGGCATTATCATGTATTTAAGCCTGGGGTACGGTACGGTACGGAATTTTGCTCGTTTTACCGTACCTAAATCGTACCGTACCATACTTCACGGAAAAAAACGTACCATAATTCCATACCGTACTTTCAGCCTAAATATCAACCGTACCATACCGTACTCCGTACCGTAATGCCAGCCTTGCCATACAGTAATGCAGAATGGTTACTTCATTCTGCCAGGACTGATGATATTGTTCTAGAATGCGAGTTGTTTGCAGAATCACTTAATCTCAAGCAACTGGTAAAACAACCAACCAGAACACCAGATAACCCTGATCATAGTGCCTATCTCTTGGACCTTTTCCTCACAAATAACCCAGATCAATACAGGATAGAAAGTAATGTCACCACTTGGACCCTCTGACCACAATCGCATCCAAGTTTCATTCATCAATTGCCACGAACCTCCTCGTTCTGAACCAATCAGGATGGCCAAATTACACTTTGATGAGGCAGAATGGGATAGACTTAGATATTATCTAGCTGATATTCCATTGCAGTCTTTCTTCTCCACATCAGTTCTACCCAGTCTCCCATTAATGACTTAACAGACGTTGGTATGGAATTGTTCATACCCTGCCAACAATTTACTAAAAGACTGGACTCACCCAAAAAGGGTCAAGAGCAATTTTGCTAGAGCAATGACCCAAAAGTCATGTAAAAAATGACTAATTCCCTCATTCACTTTTAAAATTGCTCGAAACCATGCAAAAGCAGCAATATCTCTCACCAAATCAAAGTTTCTTCACAAACAAGCATCCAAAACTATTAAATAATACTAAAGACAATTGAAAATTCTGGTCAACTCTCAATTCTTTTAATAATAACTTCAACTAGTTATCACCCATTCCCCCACTAAAATCTTCAGATGGAAACACTGTGAATGACCCCCATGGAAAAGCTAACATTCTTGTCAATATCTTTGGTGGAAACTCTAGTGGAAGTCAGTCACAATGTTCCAGTACTAGAAGCTGACTCTCCCAAAAATGCTCCCGAGACAAACCAGGTACAGTGGAGTCTCTTGTATCCGAAAATCATGGGACTTTCAAAGCTTCATTTAACCAATTTTTTTGATAAAACATACTGTAATAATATGTAGGATACAAGGGAACAGCAATATACTCACCTATCACCCATTTCCGGCAACGTCTAGCCCACCACCACCACCAGCACCCCAAAAGCCACTCAACCATCACCAAAACACTTAATACAGGTAACTCGCATGGAACACGAGGGTTTCGTTCCTACCGTGCCGTGTTAGGTGCGAAATCGCGTATATTTAAACTACTCCGTATTTTGCTCCCTAGACCCCCCAAATGTGTTGTTTTGCTGTTATCTGTCACTAGAAAGCACTTTAAGTGGTTAGAAGGTTTATTTAATGTTATAACTCACAAATACAGTACTCCTGAGCAAAACTTCAACACACAAATACTGTACGTAAACACAAGGAAACATTCCGACGCCGATCATAGGTAATAAATTAGGTTAACTGGTACCAGTGCTTTAACTTACAAGTACATACCAGAACAGTACATATTTAACTTAGAAATGCAGTACTGTGATATTGAATGATTTCAGTACATAATCTGTTAGGAATGGCTGGAAAAAAAAAAAATGTTATGAATACATTTTCACCTTTTTGATATATGTTTATGGTAGTTTCGAGTTATTTTTTATGTTATCGTTGTGCCCATGCTTGGAAAAGGGAGCGAAAGAGTTGAATTTTCAGTCCTAAATGAGAAAACTGCACGTCCTCCAAGGCTAGACTCTGCCACGAGAGAATAAAGTGGAGGGTCAGTCCGATTAGCAATAAGGAAGTTGTGTCACAACTTCCAGCTCCCACACCACGAGAATGGCTAAAAATAGAATCGTAATGCAGTTTCAGAACTAACAGTAAGTCTAATTATTACGAATACAGATACAAAGCAGAAATAAATACGTTTACAGACAGGGAAAACGTATTTCTTCCGTCAGAACATGTTCATCTTTCTCAATCATTTTACGTTCATCTTTATCATTTTACCTTGTTATTTTCGCAATATATATTGCTGTCTCGTAAACAGGGTGGTTGTTTGTGTTTTGCAAGGGAGGAAAAAGGTTGTATTTTCTGTCTGGGTCGAGATAATGGGTGTAACTATGTGTGGTTAGGCATGGCCACGAGCGAAAAAATCGTACATCCATTCATCACGATAGCCGGTAGTGAACTGACAGATGATACATGAGACGGTGAAGTCAAGGTCATGTCCCAGATTTTCGTTCACTTTCCGAAAGTTTTCACAGTTTTCTACAAGTTGCAAACCATTACAGCAAACCTGAGCAAATAGGTAAAGATACCAAGACAAAAATGTATTTTTCTCTTATTATAAGTCTTTAACGAACAAACAAAAAAGGCAATATTCCGACGCCGATCATGGGTAATCATATAAATCAGGTTAACTGGTTACAAGGCTTTATTTAATGCTTTAATTGCTTACAAGTACATACCAGAACAGTAAATATTTAACTTACAAATACAGTACTGTAGAAAAGCAGTACAGTAAGAGTTTAACGAACAAACAAAAAAGGCAATATTCCGACGCCGATCATGGGTAATCATATAATTCGGGTTATCTGGTTACAAGGCTTTATTAAATGATTTAACTTTATTTAAGTGCTTACAAGTACAGTACATACGAGAACAGTAAATATATAACTTACAAATACTGAACAGCACTGTGGAAAAAACGAACAAATAAAAAAGGCAATATTCTGATGCCTATCAGGTAAACTGGTTATAAGACTTTATTTCTTGCTTTAACGTTATTTAATAGTACTTTAAGTTGCACATAAACTTACCAGAACAGTACAGTACTGTAAATATTTAACTTACAAATACTGTGCTACTGTACTCAGGAATGTCTCACTCACTGAATAATTTCCCGCCTAGATCGTCACGTAATCAAAACAAACCGCACGCTGCGGTGACGTTCGAGGATTTGATCTTTCAAAGGCCTCTCCTGCGTTAATTTGTAGTTTTCATAATGGTTTTTTAATCTTACGTTGTCTTATAGGTATCCCAGCCCTTACCGTGTATAATTGCGAGCGCGTTCCGTGAGATCGTGTTCCGTGCGAGTTACCTGTACATTGTAGTAACTACGTATGTAACTGCACTTTTGTAACTAAAATAGAAACTGTCAACTTAAATACTTGAAATCTTCACTCAAATAAACTTAAATAAACCTTCACCAATACAATTACATAATTCACTGTAAGCAATTCAAACAAATAAAGTCTTAAACCCAATTGTTTTTTCATATTTTCTGTTTCCTTATTCATTCAACCAACGCTCATTCTAGTGACTAGCGAAACAACCATAAACTAATGCTAGTGGCACAAAAAAAAAAAGCCCACCATGCTTGAATTTTCGGACAGATTTCAGATTTTTGTGGTTAATTGAAATGAGAACGTTTTAGTAAAACTTATGGTTAATGGCATATTACAGTTAAAAGAATTTTGGATAAAAGAAATTTCACTGTACATAAAATCTATCAAAGACAATTCACCAACCAACAAAGCTCCAGATCCAAATGGAATTTCTCCAATCGTTTTGAAAAAGTGTTCCCCAGAACTTGCTCCAGTTCTAGTTAAGTTATTCAGAATAACTATACATACGGCCACAAACAAATCGCCTCCAAGTCGCCCTGTCCCCCGCCATTTCACTGCCCTGTTCCCAACTCACACCCACCTCTCTCATATACCTCTCCACCCCATCCCTCCATCTCATCCTCGGCCTCCCCCTCCCTCTTCCCCCCTCCACCTCACTCACATACACTCTCTTCGTCAGTCTTTCACACTCCATCCTCTCCACATGGCCATACCACCTCAGTGTGTTCCTCATAACGCTTCCTATCACATCCACATCCACGCCACAATGCTCCTTTATATCCTCATTCGTCAGCCTGTCTCTCCATGTGACTCCACAGGCTCCTCTTAAATAACTCATTTCCACTGCTCTCACTCTTGACTTGTGTCCTTCCAACAACGTCCAAGCTTCACTTCCATACGTTAGAGTTGGTATCACAATACTGTCATGTAGTAACTTTTACACTTCCATGCTCACTTCCCTGTTTCTTATCACTGCTTTCAAAGAACCAGCAACCTTTCCTCCCTGCTGTACCCTTTCAAGCACTTCACCCTCCAAACCTCCATCCTTACTCATCACACTACCCAAGTACTTAAACGTACTCACATTTTCCAATTCCTCACCATCCAACCTCGCTGTACATTCACTGACTTCACCTCTCTCAAAGACCATCACTTTACTCTTCCCTACATTCACCTTTAGATTCTGTTTCTTACACACTCTCCCAAACTCATCCACCAAGCCTTGCAGCTCCCCTTCGTCTTCACTCAACAACACAGTATCATCTGCAAACAACAGTACAGGGAGTTTCCAAACACTATCCTCTCTCACCAGGGCCACTCCAACATCCACTATCCTACCTTGTACCTCTTTTATTACCCCATCCATGTACAGATTGAACAACCATGGAGACATGACACATCCCTGTTTCAACCCAACTTTCAAAGAGAAAAATTCACTTAGTTCACCATCCACATGCACTGCAGCCTTCACACCATCGTACATACTCTTCACAGCATTCAACAACTTCCCATCTACTCCATATATTCTTAATACTTTCCACAATCCTTGTCTATCCACCCTGTCATATGCTTTCTCCAAATCCATGAAAGCTGCATGCAACTTCTTTCCCTTCTCTAGAAACTTTTCCACTAAAGATCTAAGAATCAATATCTGATCTACACAACCTCTTCCCTTCCTAAAGCCTCACTGTTCTTCTCCAACTAATTTCTCTGTTCTTCCTCTAACTCTGTCAATAAGTATCCTACCATACACTTTTCCAATTATACTAAGAAGACAAATGCCCCTATGATTACCACACACTTCTTTTTCCCCTTTTCCTTTGTACAAGGGAATTGAGGAGTAACGGGATTGAGGCGTCTGGCGATAGATAGATAGAACTATACATACTCTTTCATTCCCCAATTCTTGGAATGAGCCATCATCCACCCAATTCCAAGGAAAGGAAGTTCTTTGGATCTCTCAGTGTATACAGGAGATCACTGGTTCAAACCCATGGTCAAAACCCAAATGAGGGTCACAAGGATGCTCCTGAGGGTAGCTGGATGCTTTGGAAAAAAAAAAGCTATAAAAAAAAAAACTTAAAAGTGCAAATACAGTATACAGCAATCCCTCGATTATCCAGATGGTCAATATCCAGCAATGCTCCATATCTGTTCATTAGTTCTTGGTTCTATTTTACCTGTATCCGTATTAACCCTCTCAGTGTCAGTCACGCAATTCGTGTTTCATGTGGATTGTTCTAAAGATGTTTAGTCACTCGAATCACGTTCCTAAGCACACAAAAAATCGCCAAAAATTAAGTTTCTGGCAGATTTGCGTCAAAATTTGAAGCATCGTAGCGAATGCAGCGCTTTCCAATGGTAAGGCATTGGCAACACTGAGCTGCCTCACGGGGCCCAGCACGTAGTGATAAACCTCAGTCTCTTCCAAGCAGCCAGGAGGTGAGGTTGTGTTGAGTGTACTGTCCCTTTAACCCCTTAACCGCGGGGAGCAAGGGATCATACCGCGGGGCGTCGCTTTTGTGATTCTGTGTTATTTTGAATTCACCCGGGCTTCCAAGTGGGGGCTTGTATCATCTATAAGTACTGCCAATGTCCAACACTAGTCAGCACTCCTAATCTCATCTGTACTCCCATCCATTGTTGACAATTTAGCCATTTCTCCCCGTTCTTGACTCCCCTCCCTACCCCCCCTCCATTACCCTATCCTCTCACCTGCTCGGCCGTGCTACGCTAAGTAAATCTTCCCTAGAATTTTTCACTGATTTCATCCATTGAAATAGGCCCTATGCCCTATTCCTATACCAAATAATATATACAAGAAAGAAATAAGGTAAGTGAGAGTGCCATACACCTGGAATTGGCTAATTATCACCTGACAACACCTCACTTGCACTCGTTCGCTAATTTTCGCTGTTTTTTTCCCCTTGAAATATGCCGTATAATCTATTTTCGTAATAAATATACACATAAGGAGGGAAGGGAGAAGCCTAAGTGATATTTACATTCACCTGGAACTACCTAATTTATAATGTATTGTCTAGATTTCCTGCCAATCATTTCAGTGCTATACATAGCTGTTTCAAGAGCTAACATTGGTAGCACTGAATATCCCCTAAGTAGGCCTCTACCCCGGCCCTCCCGTATCAGTTTACTCTCATCTTCCGAAGTAGAGGTAAGTCTGTTTCTTCTTGCTGACTTCAGGGACTTTTTCACCCCCATGCAAAGGGCCCTGTGACCTTTACCCCCTACTAAACCTCGTGTGGAAAGAGGTAAAGGGCTGACAATTGATAAAAGAGTGACTACGATCTTTCTATTGAGTAAAACAGTGCAAGTGGAATTGTAAATAATGTGTAAACAGCAAGTGAAAGTAATGAATGTAAACATACGTGAACAATGGAAAATAGTTTTATAAGTTACTTCAAGTGACAGTGCATAACACAGTGTAAATAAAATAGAAATGTAAAAAACGTAAATAAAATAGAGAACGTAAATAGAAATGTAAATGAGTAGTAGTATAAGAATACAAGTATATACCCTAGGAGTAATGAAAGTGAAAGTTTCACTCTAGTATGTATGAATACTATGAGTTATGAGAGTGAGATGAAAGTGACATTCACTCTCAATGCTAGTATACAGAACGAGAAAGTGAATGCTACGTATTTTACTGAAAGAAATTGAATCCCTACAGTGACAATAAACTAATACTACTGCAGGAAACTTATGGATAAAGACTGTAGATATATATAAGTGTTATATAGTAATAGAAATATAAAGTGTGACGGGTTTTATGAATAATAAATGACAGAGTACCAAGAGAGAACTAGCGCAAGTGTGACGGTCAGACGCGCTCGTAATTTTCATTGCTTTCACAGTGGGTTTTTTTTGGGAGTATGGATCCCAAACTACTTGAAAATCATAGAGTAGTGTTTATAGTGTTAATATCTGGCTGTGGTAATCATATTACGGGTTGTCGGGAAGTGTAAAGTGGAGACTTCGTTACCCAACTTCAGAGGTCCCCACAAGTCCTACGGTAACTGATGAAGGCTCAACAAACATTCCAGGAGAAAGCTGAAGGTATGTGCCATGAGCATATGTAATTTTAATATTCTAGGACTAATAACTGATTTTTGGCAAATATTTTTTGAGAGTCTGTCGGAGCCCGAATAACCCCGCGGCACACGCAAAACATCGGTAAACATACCCGCGGTGTAGGGGTTAAACTCCTACTAATTCTCCCCCTCCTGCCCGAGCCGAAGCCCCTATGGACTCAGTGTGATAATGCAATATTTATGAGCATATTTGTATATGATATTGTCGATGGAACATAGATATATGTCACGAAAAGGAATTGAGTCCCTTATCAATCATTACGTTTAGAGGCGATATGCATGTTCACTGATGCGGAGTTTCACCTCTCGCCCTCCCCAAGGCCCTATGGCGTGATTATAAATTCGTACATAATGAAGCCAATGCCTAAACTGTATTTTGTGTGAAAGATATTGTGGCTGGCTTGGTGAAATTATGGAACCATAGTGTGGAATGGGGCAGGCATCACGTACAGTTTTTATAGTCGGGAAGGAAGAATTAGAGGTGTTTAGGGATGGAATTACTTTGATTCTGATAGTGAAAATGCGTAAGGAATTGTGTGAAATATATGTCAAACATGCTGCGGGTGTTCATGAAGGAGTGTGGTGTGTGCCAATACAATACAGTCGCTGCAAGTGTTCACAGAGAAATATTTCATGCATTGACTGACTTAGCTAAAACAAAGCGCAAGTGTCAGAGACAAGAAATATGCCACACCCACATATACATACGTATGTCGTGCAGCGAATGTTCGTGAAGAAATCTATTGTGTGCATCGCATGTGTTTAAAGCAAATGTATCGCAAGGAGAGAAGAAAATACGCCACAGCCACAGACACACACACACATGCACACACACTCACCCACACCCACACCCACCCACACAAACACACTCACTCACCCACGCACACGCTCACACACTACATAAATCCTCATCTTCAAGTTACTGCCAGCATCTCAACACCTCTGGAGGAAGTGAGTTATCCATATTTTGTTGATCTGTATATTGACCTATTTCTATAGTTCAATATTTTTTACATAAATAAGTAATGTTTTTTACATACACACATATGAGATGGAAGAAAGTTCAGCTTCAGTATCAGAACCTAGCAAAAAGACTAGTGGTCGTGTCGAGTTTCTGACAGCACTATCAAAAACCTTGTGATATTTTACGTGTATACTTTGAGTAAAAAGAGAAAAAAATAAAATGTAACGAGCGAAAATATGTAGCCGTGGGTGAGGCAGGGAAAGAATGGTTTTTATCTCGCGTGCGGGTGAAGAAGACCATTCAATGTTTGTCGTCCAATTACTCCAAAACTATTGGACGTATCGATTTCCCGTAAGACCCACAATAAAGAGCAGTAAATTCTACATATGTTCATCTGCAGAATATAAGCCTCTGGGAGCATTTTCTGTTGGAAAAGTTGGGGGAACTGACATTCAGTAAAGTCGAAAGCGCTCAGAGGAGTAATCTCACTTTGTCAGCCAATTACTCGAAAACTATTGGATGTATCGATTTCCTATAAGAACCACGATAAAGAGCAGTAAATTTTACTTATGTACAAGACATAACAATGTAATATCTATGATAAGAATTCGTTGTTACGTAGGCAGGAATATTACATATGCTCTGCGCACATCACGAAAGTGACGTACGGATGTGAGTTCCCAGTTATTTTTGGCGATTTACTCGAGAACTATGAGGCGTATCGAAATCAATATTAGGTCATCAGAAAGCTGGTGAAATTCTGCATAATATTATGCAATAAAAACATAATGTGCGCGAAAAAATCAGTTTTAGAGCTCCTCGATTTTTTCAAAAATGGCTTTCAGTCTTTGGCTATTTTCTCGAAAACTACCACTCGTATCAAAACCGGATTTGTCTCTTTAGAAAGCTGATAAAATTCTCTATCAAAACTTCTAATAACATTTTCCTGTATGATGGAAAACATTCGAATGGTGATGGTGGGAAGTGAACGTGATGTAGCGAAATGTTTATTCACAGCCGCCTAATGTTGTTTTATTCGTGTTTTCCTGTTTTTTTGTGGTGCTTATCAGGTAGAACAAACATCAACGAATAAGATGACATAGGTTTCATGGCAATATATTGATGTTTGGGTGGCTAAAATAAGGAGGGAATACGTGTTATTTGCCCTAAGCAGGCAGCCGGGCCAGGCGGCTTCGCAGATAAAGTCGTGCGCCGGAAAACTTACTGAAACTTTCCGTGCGCGAGAGGGTTAATTTATCCGTAACCAAAAGTAAAAGTTCCGGCTTTGGCAGCCAGCTGGCCTAGAAATTCAGAAAAGTCCATTGGGTGGATCACTGGCCTCTCTGTCCACGTGCAGTTAATGGACCATAACCCACAAGCTGAACTTAAATGGTTATCCAGCTCCCTATTAATGGTTAAAATTCCCCGGCCACCCCAATCACGGATAACAAACTGGCAGCATGCGAGGAAGACAAAGCATAACCCACATGCTGTGAGAGAATGATTGTGCGGATCACTGCCGTATGGTCGAAATCCCCCGGCCACCCCAGCCAGTCAGCACAGTCAAAAATCCATTGGATGGCTCCTCCGCCTCTCTGTCCATGTGCGGGCAATAGACCATAACCCACAAGCTGAGCGAGAATGGCTATACGGATCCCTACTGAATGGTGGAAATACTTTGGCCACTGTGATCACTGATAACATTCCGGTAGAGTGCGAGGAAGACAAAGCATAACCCACAAGCTGAGCAAGAATGGCTGTACAGATTCCTACTGAATGGTCAAAATCCCCCCGGCTGCCCGGATTGGTCGGAAAATCCCAGCCACGCACAGCCATCCGCCCCCTTACCAAATGGTCGAAGTCACATCGCCGTCCGGATTACTCAGCCACTCCTTAGGCCCATTAGGTGCAGGGATCCAGCATTTCTGCCACACTGCAACAATTGCCTGGGCGAGCAAAAAAAGACCCTTGCGCTTGTAGGTCAGTGTGCTACATTTTGCTTGCATGTTCATAGCCAAACATGGTAGAGACGTGGCAACGCCATACACTCCCAAGCGCTACCACACTTTAGATCCTGCCTTTGTTTCTCCGTGTGTGGATATGCTTGGCTGATGTTAAAAAATGGCAGCTTCCCCTGTTGCATTTGTGGTGGTGCCCTACCTTCTGCAGGCCTTAATTCTTCTCTGTGGTGTTCTCATGTATGTGATGATAGCCCCACCACCACAACCCAAGAAATGCAAGAGGAGGGTTTTGACTCTGGAGAAGAGTCATGAGACACTGGACAAGGTTGACGCAGGCTAGCCAACTTCAAGCATTCTGTGTGAATTTGGCCTGCCCCACTCAACCTTGTCCGATATCAAGGAATCACACGACAAGCTGACTTAGTACAGACAAGACTACGGCGAAAACACTAGGAAAGGCGACCAGAAGGTGGTGCCCCAGCCCCACCACACAATCATTGACCAGCCAACTTTGGTTTGGTTCCACCACCAACGGGATGCCGGCCTGCTTGTACGTGGGACCGAGTTGAAGGATGATGCAGAGAGGTTTGCAAGCCTGCACAACGTACATGACTGTCTGGCATCCAAGGGTTGGCTCTTGTGGTTCAAATTTTGACGTGCACTTACCAGCTGTAGGGAACACGGCGAGACTTTGGACATGGCAATGGAGGATGTTGGGCCATTTCACCAGAAATTGCAGTGCCTCATCGAGAAGAAGGGCTTTGCTCTCGGTCAGGTGTACAATGCTGATGAAACTGGCCAGCTCTTCCTCTCCTTACCCACCAATATCCAGGCAGAAGAGATGGAGAAGACTGTGCCCGGTCAGAAGTTGTTGTGCTGTGTCAATGCTAACAAGACGCACTGCCTCAATACCGTTACTGCTGGATGTGCAAAACAGTGTTGTTGTCTCCGTGGGTTGATGGATAGCCTGCCTGTTGTGTGGTACCATTCTCTGAAGGCCTGGTTTACTGTAAAGATCTTCAAAGATTGGTTCCACAGACATTTTGTAAAGGAGGTTATCCATTAACAGATGGAGGAATTTGGTATCCCTCATGGCCAGGTGAAGGCACTCCTGAACCTCGACAATGCCCCTGCACATCAGTCCGAGAAGGATTTGGTTACTGATGATGGACGTATTAGGTGTATGTTTCTACCACCTAATACGACTGCTCTCATCCAACCAATGGACCAGGGTGTTATCATGGCAGCCAAAAGACTGTACCATCAGAGGTTCCTCAACGAGATGATGGTGGTGCTTGAGGACGAGGAAAGGGTCAACACATTTGGGGAGCAGATCTTGGAGAATCTGAGGCGTTACACCATCAAATCTGTGGTTTCCAACTGGGCCAATGCTTGGAAGGAAGTCTCCATCAAAACCTTGGAAGTGGTTGGTTTCACCTCCTTCAGGGATGCAAGGCCGTGCATAACTTTAAAGGATTTGATGTGGACAATTTCCACCTTCAGCCTTGAAACGCAGGTGAGGATGTGGATGTCAACGATGTGAGGGATTGGTTGGATGATGACAGCAGCGATCCAGGTTATCTGACATTGTCTGATGAGGATATCGCCGCTGCTATCTGTGCGGGGCAGACAGAGGAAAGCAACAAGGATGAGGACCAGGGGTGTTAAGTCAGATTTTAAAAATCCCACAAGAGCTCCCACAAAAGCTAATTTCTCCCAGAAATTCATGGGAATTTTCCATGAAGTGGCACAACTGACCTAGCAGTGCACCCAAGCACTTTACATGAGAAGTAATCACATAAAGGAGTCGAAGTCAGAGATATTTTTACCGACTCTGACTCAGACTCCAGCCAAAAGTATCTGACTCCTCGACTCCCGACTCCGACTCCGACTCCAACTCCACACCCCTGACGAGGACGAGGATGAGGCCCCTGACTCTGTCCACGCTGCCCCTCCATCACTCCCTTGTCTTGGTGCGCTGCAGCATTCAGCAGGTGCTCGAATATGCCGAGCACCCGCATTTCAACAGGGAGTTGGCACCACTCAAGCTGGCCATGGATGTGCGGGCAGTCAGGGACGCTGTCATCCTCCAACAAAATCGCAACACATATCGTCAGACAAAGATCAACACCTTTCTCAAGTCCACCACCCTCACAAGTGCCAGCCCCTTCTCCCCACCATGATCATCACCACCTGATCGACCCTGCAGAGCCACAACCGAGCACATCAACGGCTGTCAAGTTGCCATTAAACCTGAGCTTACAGCGATCTTCAGAGAGTCCTGAGGTGGGTAGGGATCCATCACCTCACTGCATGTCCCCACTCATCGGCAGGCTTCAGCAGGTGGAGGAGTACGAGGAGATGGAATTCTCTGACCTTTGCTAGGCGGCTGTGTTAGCTACTAAACCACATTGGATACCTGTACGCCTGCTGCAGCCTGGCGGGTTATGACATCTGTCTGCCACTCACTGAGTGGTGAATGTACTGCGATTTTTTTTTTTTTTTTTTTTTTTTTTTTTTTTAATGCAATGATTTCTTAGTGTTTAGGATTACAGGTTGTCTCCAACTTACAAAAATAATTGGTTCTTAAAGGTCTTTCATAAGTCCTTTTATTTTGTAAGTTCATCTCTCATTCCTACTCTCTCTCTCTCTCTCTCTCTAACTCAGCCCTAATCCCATAATTACTATGGACTCTATCTAACCCAACCCTAATCCCATTATCACTATGGACTCTCTCTAACCCAACCCTAATCCCATAATTACTATGTACTCAAAGTTCTATCTCTCTTATCACATCACCTTTCTACACCATTACTATGTACTCAAAGTTTTATCTATCACATCACCTTTCTACATCATACCTACTTCTGTGCTATCCCCCCCCTCTCTCTCTCTCTTCAACCCAACCCTAATCTCTTAATTACTGAGGACACAAAGTTCTTTCCCTCTACCCCATCGCCTTTCTACTCCGTAATACTTCTGTGCTATCCTTTTCTCTCTCTCTCTCTCTCTCTCACACCCAGGTTAAAGCCTATTATTGTCTCCACTCTTCCACCTATCTCCTACCTTCCCTGAACTGCAATTATCACCTCACCTCCTTGTCAGTGTCTTCACCTCACCCCGTCCTTCGTTACTATGACTGACTCGCCACACACACAGACACACACACACACACACACATGCACACACACACACACTCTCACACACACACACACACACACACACACACACACACACTCACACACATACACACACACACACAGACTCTCTCACACACACACACACTCTCTCACACACACACACACACACACACACACACACACACACACACACAGGTCGCCAACAGAGACGGAGCTCTTCCTGGATCGTGGGGAAATAAGCGCCGAATCAGCAATGAAAAGGAGACCAGCCTATTTGTGATTATGTTAATGAGTGCGTGAGAGGTGGTCCCATCAGTCAGTAGTTAAAAAAAAAGCAGTTTCGGTCATAAAAAGAACAAGATATAGTAAAAATAGAAAGTCTCCATACGGCTAAATCATGGCGGAAAGGGACGGTGCTTTGTTTACACCTGGTGAGAGAGAGTTTGAGGGCTTCTCTGAAGAGGATGTGGGAAATGGAAGTATTAAGTTGAACCAAACAAGAGTAGCAGGAGTAGAGAAACAGCGGAGAGGAATGTCCAGGAGATAATAATAGGTATGGGCAGTAATTAGAGAGTTACAGGAACGAACCATAGAGCAGGAAAATGAGATAAAAATTCTACAGAATAAATTGGAAAAAGTTTGCACACGCAGTGACGAACAAGAAAGAGAAGTTACAGAATTAAAAGTGAATAATGAAACTGCTTCTAATGAAATAAAACAGCTTAAGAGGGAGAATAAGAGGCTGGAAGAAGAAAGGGACAGGATGAAAGGCAAAACTAGATGAATATGAATCCAAATCAAGAATGCAAGACGAGCACATTAAAGAAATAAAGGAGCAACATAAGGGATGGAAGAAAATTCAAGAAGAAGGAAATGTAAATTTGAAAGAGATTATAGAACAACAAAGCAAGGAAAAGGTGGAGAAGGAAGTGGTTAGGGTACTGAGAAGTAGAGAATCTTTAGTTAGGGATGTAGCAGATAAGAAAAAATGTGTGATAATTTCAGGAGTTAAAGACAAACGTATGACAGTAAGATCAGAGAGAGAAAAAGAAGAACTGAGTAAGGTTAAAGAAATAATATCACTGGTCAGGGAGGAAAACAATGAAGCTCAAGAAGAGACAGGTGTTTAGGTTAGGAAAGTACTAGGAAGGAGGGGCAAGGCCATTGAAGGTAATGTTTAAGTCCCAGCCAACAGAAAATTAAATTATCAATAGAACATGGAAATTATCAGACAAGGAAGGGCTCAAAAATGTTTGGATAAGGAGAGATGCAAATGAGGAATAAAGAGCTAATATAAAGGAGTTAGTAAAGGAAGCAAAGGCAAAAAACAAACAGAGAACGGAGGAAGAGAAGACAGTGTATTATTGGGGAGTTATGGATCAGAAATTGAGGAAGTGGTACGGACAAAGAGAAGGAGAAAAGAGGGTATAAAAAACATCAAAAATAATTTGAAGGTGGCATATACTAATGCTGATGGTTTAATATCGCCAAGGTGAGAAATTAACAATTGTGTGAGGGTACATGAACCTGATGTTATGTGGTTTGTAGAGACCAAGTTAAGAGAAGATATTGATGTTCATATGGGAGATGGTAAATACAAACTGGGGAGAAGAGACAGAAAAGAAAAAGCGGGAGGAGGAGTGATGACAGCAGTGAAGAACAACATACTGTAAATGTAGATACAGTAAACCCTCATTATACAATGCCTCATTGTACGATATTTCGCTTATACAGTGTCAAAATTTTAGTACCCTATGCCCACTATACAATGGGAACGATTTGCAACAACGATGGATCATCCGCGGCTCAGTGAACAGCGAATGTGCAAACACAACAAAAACGTCCTCACACTGTCGGCATTAGACCACACACACTTGTCCACCGGTCCAGCCTCATTAGCTAGTCCTGCCCAGCCAGCTAGCCCAGTCTTATCGATTGGTCCAGCCCCATCAGCCAGCCCAACCCAGCCAGCTAGCCCAGTCTCATCCGCCAGTCCAGACTCATCAGCCAGCTCCATTCAGCCAGCCAGCCCTGCCCAGTCAGCCAGTTCTGCCAGTGATGAGTGAGGGCTGTGAGGCCCTAACTGTCCCTTAGCCTCGGAGGGGACATCAACAATCCTATTTACTTAAGTAATAGTAAGAACTACTGTATACTGTTATTTTCATGTTTTTCCCCTCTTTATTCATTATTAATGTGTTACCTTACATGTTTAAACATAAGGATATTTCATGTATGTGAGTGTTAAGGTGTGTGAATGTGCGAGTTTAGGCAGGTCTGGGAACATATCCACATTGACTACATGTTATAACAGGTTCACTATACAATGGATTGCTATACGATGGGGTTTTCAGGAACGGAACTCCATCGTATAATGAGGGTTTACTGTACTATGGAAATGGGAGAAGGCAGGGCTGAAGTGATAAATATGAAATCAGAAACTGGAGAGAATAAAAAGAGAGAGATGGCGGCAGTGTATGTTCCCCCTAAGACAAGAGCATGGAGTAATGATGAATATGAGGAAATGTTGTCAGACATGGCTAGTTATTTGCAGAAAATGATTGAGAAAAGCAACAACATAATTTTAATGAGTGACTTCAATTGTAAAGAGGTGAACTGGGAGGAATAGGATTCAGAAGGCAACGAAGATTCGTGGGGTACTATATTATTAAATATAACAACGAACAATGTGATGATGCAATAGGTCAAACAAGAGACACGGATCCGAGGTGAGGACACACCAAGAAAACTAGATTTATTGTTTACCAAAGAATCCGATGTTACAGAATCTTTGAAATATCTGTGTCCTATTGGAAAAAGTGATCATGTGGTCACTGAGTTCCAGATGATAATAGGGAACGTGGAGCCAAGAGACGAGCTTTATTGGCAGGGAAGATACAACTTTGGGAGAGCAAACTTTACAGGATTGAGAAAATTCAGAGAAACAAGAGAGTTACAGAGGAAGTGGGATATTTTTCTAGACCTCTATAATTTGGAAGTGGAAAAATTTGTGCCAAGAGTAAGGGGGAAAGAAAACAGGAAAAAGGAGTGGTTTAATAGAAGGTGTATGATAGCAAAAAAAGAGAGAGAAACAGCGTGGAACAATTGGAGAATGAGAGGTAACAACAGAACATAGGAAGAATATAAAAGAACTAGAAATGAATACACAAGAACACGTAGAGGAAGAAAGGAATTTTGAGAAAGGTATGACTGACAAATGTAAGGATGAATCCAAACTGTTTTATAGATTTGTCAATGGCAAACTGAAACAAAAGGAAGGAATCACCAAACTGAAAGTAGATGGAGAGGTCTATAAAGATGCAGCAATGCAAGCAAAAATAATGAACAAATGTCTCCATTCAGTCTTCACTAATGAAAAGGAGTTTGTGGAAGGAGAGGGAGTGACTAGAACTGAAGTGATAAAAGATATAAAAGTGGAAGTACAGGAAGTGTATAAATTACTGGAAACTCTAGATGTAAGGAAAGCCCTACAACCGCATGGAATCTCTAACTGGGTACTGAAGCAATGCAGAGAACAACTGGCAGATAATATTCACAGTTTAATTGTGTTCTCCGGAAGAGGGGAAAGTGCCTCAAGAATGGAAAAGGGCATATGTGGTACCAATTTATAATGGAGGAAACATGTAAGAACCCCTGAATTATTGACCAGTGTCTCTAACCAGCATGGTTGCAAAATTATGCGAGAGAAATCTGAAAGATAGATGGATAAAATATTTGGAAGAGATGAATATTTTGGCTGATAGTCCATTTGGATTCAGAAGTGGAAGGTCATGTGTTTCCACTTTGTTGAGCTTTTACTCTAGAGTAATTGACGTGCTACAGGAGAGAGATGGTTGGGTGGATCATGTGTATTTAGATTTGGAGAAGGCCTTCGACACGGTACCCCATAAGAGACTAATGTGGAAAATAGAGCATATAGGAGGACTGAAGAGGAACCTCCTGGAATGGATGAGAGACTATTTGAGAGACAGACAAATGAGGACAGTAATAAAGGATAGGATGTCTGGATGGAGGGAAGTAGAGTCCCACAGGGCTCGGTGTTGGCGCCAGTAATGTTCTCGATTTACGTAAATGATATGGTAGAAGGAGTGGACAATTATGCATGTCAGTTTGCTGATGAAGCAAAGATCTTGAGGAAGGCAGAGGTTGAGAAGGATTGTAAAATGCTGGATAGGATACATGATTGGAGCCGGATGTGGGAAATGAAATTCAATGCAAAGAAACATAAAATACTGGAAATGGGTAAAAGTACCAAAAGGCCATCACTGAATTGTTTGATGAGTAATGAACCAATCACAAAATCAAGAGAAGAGAAAGATTTGGGAGTGCTGGTCCAGGATAGTTTGTCACCTGAAAAACATATTAACAAGACAGAGAGACGGATAAACTCTTGACTAATATAAGAGTAGCATTTCATTATATGGATGAGGAGATGATGAAAAAATTGATAGTGGCCATGATCCGCCCCAGGTTAGAATATGCAGCAGTAGTGTGGTCCCCACACAAAAATAAAGATATAAACAAGATTGAGAGAATACAAAGAACAGCAACCAAAATGGTCCCCAGTCTGGTATCTCTATTGTACAAAGAAAGGCTGGAAAACCTGGATTTGCCTTCCTAAGAGGAAAGAAGAAAGAGAGGCAACATGATTGCAGTGTTCAGGACCATGATGGGAGTAGATAAAACGACAGAGAAGATCTGTTTGTATGGGATAAGAGAGTAACAAGAGGACATGGTAAGAAACTGAAAAAGCCAAGCTGCTTGAAGGATATCAAGAAATACAGTTATCCGTATAGATGTACAGACCTGTGGAATAGCCTGGACAAAGAGATCGTCCAGTCTAAAAACTTAAACGAGTTTAAAGCTAAATTTGACATTGAGAAACAGAGACGGGACTCCACGAGTGTAGCTCATTTCCTGTACATAACAATTAGATAAATACAATTAGGTAAATACACACACACTAGGGATGTGCGTTTTGGTCCAAGTAGTATTCGGTTTACTCGGTTCTTGGGTTTGAGTGAGTAGCACTCGGTTTACTCGGTTCTTGCAATTCAATTACTTGTTCAATTTAATCCCTAAAAAATGCAAAATAGACCTTCAAAAAATTCATTAATGTTACAATAACGTTAAATCATTTTTCTTTTGTTTTCTTAAATCTTCCATGTTCACCTTATATTTTATGATTACCTAAAAACAGTGTTAGGAATTACAGAATACTGATAGCAGGTTAAGCAATGACCTGTATCCATACCATACCCAACACATTCCCGTTCAAGCTATCATCGCCCTCAGTGATGCCACTCCTATGTTTTTCCACCTAGATCTATGTTATTCTGCCTCAGCCTAGGTTTCTAGGTGTTTTTTTTACAAACAACCATTAATCTATGTTTTTTTGGGGGGTTGGAGCTCAAATGTTAAATATTCGATTATTGTCCTTGTTATTGATAATTTCTTCGCATACCACTCAGAAATTATTTATTATGTAATGCTTGTTCATCCTCTCCCAACATCTTCCCTCTCCCGGGGCAAGGGAAGTTCCATTCTATGTATATTTACTATATTCTGATATAAGAATTTTGATATAAAAATGAATTTTCATCACAAAATAGTTTTAATATACTGAATCTGCTTATCACTGCAAGATTTCTTTTCCTGATTAAAGGCATTACATTCTTGGTCGAAATGAATATGTTATGTATTAATAAATTTGAAATACTGTATTCTCATCATTGGCAACCCTTTGGCTCCCCTAGCCTCCTGCTTATCAGATTGTCATCCACGCCCCCTCCGTCCAGCTATCTCTACACTTTTCTCATTTCTGTTTTCCACCTGAGTGAAAAGTAATCATTTGGTACTTGGTGTACTCGGTTTTGAAGTAATCAATTCCGAATTACTCGGTTAGCAGAAAGTACTTGGTTTGCCCATCGCCCACACACACACACACACACACACACAGGTCGCCAACAGAGACAGAGCTCTTTGTGGGTCATGGGGAAATAATTGCCGAACCAGCGGCGAAAAGGAGCCTGGCCTATTGTGACTATGTGAATGAATACATGAGTGGTGGTCCCGTCTGATTTGAGTGAAAAAACGCAGATTTCAGTCAAACTAGAGCACAAATCACAGTGGAAGTAAAAAGTTTTCATAGCTTGCATCATGGTGGAAGGAGGTAGTTCATTGTTTACATCTGGTGGGGGGGAATTTGCGGGCTTCTCCGATGACGACAATGGTAAAGGAAGTACTAAACTGAACCAAACAAGAATAGCAGGAGTGGAGAAAATGGTGGACAGGAATGTCCAGGAGATAAAAAAAGGTATGGACAATACTTAGAGAGTTGCAGGAAAGGACCTTAGAACATGAGAAAGAGATTAAGATACTTCAGAACAAGTTGGATAACATCTGCACACACAGTGCTAAACAAGAAAGGCAAGTCTATTCTATCTATCTATTGCCAGACGCCTCAATCCCGTTTGGGGTGGCCACAAACAAATCGCCTCCAAGTCGCCCTGTCCCCTGCCATTTCACTGCCCTGCTCCCAACTCACACCCCCCTCTCTCATATATCTCTCCACCCCATCCCTCCATCTCATCCTCGGCCTCCCCCTCCCTCTTCCCCCCTCCACCTCACTCACATACACTCTCTTCGTCAGTCTTTCACCCTCCATCCTCTCCACATGGCCATACCACCTCAGTGTGTTCCTCATAACACTTCCTATCACATCCACATCCACACCACAACGCTCCTTTATATCCTCATTCGTCTGCCTGTCTCTCCATGTGACTCCACAGGCTCCTCTTAAATAACTCATTTCCACTGCTCTCACTCTTGACTTGTGTCCTTCCAACAACGTCCAAGCTTCACTTCCATACGTTAGAGTTGGTATCACAACACCGTCATGTAGTAACTTTTTCACTTCCATGCTCACTTCCCTGTTTCTTATCACTGTTTTCAAAGAACCAGCAACCTTTCTTCCTTGCTGTACCCTTTCAAGCACTTCACCCTCCAAACCTCCATCCTTACTCATCACACTACCCAAGTACAGTACTTAAACGTACTCACATTTTCCAATTCCTCACCATCCAACCTCGCTGTACATTCACTGACTTCACCTCTCTCAAAGACCATCACTTTACTCTTCCCTACATTCACCTTTAGATTCCATTTCTTACACACTCTCCCAAACTCATCCACCAAGCCTTGCAGCTCCCCTTCGTCTTCACTCAACAACACAGTATCATCTGCAAACAACAGTACAGGGAGTTTCCAAACACTATCCTCTCTCACCAGGGCCACTCCAACATCCACTACCCTACCTTGTACCTCTTTTATTACCCCATCCATGTACAGATTGAACAACCATGGAGACATGACACATCCCTGTTTCAACCCAAATTTCAAAGAGAAAAATTCACTTAGTTCACCATCCACATGCACTGCAGCCTTCGCACCATCGTACATACTCTTCACAGCATTCAACAACTTCCCATCTACTCCATATATTCTTAACACTTTCCACAATCCTTGTCTATCCACCCTGTCATATGCTTTCTCCAAATCCATGAAAGCCGCATACAACTTCTTTCCCTTCTCTAGAAACTTTTCCACTAAAGATCTAAGAATGAATATCTGATCTACACAACCTCTTCCCTTCCTAAAGCCTCCCTGTTCTTCTCCAACTAATTTCATTATTTAAATAACACAGTTTAGTACAGTATGATTTTCATTGTTTCAGGTATCAGCTGAGCAGTGTTTATGTCGATGTATGTATGTACATTTCTTAGCCACTCTATAGTTGTCTCATTCAGTCTTTGTCAGTCTTTTCATTAACTCACATGCCTTAATATGGATTAAATGGTCCACTTATTCATTTTCCTGTACGTTTGGTCCTTTGTATGACTGACTTTAGAACCATCCTTCATTCTTGTCTGTGATAAAATTAGACTTGTTGAGAGATTTCTGAGATTTGGCTCCTCAGATTTGTCATGATTTTCCACAGAAGATTGGTATTTGTACGCAGTTTCAACGCTAGTGAAGGCTAAAGGGTGATTAATGCTGTAATCAGACTTAATTTACAGTACTGAAGTGTATGAGATATCTTACGCAGTGGATAACCATGACAGAAACTTTCACATTCCCTAAATGCCAACAAAGGTCACATTACAAGAGCCAACAATTCCCCTAAGGACCTACTGGAAAAATCACCAGTCAGAATTAAAGACCTGGAGATACCCTTAATTTTCTTTGACGCCACATGGAATCCTTACCAACAAGCTTTTTTAAAACATGACACTGCTTTAATTAAGGAAGACAGCGGTAATTTAGAGGAGGTATGGGTAGAGTATTATCGATTGTGGGGTGGGTATAAAGAAAATGTCATGTTATACCAAAATGAATTGGACAAGCTCAAGTCTGGGGCTGCACAGACCCCTCAGGTAGCACAGTCAGTTATCAACCACACTCAAGCCATGTTTGCCTGATATACTGTTACCTACATTCACTGGAAACTACATTGAATTCAAGTCATTCTTTGATCAGTTTCAGGTTCAGATTGGTTCCAAATCTAAACTCCAGCCAGTCACCATATTACAATACTTGAAGTCTCAGCTAAAAGATAGTGCACTGGAACTTCTTCAAGAGTACTCTCCCACAGATGATAATTACCAGAATGCTACTGATACCCTCAAAGAAACTTTTGGTGACAAAGAAAAGATCAAACATTGCACTTTCTATAAAATTATTAATCTGAAAGCACCAAAACACTCCAAAAGGGACCTTGAGACATTCAGGATCTCAATGTTAAATCTCAATAGGAGTATAAGTACCACTTCAGTTGTTGTGAATGGATAATGGCATCAATATCTCAGAATATATTACAATTCCACAATTAGGCAGTTATACATGAAATATGAAAAAAACTTTTTCACACTTCAGGACAAAAATGAAGGTCTCAAAGATCTAATATACCATATGGATATAGTGGAATTAGTTCATCAAACCAAAGGAAAAGGTGCTTGTATTCTTACAAAAGAACATATTAACATAAGCTAAGTCAGCTAATGGTCAGGGTTGCAGATTTTGTGGAGATGATCATAAGGATTCTAGATGCACAAAGTATGCAGATGCTAATGCTCGAGAACTGCGGATAAAGGAAATGAAGCTGTGTGGGAAGTGCTTAGGAAATCATCATACCAAGCCATACACAACAAAGCTAAAGACTTGTATGAAGCGTCATAAAGGTGCTCACCATGTGGCACTCTGAAGATGTCCTACAGCAGATCCAGGCAGTAAATCAGACATACACTCGAGTAATCAAAAACAAGAACTAAAGACCAAAGATAACACTCAACAGAATGATAATGTAGAACACATCGGTGTGGTAACTGGTGTTTCTTCAGCTCGGTCTTCGGGCTACTTTACCCACTGCTTTAGGAGAGAATAGTTCAGGGTAAAAGGACTGGGAAAAATTAGGATCTTTTTCAATGCTGGAGCTCAGCGATCCTTCATTTTGAAGAGTGTCAGTCAGCATATGAATTCACCAGCCAAAGCCACAGTTCCCCTTACTTTAATGGGATATATGGGTGAGCCAATGTTTAATGAATACCAATTGGTATGTCCAGTAATCAAAATGAAAAACCGTAGGAAGAGAATAACTGCTGTGTAGTTGAACTCCCTACTAGGGAAATACATTCAGTAGGTCTTGGAGAAACAGTTCGTGGGCTTACAGAGACTGGAATAACTCTAGCTGATCCCTAGGTAGCAGATGATAAAGTAGGTCCAGTGGATGTGTTAATAGGGGTGGATCATTATTATGCCTTCATATCAAGACACACAATTGTGAAAGAAGGAGTGAATCTCTTAATGGATGAGATGATGATAAAATTGATAGTGGCCATGATCCGCCCCAGGTTGGACTATGCAGCAGTAGTGTGGTCCCCACACAAAATGAAAGATATAAACAAGATCGAGAGAGTACAAAGAACAGCAACCCAGATGGTTCCTAGCCTGGCAGATGTCGTACAGGGAAAGGCTGGACAAGCTAGATCTGCCTTCCTTAGAAGAAAGGAGAGAGAGAGGTAACATGATTGCAGTGTTCAGGGGCATGATGGGAGTAGAAAAACCTGACGGAAAAGATATGTTTGTATGAGATAAGAGAGTAACAAGAGAACAAGGAATGAAACTAAAAAAGCCGAGTTGCTTGAAGAAATACAGTTTTCCATATAGATGCATAGACCTGTGGAACAGCCTGGACAAAGAGATCGTCCAGTATAAAAACTTAAATGAGCTTAAAGCAAAATCTGAATTACTGAGAAACATGGATGGGACCCCACGAGCGTTAATCACTTCCTCTACAGTATATCACAACTAGGTAAATACACCTAGGTAAATACACACACACACACACACACACACACACACACACACACACAAATAAATACTGTATTTAACCCATGGAGAAGCATCAGCAAGAGGACACTGCAAAAAAATACATAAAGAGTCGATAAAGATGTAAGGAAATTCAGTTTCCCAAATAAAGCAACTTATCAGTAGAATGCACTACCGAATGAAATAGTGTGTGCCAAAACTATTCATAAATTTAAGGATACACTCAATCCTTGTAAATCGCGGCAACTTGGGTCTGGACCACTGCCATGACTTACGAATTCCATGATTTATGAATAATAACTCTTATGTGAAAAATTAATTTGGGTCTGGACTTCGGCCAACCCACCCCCACAGCACCTAACCTACGCCCATCTAGGCACCATCAAACACAAACATACAAATTTAGGAATATTCAGTGCAAGTATTAAATAGAAATAAGCAATGTTAACGGATCTCACCTTAATCCAATGATGAAGTTGCGTAAGTGAATGGAGTGGGGTGGTGTTAGGAAAAACTTAGAACCTCTCAGCACTCGTTCTTCCCAAACTCCTTCGCCAGCTTTGAAAACTTCTCTCCCTTCTCAACACGACAAATGAGCTCCAAACGTTGACTGTACGACAACCGCAGCAGCTTCTTGACGCCATACTGCTTAGAGAGCTTCATCAGGGGGTCGGAAGGGGCCATGGACGGTAGGAGGCGGGGGGAAGTTGCACAAAAAAGACAGGTAGCTCTTGTACTCCACAGCGACAGTCTGTAGCGTGCGGACTGGCGGGACAAGAACAACAACATGGCAGCATAAGTATGCACACTTGCAACCAGGGACGCGTGGTGATTAGTTGTTGGGTCGCAATTTTCAGTTTGAATGCCATGATTTACGGTTCTCCTCGGAAAAGGCCCACTGCGGTGCCTAGGTCCGCGATTTTCGTAACTTAACAGTGATTTAAGGTTGGCGGCAGTCTGACGGCCACTTAGCCATGCTTTACGGGTCCGTGATTTATGAACACGCGATTTACGAGGATTGAGAGTATGTATGATAAAAATGGTTTAATACACGGCACAGTACAAGCCTGACTCATTCCTGTAAAGATACAATTAGGTATGAACACACACACACACACACACACACACACAAATTAAAATTAAGAAGGAACCAAGACTGTTCTACAATTTCATAAATGAAAAAACAAAAGTAAGAGATAACATAGTGAGACTGAGAGATGGGAAAGTGATATACTATGACAAGGATGAGGATATGAGACAGGTAATAAATAACAGGATACATTATTTGTAAATGAAGGTGAATTCTTAGAATCAGGTGAAGAAGGCAGGACACAACAGTTAGCTGATACAGTAGCTAATAAAAATGAAATGCTACAACTCATCACAGAATTAGAAGTGAGAAAGGCTATGGGGTCAGATAGGATTCTATCTATCTATTGCCAGACGCCTTATTCCCGTAAGGCGGGGCCACAAACAAATCGCCTCCATGCCGCCCTGTCCCCCACCATTTCACTGCCCTGCTCCCAACTCACACCCTCCTCTCTCATATACCTCTCCACTTCATCCCTACATCTCATATTTGGCCTCCCCTTCTCTCTCCCCCTCTCCACCTTACTCATATACACTTTCCTCGTCAGTCTCTCACTCTCCATCCTCTCCGTGATGGCCAAACCACCTCAACATGTATTTCCTAACGCTTCCTATCACATCCACATCCATACCACAATGCTCCTTCACTTCCTCATTTGTTAGTCTGTCTCTCAATGTGACTCCACAGGCTCCTCTCAATTAACTCATTTCCACTGCTCTCACTCTTGACTTCTGTCTCTACAACAAGGTCCAAGCTTCACTTCCATATGTTGGAGTTGGTATCACAATAGTGTCAAGTAGTAATTTTTTCACTACCATGTTCACTTCTCTGTTTCTTATCAATGATTTCAAGGAACCAGCAACCTTTCTTCCTTGTTGTACCCTTTCCAGCACTTCACCCTCTAAACTTCCATTCTTACTCATCACACTATCCAAGTACTTAAATGCACTCACATTTTCCATTTCCTACTCACCCAACCTCACTGTACATTCACTAACTTCACTTCTCTCGAAGATCATAACTTTAATCATCCCTACATTCATCTTTAGATTCCGTTTCTTACACACTCTTCCAAACTCATCCACAAAGCCTTGCAGCTCCTCTTCGTCTTCATTCATCTGGAAACAACAGTACAGGGAGTTTCCAAAAACTGTCCTCTCATATTAAGGCCACTCCAACATCCACTACCCTACCTTGTATCTCATTTATAATCCCATCCATATACACACAGAACAACCATGGAGACATGACATATCCGTGTTTCAATCCAACGTTCAAATAGAAAAATTCACTCTGTTCACTATCCACATGCACTGCAGCCTTAGCACCCTCATACATACTCTTCACAGCATTCAACAACTTCCCAACTACTCCATATTAATAATACTTATCACAATCCATGTCTATCCACCCTGTCATATCCTTTCTCCAAATCCATGAAGGCCGCATACAACTTCTTTCCTTCTCCAGAACCTTTTCCACTAAAGATCTAAGAATGAATATTTAATCTACACAACCTCTTCCCTTCCTAAAATCTCCCTGTTCTTCGCCACCTAATTCCTCTGTTATTTCCCAAACTGTCAAAAAGTATCCTACCATATAATCCTACCATATACTTTTCCTATTACATTATGAACACAAATGCCCCCATGATTACCACACACTTCTTTTTCCCCTTTTCCTTTATACAGGGGAATAATTATACCAGACTTCCAATCATCCGGGACTGTACCTTTCTCCCTAACCAATCTGCACATCTTTTACATCCATTCTACTACTATCTCTCCCCCATGCTTCAGCATTTCACCCCACACTCCATCAATTCCTGGGGCTTTCGCTATTCTGACTTTCTTCATTGCTTCCACAACTTCCATCCTATTGATTTCTTCCTCTCTTCTCACATCCATCCGTCTCCCAGCCATTCCCCAGCCACTTATACTCGCATTACTTTCATTCTCTATATTCAACAATTCCTTAAAGTGTTCTCTCCATCTGCTCACTTTTTCTCCCTTCTCCACTAGTAATCTACCATTTTTATCTTTCACTCCCAACTAACTTCTTTCCCACCCTGTCTAACTCTACCTCCTTCCAGAACATTTTCTCACATTCCCTCCACTTTACACTCAAATTCCTTCCAAATTCTTCATCCACTCTCTTCTTTCTCTTACTAATCTTTTCACCTCTCTCTTCTGTCTCTCAACTTCTTCCATGCCCCTACAGTATTTCTCATCCACTCACTATATGTTTTCTTCTTTTGTGCCACAGCCTCTCTCACTTCTTCATTCCACCGTGCTGTTCCTTGCACCCCCTTTCATCTTCTCTTCACTCCACACCCCACTCTCATGCTGCTCAGATTTTTCCTTGGAATATCTTGCACACACCTTCCATGCCCCCCATCTGCTCCAATCCACATTAACCCAATCGCTCCTCCACTTCTCTCTTATATTCTGCCTTTTTTTTCATCCTCTTGTAACCTTTCCACCCTCCTTGCATAAACTACTTCCTCCTGTCCTTCCTTTCTTCTACTTCTCCATTTCACACGTACCTTGATTCTCACCTGGCTAGGCAAACTCTTTCGCCTTTGTCTATCAACTTGTACCTTTCCTTCTTGCTAGATTTTTGCTCTCATTCAGCCAGTCCCTAAGAAGTGACCATTCCCAACCCTCTAACTATCGTCCAATTGCTTCACCATCCTGTATCTCAAAAGTTTTTGAGTCAATTCTTAACAGAAAAATTTTAAAGCATCTTTCCTATCACAACCTTCTTTCTGATCGTCAGAATGGGTTCCGTCACGGATGCTCCACTGGCGATCTTCTCACCTACCTTTCAGACTCCTGGTCACCCTCCTTTTGGGACTTTGGTGAAAGCTTTGCCATTGCACTTGACATCTCAAAGGCTTTCGATCGAGTCTGGCATAAATCTTTAGTTTCCAAACTGCCCTCTTATGGTTTCTATCCTTCAATCTGTGCCTTCATCTCTAGCTTCCTTTCTGGTCGTTCTATTGCCGCTGTTGTAGACGGCCATCATTCTTCTCCTGGATCTATCAATAGTGGTGTTCCTCAGGGCTCAGTCCTATCACCAACTCTCCTCCTTTTATTCATCAATGACCTTCTAAGCTGTACATCTAACCCTAACCACTCATACGCTGATGACTGCACCCTTCACCTTTCCATTCGGTTCCCACAACATCCATCTCAGCTGTTACTTCAACAAACAAGGGATAAGGCTATGGCACACCTAATGTCTGACTTGGCTCGTATCTGACTAGGGTAAAAATAATCTTATTGTTTTTAATGCATCAAAGATTCAGTTTTTACACTAATCAAGCTGACAAAATCTTCCACAGGTGTACCCACTAATGTTTAATAATATTCAGCTTAATCCTGCATCATCCTTGAACATGCTCAGGGTATCATTAACTCAGGACTTATCTTGGAAAGATCATATTGCATCTCTTGTAAAATCTGCTTCTAAGAGATTAGGTGTGCTAAACCGACTCCATTTCTTTTTTACCCCTGCACAATTGTTGACTCTATGCAGGGGTTATATCTGCCCCTGTGTGGAGTACAACTCTCATGTGTGGGGAGGCTCCCCACATTCAGCTCTTCTCAATAAGGTGGAGTCAAACACTTGTAGTCTTGAAACTGAGGGCAGGGGTTACCCTTCCCTCACCCCACTCGAGGTGGAAGCTCACACCTTCAATGTAAGTGGTAATCTTGAAAGCGGGAGAGCGCACCCCTTCGTGTGGGTAGGCGCGGCAAAGAGTTGGTAACAATGATTAATTTTAAAATTCAAAATCTTAAAATAAAAAAATACATATGACAGTTTCTAAGATTCACACACAATATAATCTATTAATGATTGCAAGTCGTACCTTTTCACTTATTAAAGACTGGCATTTGTTCTTAAATACTCTGTATAGGAGTATGCATACAGGATTTGGAGATCTTGTGCCACAGGAAAAATTCTGTGTCAGACATAGCTTCAAAGAAATTCGTGCGGTCAGTAATAACCCTACGAATACGCCTTGGCTGGTCATACCGATTTTTACTATATTTCTGCCCCAAATGCTTGTTTTTGCCACTCTTCTCACCCAGAACCCCGAAATCCCACCCCCCAAGACACAGGGTGGGGGGTTAATTTGAAAACCAATAATGAACACCGAAAATAAAAGCCAAATTCGTTCAGATCACACCAAAATACACCAGAAAAATATACTGCCAAACCAAAACACAATAGTGCGGACTTGTAAAAGCTCACCAAACGCAAACATGAGACTTCGTAATTCAAACCAACTAGCTGTGCACTAGTCTGTTTAGGTAGTACTCGGCCGTTCTTTACTGTAGGAATTATTTCACGTACTAATCAAACTAATTATAAAAGTATCATGCACCATATCTGATAAACAGCTTGGCAGAAATATTGAGAAATAAAATGGAAGTGGATACAGTATCTCATCTTTGTTTTAATCTCGTCATAAATTATCCATCCCTGGAGAAGTGATGAAGTCTTTTAAAATGATAAAAATATTAAACGCTTATTTTTTCTTTACACGATGTTTTTATCTTTAAATTAAAATTCCTATCACACACACACCATAGGGCCCTTCAAATTCTACATAGTTTTCTTTGCACAAGGCTGCTATAATATGATGAAGGGGCATGCGAACGGGTGCTACAAGACCCCCCTCGGATTGCAGTACTACACTGGGGTAATCCTCTCCCGTTCACCGGGGAATGCTCTCCCTTTCGTGCGTTAAGGCTACCAAAAGATGCGGATAGGGCAGGGTGAACGCTTTCCCACAGTTTAAGACTACGGCCGAAAGGCTTTTCGTCTCATTAACTCTCCTCCTCTTACTGACTCCCTTCAACCTCTGTCTCTTCATCGCACTGTTGCATCTTTACCTCTTTTCTATCGCTAGTTCAATGGTCACTGCTCCTCTGAACTGTCTGCATGCATTCCTCCACCTCTACGACGGGCGTGTAGCACCCATCTGGCAGCAAATTCTCATCCCTTTTCTGTCCAACTCTCTAATGCAAGAATTAACTGTTACTCCCAGTCCTTCATTTATGCAACAGGTCAACTCTGGAACTGTCTCCTTCTGTTTGTATTTCTTGCTTCCTATGACCTCCAGTATTTCAAATGCAGTGTGTCCCGGCATCTCGAAATGATTGGATCTTGAATTTGGCTCTCTCTTGTATTTTGTTTTTCTCTTGGATGAAACAATAATTGCGGGCTCGCGGCCTTTGGTTCCTTCTTCCTCGCTAAAAAAAAAAAAAAAAAAAAACAGTAAGTGGTGGTCAAAAAGTCCACTCCCCCAACCTCTATATGCTCTTGCATCCATTACACACCTTCTCATCCTTTCATCCACACACACACATAATCAGTCATCGCCTTCCGTTCATTCAGTTCACCACCCACCCTTTTCATCACTCACCATGTATACCTATGGATCATTTTGTGCCTGAAGAGGGTATTGGCTATCACCAACCCCCTCCTGGCACAAAAGTCCACAAATGGGATTGTTGGATGGAAACTCAAAGATTCTGCAGATCAAATGGTGCTGCCAATTTATGATATTACAGTAAGTGCTCACTTAACACAGCCGAGTTCCCCATACACTACAAAAAGGCACATGTGGTGCCATTTATAAAGGAAGTGATAAAAAAGTCCCACTTAATTATACACCAGTATCCCTCACCAGTGAAGTTTGCAAACTGAAAAATTTATAAGAAGAATATGAGGTAATAATGACAAAAGTGCGGATTCAGGGAAGGCTCATCATATATCACAAACCTGCTGAGTTTTTACGGCAGCAGCTGATATCATACATGAAAGACTGGGCTAGATAGATTGTGTCTACCTGGATGTGAAGAAGGCATTTCATAAATGCCACACATAAGATTGCTGTGGAAATCAAGAACTACTGGAGGAGTGAATGCGAAATAGCTAAAATGAATGGAAAATTATTTACCCTAGTGGGAAGACAAAAGAAAATAGTTATAAGAGACAAATATTCTCAATGAAAGAGTGTGACTTGTGGAGTGCCACAAGGATCAGTTTTGGCTTCTTTTTTATATATGTTCATGATATGCTAGAAGGCCTAAATAGTCCTATGAAAATGTTTGCAGATGATCCACAAATTATGAAGCAAATTCAGTATGGTGACAGTTGTAAGCAGCTGCAAAATGAATTGGTTTGGAGCCTGACTTGGAAAATAGATTTTACTGGGGTGGGGGGGGAATTGCTATGTCCTGGGGAATAAATGGCAAAATGAGAAAAGTGAAGATCAGTCAAGCAAGGGAGAAGAAAGATCTAGGATTGACCATACTGGATATAATATAATATAATACAGTGTAGTCTCTTTTATCCGAATATCATGGGACTTTCAAAGTTTCATTTAATCGATTATTTTGGATAAAAGATACTGTAATAATGTGTAGGATACAAGGGAACAGTAGTGTACTCACCCATCACTCATATCTGGCGATGTCTAGCCCACCACCACTATCAGCACCCCAAAAGCCACTCAACCATCACCAAAACACTTAATACACTGTAGTAACTATGTATGTAACTGCACTTTTGTAACCGTAATAGAAACTGCCAACTTAAATAAATCTTCACTCAAATAAACTTAAATAAACCTTCACCAAAACAATTACGTAATTCACTGTGAACAATTCGAACAAAAAAAGTCTTACATTTAATTGTTTTTTCATATTTTCTGTTTCCTTATTCAATCATTTCCACACCATCCACATCGTCTCCCACATCACCCAAATCTTCCGAGGTGGTGGATGGGGGCTGCCGCAACCAACGCTTGCTCTAGTGACTAGCAGAGCAACCGTAAACTAAAGCTAGTGGCACGAAACAGGCCCGCCGTGTTTGAATTTTCAGAAAGATTTCAGATTTTTGCAGTAAACTGAAATAAGAACGTTTTAGTAAAACTTTAGGTTAAAAGAATTTCGGATAAAAGAGACACTTGACCTTCTGCCAACCCACTTGCTGACACACAGGAAAATCTATCTATCTATCTATTGCCAGACGCCATACTCCCGTTAGGATTGGCCATTTGACTTTGAGTTTTTTGTTTTACAGTGAGGGGCACTAACCCTCCACCAACCCACTTGCTGACACGTACGGAGCACGTATGGTTTGGTTATATGGTTACCACCCAGCATTGTAAATGGTTTCATGGTTTACAGGAAATCATTTGGCTTATCACTCAATGTAAAACCACTTGTAAAGGAAAGTAAAGCAATAAGAAGTGACAGGAAAGATGGGAGAAATAGGAGGAGAGGAGGGCAGACACAGAAAAAGAATGATAAAGGCTAAGGAAGAAGCAGGCAGCACTACATCAAGTGAGTGGATTATGGTCGCCGCCAGGAAAATACAACTAGGTAAATACACCCATGCAGACACACAAACAGTATACACTTTGCATCCCAGATTAAAATAAAGAAAACATGAGGCCAACACTGTTTTTACAATGTTCACCAACCTGCAGCAAACATGGGAAGGATGTCTGGGCTGCCCCAACACCAAGTATGGCGGCTCTGGTTGAAGACTGAATCAAATTCCACCGGATTTTCCTTCCAGCCACGAGCAATGGCACTGGGGTCCTCATACAGGCCAGCAATGATTGCTACGTGGCCTGGCCGTGACTCTGTTGGGACACGGGTGTGAGAAACACCCCAGGTCCCATTATGCTCGATCACAGATCTACAAGGACAAAGAATGACAGTGGTTGATGGCACTATGTAGGAACAGACAGTGGGTGACTATGAATAAAGTACAGCTGTTGCTGTTTCTCAACCCCAGTAGCTACACCTCATCGAGCAGATCTGTCAACCGCAGGTCAGCAACTGCCCTTATGGGGTTCCCCATAGGTTCCTTATACCACTGATGTTGTGTCCGAGTATTAGCGTGGCATGTGCTGTGCAGTGCTCAAGTATGTGTACTATGATGCGTGGGCCCATTCTACAAGCAGGGCACGTATCATCTGTGATCCCACCTAACCCAAATCTAAATTGGTAGCTGAGGGGGGCTGGGTGATGTTGTGCTCTAAGTCTTGCTAGGTGAACCTGATCATCTCTATTTAAGGATGCCTCTGATGGGCAGATGTCAGGGGGGTGGCTTGTAGTATAGTGTTATGGTCGAACTGTTGTACTGTCCTGCGCATTAAGTAAGTATGTATGTGTTTCTTCACTGCTAGTGTGGGAATGTCTGGAGGTGGGATATTGTTGTAAAGGGTTTGATAACGTTTGTGTGATGACTGTTTTATGTGTGTATGCGTGTTGTATGTCAGTCACATAGTCACAGGTGTCATGTATTGGTACGGTACAAGCAGCTGTATAGAACTGTGTGCCCATCATATCAAGGTAGTCTCTAACAGGGAGGACTTTAGTTTCAGGGAGCAAGTATACTGAGCGAGTGGTTTTGGTGGACCCAATGGTCATGAATAGGGCACTGTTTTTGCAAGGTGCTGTGATGAATATTAGATAGGATGGGAGCCAATACCAGGGAAGCATAGGATATATCTAAAGCACTGTTTGTAGAGTAAGAAGAGTACTGTATTTCTATTTGTTGCCCAAAGTCTGGCCCTGTAGTTTCTCTGAGTGCAAAGAGTCTGAAAATGTACCACCTCTTGATGTTTTGTGCATGAGTCACAGTTTAACTGGGCCTCTTTAAGAAGTCTTGAGTACCCATATCTGTATTTCTGAGGATATATTACAGATAATGAAACCTGTTTCTAACCCCTTCAATATAAAGCCCTTCTTATGATATCACATAATGATATTAATATGCAAAATTAATCTACCACACCTTAACCTGATAAACCTTGCCTAACCAAGCTTAAACTAAGGTGGCCTACCTGTAATTTTAATATTGCCTACTGGGTAAACGAGACATTGGACAGAGCTATAGTTTATTTGATTGACCTGTGCAACTGAGATGTATGCGGCAAGTAGGGTGTGTTTGATACGTGGCTGCTGCTTGGCCGCCGATGATGTCATTGAAGTAAATGTAGGCATGTATTGTAGTACAACATGCGGACGTAGGTGTACACTGTGGGTGGATATTATAGCGCAACATGGAGACATGGGTGTACACTGTGTGTAGATGTAGTGCAATGTGCAGATGTGCATGTACATCATGGATGGATAATTTATTTCAAACATCACTCATCGTTTTTTGAAACTTTATAATCAACTTTTTCTTTTATAACAGTAAACTTTGAACACTATATTTGACCTCTTCAGCTTCAGAAATTATTCCGTATTCAATCTGGCAGCTTGTATTGAAGGCAGTTTAAAAATATAAGCATAATTGTGTTAAAATAAGAAGAGGTGTAGATTTAAATCACAAGTGCCCAATCAGCAGCCACGATTCAAACACACCCTACTCAACCCATGCGTCTCAGCAGCAAAGGTCAATCAAATAGACTACAGAAGCTGGAAACTCCTAACAAATCAAATTAATTCTTTACCAAACAGCTGCAGCCTTCCCATATATTCTATTGAGATGAGTGTTTCACAAGTTACTTATTATTCCTGGATTACCATAGCTAGTGGGGATTTTTATAAACTTACCTCTAAAAGCTATAAATGAGGATTTAGAATGCATAAATATTCCACCACAATCTGGCAGCAGCCGGCCATATTTAACACTTATCATGTATTTTTAAATCTGAAAGCTAGATGTCAATGGCCGTCAAACACATGTGAGATTAGTTTGGACTAGATTTAGTTGATTAGGTTAAATCATTAAGTTTCCCATTGCTCTGACAAGGGATACACTGACATGTCCAGTCAGAGCAATGGTCGGTAACCAACGCAGCCAGTCGGAGATCATCAGTAAACATTACCACGGGCAACCTGGCTACTTCCTTTACCGTAATACCACAAAATAGGTATAATTTGTCTTTTTCCCATCACTTCTTGCAGCCACAATAGAACAGTTAACTATATGTGGTGCTTATGTACCAAAATTACTTACCGTACCCTGAGATTGTAAGTCTGTTATAGGTGGAATCACTGTGCCCGTTTCATAAAGAATTACCTAAGTTAATTTACTGCAATAGGTATTAAATAAAACACTGTGATGGAAAGGAAACTGAATATAGCTTAGATTCAATAATTCCACAAATAAACAATACAAATATGCAAAAGGACGTTCAATGCAAAACTGCAAAAATACACTACCGGTACTTGTGAAACAAATCAAGATTTGTTTAAGGGGCCTACCTGATAAAAGGAGCTCTGGAAGTGGTATTGGTGAGGGAGAAAAATATATCTGCCCTCAACCCGTCTGCCACAATCAGAACCAACCTAGAGGCAGCAGGTTCCATGGGGTGAACCTGGGGCGTCATACCATGGCTGATGGGCGTCCGGAAGTATATGTCAAACACGGATAAGAAGAATATCAGATGAACTATAAAGCCAACCGCAAAAAGCCACATCCTCAAAACAGTGCAAGACCGTAGCCTTGAACTAGAGAAGTGTCACCTTTCCTTCATTCCGATCAAAACATACTCGGTAGTTTCACCAACCACCGAATTCAGAATAAATAAAAAATCTTTATATCAGTATTTCTATATTCTAATTAATCATATACAAATTAACAATGTACGAGAAGTGAATTAAATTTATACACGCCGAGTACAGGTAAACTGGTACCCATGTTTTTGTCCATTATTTGTAAATATGATGGCAAAGTACAATTATCATTGAAAAATCTTTCGGGATGTCTCTGAGTGGATTTACACCCACTGGCGTACGAACATTACCAAACCATACAGCTCAGTGGACCAAACCAAACGCTATCACATGTAGTTTATACGCAACTGATTTGGCGAGCATAAAGCAACCTGAACTAATGTTCGAATGAGCATCGGTACATCGTGTTTTCTTTCAAGAGCCCATGGATGACTGATTCCAACACATGCAGCTACCTTGCCTTCCCTCATTCTATGTGAGTAAATGCAATGGGAATAGTGATGCTTGCTTTACTGCGAAGGCTCCAGGACGTAATGCTCACTGGAGCATTTGCAATCATATACTCCAATGTTCGTTGGGCTGTATATTTTGCGTTCGTTCGCAAAGATTATGAAATACCAACACCAAGGGGAGACCACAGGGAGGCGCGGAAAGGGCCCGAGCGAGACGGGCATACATCCCCCGCCACCATGCGCCCCTCTTCCCCTCAACGGAGCCCGCGGGAGGTACACCAACCCGCCGCACTACTATCTAACCAGACCAACACTCGCCAGGATCGGGGTGGGACTCGTGTAACCACAGTCCCAAGAAGGACCGCGACGACGCCCACCGTGCTCGTCAGGGAAAGGACGTCCACCATACTCTTTTCGCCTACTACCCCCGATAGAATCACGACGATGCCCACCGTGCTCATCAGGGAGAGAATGTCCACCATACTTCCCTCACCTACAGACCCAAGCAGGACCACAGCGATGCCCACTGTGTTCGTTGGGGAGGGAATGTCCACCATACTTGCCTCGCCTGCAGCCCCTCCTGGGAGCAGGACCGTGGCGACGCCCACCGTGCTCACCGAGGAGAGGATGGCCACCGTACTCCTCTCATCTGTAGTCCCAGGGCAAGGCAGAACCGTGGCAGTGCCCACCATGCCTGTTGGGGAGGGAACATCCACTGTACTTCTCTCACCTGCAGCCCCCACAGGGAGCAGGACTGCGGCAACATCCACCATGCTCACCGGGGAGAGGACGGCCACTGTCCTCCTCTCACTTGCAGTCCCAGGGTCTAGTGCAACTGCGGTGGCGCCCACTGTGCCTGCTGGGGAGGGAATGTCCATCGTTCTTCCCTCATCTGCTACCCCTGTGACACCCACCGAAGGCAACGTCCCTTGCTCGCCTCACTCCTCCAGAGGCTGAGTGGGACACCCCTCTCACTCTCCCCACACCCCAAAGGGCAGAACTAGTTCCTTATTCGGAGTTACAGCTGGAGAGGGCCAGGAGCGGTCCCATAGTGAGCCTAGGGATCCGCTCACTGCAGCCAGCGCCCCTACATCACCCATCGCTGCTGGACTCCCAGAGGAAGAGATACCACAGGCAGCCCCTGACGGTCTCTCGGCAGAGACGAGGCCGCAACCCTCAGTCACCAAGCGATGCCCCCCAGGTCTCCAAGCCAAGACCTTCCCAGACCAGCCGGCGAGCCGGCCTCCACCAAGGGTAGGTGCAAGGCAGTGCACCTACTCACCCTGTTCAGCCCCAGTCCTGACGGCTGACACATCCACCGAGGCCTCTCCAGGGAAAGGCCTTCCTCTATGCTGCCCCACAGCCCACAACGGACGATCCGGCCTACGACAGTGGTCCCATGCCCCTTCAGAAAGCGCACACCTGATGGGACCCCTCCCACACCAGGGCGACACCTGCAGCTACCCTGTCACCTGTAGTCACAACTCTTGTCCTTTGTGTCCATCATTGTGTGTATAATCTGCCCATTTGTATTGTGCCCAGTACAGTGTTTGTATGGTAATATACGTGTAAGATTGGTTGGCCTGTGTTTCTGAGCCCTGTTCCTCTGGTTGCATGCTCTAGATCCGGTCTTGAAAAGTACCCCAGAGTGGTTACTCGTACTCAGGGAGCAAGAGGTTGAGCCTTGAGTATGTTGCATAATATTAAATCCACCGTACTGTCTTCTATCAAGGTTTGTTATTTCACATTTTGTGGACGTGACTGAGCCATTTGCCTTATTTGAAATACTCTGCATTAAAGTAGTATCATAATGAACAGTCATCAGTCCACTCCTTAGACGATAGCTGCATCTTCGTCCTTGGGTTGATTCCAATTTCCAAGACTGCCAGAGGGCAGAATAGTTGTGTGATAAGTTAATGTACACAGGAGTGCTCTTATGTGCTTTGGCCATCGGAGGCTCCCCTCCATGCCGATGGTTCGATCAGCTTGCAGGAGAACCTCTCATCCTTCATACCCGGCACAAGTTTCTGGTCCTCCATCTGGATAGTCCCCATCTCACCTGGGCCCCCCACATTGACCATCTTCAATCAGCATGCCTTAGTCTCCTGACCATGAAGTGTATTACAGGAGTTTGCTGGGGTGCTGATCGAATCACTCTCCTCCGCCAGTATCTGGCCTTCATCCGCAGCAAAATCTCGTATGATACCACCCTTTACGGATCGGGTGCCCAGACCCACCTATAAAAAGTTGGATGTTGTCCAGAACACAGTACTTCGCATTGCCCTAGGTGCCTTCAAGTCCACCCCAATCACTTAGCTTCATGTGGAGTCTGGGGTGGTGCCCCTCTCCATCTACCATATGGAACTGGAATGTCGGCTGCTCCACTGCATTTCAGCCCTTCCCTCCAGCCACCTAGTCTCCTCCCTCTGCTGCCTCTCCACAGTCCTTTGTCAGCCCCCAGCTTGGCTACATGTGAGGTTACTGTATGTTATCTTTAACATCCAGGCCTGCCACACCATGTCTCTCGATCTGCCCAGGCCTGCCCCAGTGGCCCCTCTCCCCCCTTGGATGGATTTGTCTCCATATGTCTCCCCGTATCTCCCACTACCGTTCCTGAAGTCGACAGATGCAGTCTTGGCATGACAGTACTTTCACAGCATGGACTCTGAAATACCAGCACCAGGAAGGACAGCCCCAAGGGGAGCCCACAGAGAGGCACAGGAAGGGCCCAAGCCAAACGGGCATATGTCCCTTACCACCAGGCGCCCCTCTTCCCCTCAACGGAGCCTGTGAGGAGTATGCCACCCTGCCACACTATTTTGGGGCCAGACCAGCACTTGCCAGGATCAGGGTGGGATTTGCTCTTTGCCAGTCCCAGGTAGAACCGCGACGACAATCACCATCCGCATCAGGGAAAAGTCGGCCATCGTATACTTCTTACCTACCACCCCCCACAGGACCGCAGCAACGGCCACCGTCCGCGCCGGGGAAGGACCGGCCACCATCCATCCTTCACCTACAGCCTCCACTGGGAGCTGAACCACGGCGATGAACACCGTCCGCACTGGGGAGAGAACAGCCACCATCCTTCTCTCGTCTGCAGTCCCAGAGCAAGGCATAACTGCGGTGATGGCCACCATCTGCTCCAGGGAAGGATTGGCCACCATCTGTCCTTCGTGTGCCATCCCCACAGGGAGCAGAACCATGGCGACGGCCACTGTCCCCACTGGGGAGTGAATGGCCACTGTCCTTCTCTCACCTACTGTCCCAGGGTCAAGCAGAACCCCGGTGACAGCCACCGTCTGCACTGGGGAGGGATCAGCCACCATCCCTCCCTCGTCTGCTACCCCTGTGATGCCCCTCAAGGGGAACGTCCCTTGCTCGCCTCACCCCTCCAGAGGCACAGTGGGACATCCCTCTCGCTCTCCCCACAGAGCCAGCCCCTCAACAGAGTCGCAGTTGGAGCAGCCACATAGTGAGTCCGGGATCCGCTCCCTGCAGCCAGCGCCCCCACGTCACCCCTCACTGCAGGACTCCCAGAGGAAGAGACGCTGCAGGCAGCCCCTGATGGCCTCTTGACCCAAGGAGGCCACAGCCCCCAGCCACCCAGGGGCGTCCCGAGGGCTCCAGGTTGAGACCTCCCCCACCCCACTGGTGAGCAGTCCTCCTCCAGGTGCAGGGAAGAATGCCTGCTCACCATGTTCGGCCCCGTTCCTGAGGGCCAACCTACCCACCAAGGCCCCATAAGGGAAAGGCCTCCCTCTGTACCGCCCAGCAGCCCACCTCGGACGACCCAGCTCCTGACGGTGGTTCCATGTCTCCTGCGGGAAGTATGCCTGACGGGACCCCTCCCACACCAGGATGACACCTGTAGTAGCCCAGTCATCAGTATCCCAACCCGAGTCTTCCTGTCTCAGAAAGTGTGTTAATCTGCATGCTGTATTGTGTTTGGCATTGTGTATCTCTGTAGCAATATACGTATAAGGTTGGCTGCCCCGAATTTTTATGCCCTGTTCCTCTAGTTACATGCTCTAGACCCGGTCTTGAAAGGAACCCCAGATCAGTCGCTCTTGTCCAGAGAACAAGGAGTTGAGCTCGACTCGTAGCGACTCCTCTGTTTATTAGGACTCCCTGAGAATTTACACGGATGTGTCTCACTCCCCTCCATCTTCTTTTGCCTAAGCGGCCTATTTTGATCTTTCCATATGCCAGACTTGGTCGTTCAGCGGGCGGTATGATGTCCTAATGTCCTAACCGCAGAACTCATAGCCATTCTCCAGGCCCTAGAGTTTGTCCGTTGTCATATACTTTCCTCCAGCATCAACCGGAGGTTTTATACACTGACTCAAAGTCCTCACTTCTCTTCTCCTCTCAGATCGTCCTGTGACTCATGTCAGGATTATTCATGCTATTATGGAGCACCTTCTGCTCCTTGTTACTCCCTGGCACCTCCGCCTTCAATGGATTCCCTCGCATGTAGGCATCCGTGGCAGTCAGCAACAGAGCGAGCACTGACCTCCAGTACACCGGTCTATGTGACACCAGACAGTGCCACATTCCCTAATCTTGCATGCAGCGCCTTGGCATACCATACTGGAATGCAAAACTTGAGACCACCCTACCTGCCTCCCACCTGGGGCGTTTTCGCTCTGACTCATCTGAACACCCATGGGCACGCCATCCCAGTAGGGACGTTGATGTTGCCATCACTAGCGGTTGGGCCACACACAGGCCTCGGAAGTCACCTGTACCGTTTGGGTATGATGGAGCACCCTTGGTGCCAATATTGTCCTCAGGTTGAAGAAATCATAGTATTCGCACACTTTTGCGGGATCGTTTGGCACCTCTGGGAGTTTTCAATTTCTTTCTCCACACCCTCCTGGGAGGAGGTGCTGGGGACCCTTGGTTACGACAAGTCGTGCGGTGCACGTCTGATTTTATCCGAAAATCTAGGCAGCTGTCCCGTATATAACGTGAGGCCCAAAATAGTTTGCATTGGAAGGGCATTTGGCTGCGGCCCTTAAACAAGAAGAAGAAGATAGTTGTGCGACTCCGTAGCGCAGCGCTTCTGCAGAGTGCAGGCTGCTGTTTCATAACAAATATGGCGTCAGTTGCGACGGCTACTGTAAGAGCTGCTAAAGGAAGGCGATTGATACCCACCAGGGCAGCTCTTGTCCTGGTAAGAATCGTGAATGATCTGTTCAGAATGTTGAGATTGGTGTTTGTCGTCCAAGTTTTTGTTGACGCCTTCACCCAACCAAATTTTGTCTCCTGACAAGATGACCTTTTTCTTCCCTCTTGCTTTTTATTTACATGACTGAAATGTTTATTGTTGTAAATGTATAGAGAGTACATATACAACCGGAGGTAGTGGGTCTTGCCACTACAGTACATATACGGTACAATAGTAGGTAGTGGGTCTTTCAACCATAATGGGTCTTGCGACTACAGTACCTATACGGTATAAATGGGGATTTGGGTCTTGCCACAATAGTACATATGTGGTACAGCAGGAGGTAGTGGGTCTTGCCACACACACCCTTTAACAGTCAGTGGTTACAAACTTGTGCGTTCAGTGGGTTGTACAACAAAAAGAGATGGTGGGGCTTGCCACACACACCGTCAGCAAACAGGAATGTAGATGTAACAGTGGATATAGTATATACTATAAAATATAAGGAAATTCATAAGGTATATCACTTAGAAGAGAAATGGGTCCCGTCCACACAAGTGGGCAGTGCCTGATGGGCACTGCCCCGTGAGCGTATATCCCTCGCTTCTTTAGCAGTGTTACCAGATTGAGCAGTTTCTGGCGGCCATTGGTCACTACCGGGCACACTTGTTGGTCAATTTTTACATGTTGCCCTCATCTGATTTTTTCATCCAACCTGAGTGTTTCCTGTTGTTTTCGGTGTGATTCGATCGATTTTGACCTTCGTTTCTATCGCAAGTCGCTAGTTTTTGTTGAACGCGGTTGAAAGGACCGGTCCAAATCAACAAAAATCACACCAAAAACAACAGAAAACACTCAGATTGGATGCCTGTTATCACCTGAAATGTTTTATTTTGCGGTTCTTCCCTCTCCCCCAAAGAATACTGGGGGACCTGTGGGAAACCGGGGTTTTGGGTGGGGGGAAAAACGCAAAAGTGAGTGATTTCCTACTGGAACTGTTATCAAAATCAAACGAAAAACACTAAAATCCTTCAGAAGAAAATAATTTTAAGCTCCTTAGGGAGTTCATGTTTCCTAAGTGGGGGGCATTGCCCCCCAGACCCCCCAACCCTAGCTTTGCTTCCTAACCCCCCATGACATTAACCAAACCTCATCTAACCTAACCTAACCGCGTGTAAATAAGAAATAATGCATTTACTTAGCAGTTTACAGTTCCTCGTCTGCATCTGAAGAGTCGTCTGTAGCTGTAACGGCAACTGGTGATGGGCGACAGCACAACACTTTCTGATCCTCACGTAAAATGAGATTTTTGCCTTGATTCAGGTACTTTGTTCCTGTTGATGGTAAAATACCATGCGATTGCACAAAGGCTACAACTTTATCTTCTTGCTGGTAGAACTGTGAAATAGCAGTGAAGTACCGGTAATAAATTTTGCAGGCTTCCCAGTCCATGGTTGGAGACGAACTGACTTTCAAATCTTGCAGGCCCTAGCATGGGGCATTTGAAATTATACTTTGTGATTGGCTGATTCATGTGCTATGCATGCACTTTATCCACCCACACACCAACGAATGCACACAACTGTCCGACCATGGCAGGAAAACTCTCTCCCATAGAAAATTTCATTCATTCATTGCCAGACGCCATGTATCCCAAACGGGGTGGCCAATGGCTTAGAGTTAATTGTTTTACAGGGAGGGGCACTAATCCTCCACCAACCCCACTTGACACGTAGGGATGCCAACAGCATCTGGTGTTCCCAGGCAGTCACCCATCCAAGTACTAAGCAGACCCAAACCTTATCGTTTGGTGACATAATATATGTAGGATGTACGATGTTTTATATATACAGTAATATAAAACAATTTCACCCATTTAGAAACCTAACAGAATGGAGGCACCCTAGGATTATGATGTAGAATATTCAGGTGCTGTATGCAGATGTGGCTGAAACAGATCTAAATCATGACGGGTGATTGGGGTTCTTGCCTACCTAGGCAATGGTGCGTGAAGACTGAGAGGATGTGAAATATGTATCAGCGTCCCATGTGTGACATTCAAATAAGTGCTGGTGCCCTGATTAATGAGCAACACATCGGCCCAGACTATACTCAATTCAACAAGTCCGACACCATCAGGAATGACATCAATGCCTCAGATGTTGATGACCTTACAGATATGGTGCCAGACAGGGTGAAAATGGCATATAGCCTGATTGTTTGTTGTACCCAGGGGTTATGGCCTCAAAAGTGTCCTCTGAGGTACATCCAACACCCACACGGCATATAATAAACATTTGTGATAAAAGTCATAAAAATGTAAATTCCAAAGACATTATTCAATAGAAAAAAATAGTAAAAAAACAACCACATGACTGTCACACGCACGGGCCGAGTGCATGTGATGGCTGGAACGTCCCCCCTTTGTGACATCTCGCCGTTCACCTTAAGTGCCTGTTGTGGGTTCACACGGTACACCCTAGGGCCAGGGCATAGCTTTTAAGACCACTTCTTAGCGACCCCCTGGACAGATGCCCATCCCCACACAACCACCACACGCATGGCGAATCGACATCAAATTGACACAAATTGGCGGGGAGTGTGTGTGTGTGCACTATTATAAGTACCCAGCCACCCAGACTTCACACGAAGAGAGACAGTGAGAGGGAGGGAATGGGGGGGGGGACATTTACTCAAATTAGCCAGTGAAAACACCTGAAATTCAGTACACTAAATGATACGATAATGAACCATACCATGTAAGGGCTTGGCAAATTTTTACGGCCGGATACCCAATCCTGACATCAACCCTCCCCAATTTATCCGGGCTTGGGACCGGCATTGAGTTAAGCTGCCTTTCTCCTGGGATCAAACGCAACTCAATGGCTGGGTTATAGAAAATAAGAAGTGTAATAAATTGCATAACTCATCAACGGTTGATTTAAGATGTAAGTGTCATAGAAGAAAAAATGAGTAGAATTTAAAGTATAAAGTGAGTTAGCCACTTTTGTTGTCAGTGAGTTGGGTGTAAGTACGAAATAATACCACCTATCTGTGATTGTGATTGACGGAAGTAAATCGCGTGTAACTCGTTTATTATCATTTTGTGAGAGAAATGTCATAGAAGGAAAGATTCTTAGAATGACTAATTCTACTAGAAAATGTTAACGAAAAGTCGGCAATCGGATGAGGGCAACGTGTAAAATTTGACCCACTTGTTTTGTTTCACACAGCAAGCATTGCTTCAACAACGGGCAAAGGTGTAATAGATGGTTTGTCAGTGGTTTCCCTGCTTATGACTTCATCTATGCTTGTGCCCGCCAGCCACCTTCTAAATGTGTGAAATGTGATTTGGTATCAGTGTTTGCCTGTCGGGCACTGCCTGCTCATGTGGATGGGACCTAAGAAATAGTAACTGGAATCAGTTTGTTGCACAGTTCCAGGTCAGCTTTCTTCTGTGATGATTCTTCTGCAAATAAAAAATAAGTAAGGTATTGTGGGGTCTCAAATGTGGTGTTAAGGCTTTGGAGACATTAACACCAACCTAGCTTTTTCTTTTTCTGTAATGGTGAAAATAAACAATTGCATTTTAGGGATTAACCTACCCAAATGCCATATATAACCTAACCAAGGGTAGATCTGTGTCATTCGAGCCTGAGACCAATTTCCAGTCTCACCCTAAGTCATTGGCAGAATTCATCTTGACTCTGGTTTCTAATTTGAAAACATGTGACAGATCCACTTCCAGCCCTCTGATTGGCTGAATCAAAACCATAATGTGCCAGTGAAAAAAGTGTGTAACCATTATGCACCACCAAGTAACAAACATGCATTGCTTTTAATGGATGAAACATAAGCAAACCCCCAGCACATGCACACATTAGAGACCCCACAATATCTCACTTATTTTAATTTGTGGAAAGAAACATAACAGAAGAAAGTTGTCTTAGAACTGTGCAACAAATTGATTCACTGTTCTTGTCTGACATGGTGATCGGTGCTTTTCTTTAAACTTCACTGATTTCTGTTAGCATTATTTCGTAGGAAACTGGTGTTCTAGTTTTGTAAACATTTTCTAAGAAAAGTAGCACTAGGGTAGTACATAAGTATAAGCATAGTGGCACTCACTTTAGCCCGAGTTATGTGAGTCAGTAAATGATGGCAAAAAGACATCCACTGACACGTACCTTCTCTCTCTCTCTGTAATTACTGGTAATTATATACCAAGTGGGCATGGCCTTTCCATATTTTCTATTGAAGTGAGTCTTTCACAGGTTACTTGTTATTATTCCTGGATTACCACAGCTACTGGGGAGTTTTATAAACTTACCGTTGAAAGCTATAAATGAGGATTTAGATTGCGTAAAGATTTTGCTGACATCTCGCAGTAGCTGGCCATATTTACTGTTCCTAACACACATTTTTAAATTTGAAAGCTGGCTGTCAAATGCAAGTGAGGCTAGGTTGGATTAGGTTTTGTTTTGTTAGGTTGAGTTTGGCTAAATCATTATTATTCACTCATAATTTGGTTAAATCATAATTATTTTACAAGTTGCCAATATGCAGTTTAGGAATATTACCACCATAAATGCATAGTACAGTACTCATCAAAATTATTCAGCGTTGTCCGCCGGGCGCGCAATACTTATGGCCAAAAAAGAATCACCCATTTTTGGGGGTAAAAATTGAGCCACAAGTAGCCTGAGGCTTTCCGACGCCCTGGTTGGTTCCCGCCTCAGTCGCCCACGAGCTGCCTGAGAGAGAGGAACTCCGCCGCTTGTCCCTCTCAAATTGCGCCATTTTTTACTGAGTGTCCCACAGTGTTTTGGGGTTCACCACTTTGTTATGGCACCTACCCATGAACTATCGAGTGAAATCATATCCCAGATCATTACTCTAAAGGAGGCAGGCCACCAGACAAAGGAAATTAGTGAATTGGTTGGTGTGGCACGATCGACAGTGCGTCGTTGGTGTGCGTGGTTTTGGTTGGAAAACAGCGATGAAGTTCCCACAAAGAAACCGAGGTCTGGTAGGCCTAGGAAAACTTCCCCAAGGTCTGTTAATGTTTTAAAACGTGCAGTGGAGTTTAATCCTCGTGTGAGTGCAAGGAAAATTAAGGAGAGCAACCCGGAAGTGTTTGGTGAGGTGTCTGTGAGAACAGTGTCTTGTAGGGTGCATGAGCTTGGTTACACAAGTCATAGGTCTGTGAAAAAGCCTCTTCTCACCAAGAGCCAGAGAATTCGTAGACTTGCCTTTGCTAATAAATATCTAAACTGGGGTGAGGAGCAATGGTTGTCAGTGTTGTGGTCTGATGAGGCAACGTTTATTGTTACCTGTAACAGAGGAGCATGTGTGTATCGACGCAAAGGTAGTGACCCACTCGACCCACGGTATGTAGAATGCGCAGTTAAACTTCCTGATTCACTCATGGTGTGGGCTTGTTTCTCGGGTCAAGGTTAGGGGAAGCTTGTTGTGCTTCCCAAGAATGTTAGAGTGAATCAGGATGTTTACCTGGAGCTTCTGTGTGGTCATTTACCAGACTCATTCGAGCTAACAGGTGCACGAGCATTTCAGCAGGATGGTGCACCCGCTCACAAGGCCAAATTGGTCACCAATTGGCTTCATGACTGCGAGGTATCATTCATGACAGACTGGCCAGGAAATAGCCCAGACCTCAACCCGATTGAAAACCTCTGGTACCTGGTAAAGAAGAGTCTCCAAGGGAAGGACGTTAGCTCTCTGCCTAAGCTGGAAGCTGCCATTCATGACTCCTGGGACAAAATACCCCTCTAGCACCTCAGGAGCCTCGCCCTTTCACTTCCAAGACGTCTCAGGTCCGTGAAGAAACGTAAAGGCTACCCTACGAAGCACTAAAGGTAAATAAAATGCATTATTTATATGTTTTTTCAATGTTGAAAGGTTTGTTTCTTAGGAGGGACGCAGGGCGCTCAATAATTCTGACGAGCACTGTATATGACCTAAGAATGATAACAAACCAACATAATCCCATTCGGAAATTGATATTTACGGAGATAATGAATTAACTTATAATTTCCCCAAAACCATACCTTGAATCTTCACTTGGCCAGTCCGTGTAAAAAATGCATGCATTCGTACATGTGTTTCTCTTTCCTTCGACTGGACATGCGTCTGCTAGGTCTGTTTTATCCACTCATAGGCATACTTTAGGTCACATGATGGTATTCTACCAATCACTTTGAAGCACGGTCTTTGATTCCTTTTGGGTAGAAAATTCAAATGTTTCTCGCCATTTCTTCTGAAGAAGAAGGACATGATCTGGGCCTCGGGTGTAATATTGATTATTTATGCGTTAATAAGCGTTTCCAGTTGGTGTTTTTTATGCGATTTGAGTGATTTTTGCTTGTTTTCTGTCGAAAGTGCTTCATTTCAGCTCCTCATCCAGTCAGAGTTCATGATTGGAAATGAGGTAAAATAAAGTATTTCTGACAAAAATGAAGGTCATCAAATCTTGTCAAAAACTACCAGAGATAAATATTGTACAACCTGGACCATTGTATCTCTAAGGTAAGCATTCCACTGCAGCAGGTTAGGTAGGTTAGGTTTGGTTAGATCAGGTCTGTTAGGTTAGGTTAGGTTTGGTTAGATCAGGTCTGTTAGGTTAGGTTAGGTTTGGTTAGATCAGGTCTGTTTGGTTAGGGTATCCATTTGTGCAGTAAGTTTTCTGGTGGTTTTTGATGTGATTTGAGTGATTTTTTGCCTTCATTTTCTGTCGGTTAGGTTAGGTTAGCTCTGCTTGGTTAGGTTAACTGGTTGCGCAGTATATTTTTCTGGTGTTTTTTTATGCGATTTGAGTTATTTTTGCCTTCATTTTCTGTCGAAGATGCTTCATTTTACCTCCTCATCGAAAGTTCATGATTGGAAAAGAGGCAAAATGAAGCATTTCCAACAAAAATGAAGGTCAAAATCACTCAGATCTCATCAAAAACTACCAGAAAAATATACAGCACAACCTGGAGGTTGTATTGGCAACTTGTAAAAATTTACCAGTTTCTCATTTCTCTGACACGAAATACACTAACGCGTCCAGTCAGAGCAACGGTTGGTAAACAATGTGGCCAAAGTTGACTGAATTCAGTCAGTCTGAGTGATCATTGGTAAACATTGCTGTGGGTGACCTGGCCTCTTTCTTAAATACCCCCAAATAGGTATATTTAGTAATTTTCCAATCACTTCCTGCACTCACAGGGGAACAGTTAATTATCTGTGTTGCTTATGTACCAAAATTAGTTACTTTGAGAGTGTGAGTTTGTTATAACATAGGTGGAATCATCATGTGTGGTAAATAATTACTGAGACTATTTGTTAAGGCTATAAAATAATTTTTGGCATCCTTACGGTACGATACATTATGCCACACCACGCAAGGCATTCTGAATCAACTCCTGAATTACGGTGCGTGGTTGGTATCCCTGGCCCTGTGTTGCTGGTGTGTGCTGATTCGTCTGCTGATGATGAAATCCAGTGGGAGAGGGAGAGAGGTACAGGGGTACCAACCACACCATGTTTTCTCACCTTCTGTAACAGTGATCATTGCAAAGGGTATCAGAGCAAGGGATGCTGAAAATTTTTTGAGAGGGTGTACATCACTGTACATGTCCCTTTATTGGTACAGTAGTGCTTACTCTTACAGTGGCTTAAGTAGTATAGTAAACCCTCGATATGCCAAACTCCCTTTTAACAAATATAGGTTTTAACGACTGCCATGTGCTGTCCGAATGTTGTGTTCATTTAATGAATTGTGTTTGGTAAAAGAATGGACACGCAGGAAACACAGACCAGCATAGCGTCCCCCCTCTCCCACACACACACACGCCCTTCCACATCCCGCAGAACACCACGTAAGTTTACACACAAGCTAGTAAATAGAGCATTTATTGAGAAAAAAAGCCATTCAGATCTAGCTGTATGTTACTGTGTGTGAGTGTATGGCCGAACAACGCTCAGCATTTAAGGATCTTTGGTCTACAAAAGCCACAACTCCTGGGAAATTACCAAACAGCATGGTGTTCTGCTTTTGCGTCAAGGGTCTGGTACCAGTTACCTAGTCTGTTGTGTCGAGGGTTTACCGTACTTGTTGGTGACTATGGCCGAGCTACACAAGGCACAATCTATGATGGAATTATACAAAGTACATAGAGTGTATTTAGAAATATAATTTATGTAGCATTTGCTGAGAAATGTGAGTACAGTACAGTAATACAGTAAAAAAAATTAAAAACAGCTACCTGTACTTACAACTGTACACTACTGAACTGTCAAACTAGTTAATCCCATATGCAGTAATCCTGATGAAATGTGAGACAAAGAACCTGCAAGCTAGGGGTGTGTGTGGGGGGGGGGGAGAAAGCTCATTACTATGCTGTCTTAACCCCTTCAATTCACTGGCATATTTTTTACCTTTATTTCTGGCACCTCCAGACAAGTTTTTTCAGCTTAAGGGAGACATCCTAGAATAAGGGGGTTAATGAAGGCTATCAGTAACTCCTCCAGGTGCAAAAGTCTCGAGCTGAATAAAATTGTTTGAAAGGTTGTATGAATAACATGAAAAATACATCATGGGAATCAAGTGTTTAACAGAATGCATTAGAGTCCATACATAATATTATACAGTCCATGAAACCTCTCTGTCTATTGCTAGATGCCTCAATCCCATAAGGGGTGCCCACAAACAAATTGCCTCCATGTTGCTCTGTCCACTGCCACTTTACTGCCTTGACCCCAGCTCACACTCATCTCTCTCATATACCTCTCCACTCCATCCTTCCATCTCATCCTTAGTCTCCCCCTCTCTCTCCCCCCCCTCCACCTCACTCACATACACTCTGCATTAGTCTCTCACTCTCCATCCTCTTCACATGGCCAAACCACCTCAGTGTATTTTTCCTAGCACTTTCTATGACATCCACACCACAGCATTCCTTCACTTCCTCATTTGTCAGTCTCTCTCTCTCCATATAACTCCACATGCTTCTCTCAAATAACTCATTTCCACTGCTCTCACTCTTCATTTGTGCCCTTCCAACAAAGTCCAAGCTTCACTTCCATACATTTGAGGTGGGATCACAATATTATCAAGCAGTAACCTTTTCAATTCCATGCCCACTTCCTTGTTTCTTATCACTGCTTTCAAAGAACAAGTAACCTTCCCAGTTGTATCCTTTCAAGCACTTCATCCTCCAAATTTCTATCCTTACTCATCACATTACCCAAATACTTAAATGCACTCACATATTCCATTTCCTCCTCATTGAACCTCATTGTACATTCGGTGACTTCATTTCTCTTGAAGACCATAACTTTACTTCTCTTTTCATTCACCTTTAGAATCCATTTCTTACACACTCTCCCAAGCTCATTCACCAAGCCTTGCAGCTCCCCTTCGTCTTCACTTAACAACACAGTATCATCTGCAAACAACAGTACAGGGAGTTTTCACACCTGCCCTCTCTCATTAGGGCCACTCCAACATCCACTACCCTGTCTTGTATCATTTTTATTACCCCATCCATATACAGATTGAACAGCCATGGAGACTTAACACATCCCTGTTTCAATCCAACCATAGAAAAATTCACTCTGTTCACTGTCCACACGTACTGTCAATCCAACTGTCAAATAGAAAAATTCACTCAGTTCACTGTCCACACACACTGCAGCCTTAGCACCCTCATACATACTTTTCATGGCATTCAGCAACATCCCATTTACTCCATATATTCTTACCACTTTCCACAGTCCTTGTCTATCCACCAGTCATATGCTTTCTCAAGATCCATGAAGGCCACATACAACTTCTTTCCCTTCTCAAGAAGCTTTTCCACATAAGACCTAAGAATGACTATATGATCTACACAACCTCTTCCTGTCCTGAAACCTCTCTGTTCTTCTCCAACTAATTCCTCTGTTTTTCCCTAACTCTGTCAATAAGTATCCTACCATATACTCTTCCTATTACACTATGAAGACAAATGTCACCACACACTTTTTTCCCCTTTTCCTTTGTACAGGGGAATAATTATACCAGACTTCTAATCCTCCAGGACAACCTTCCTCCCAGGCCAATCTGCACGTATTCCATATCCATTCTACCACTGTCTCTCCCCCTTGTTTCGGCATTTCACTACACACTCCATCAGTTCCTGAAGCTTTTCCCATTTTAACTTTCTTCATTGCTTCCACTTCCATCGTACTGATTTCTTCCTCTTTTCTCACATCCCTCCTTCTCCCAGCCATTCCCAAGCCACTTATACAGTACCCTTGTGTCCAGTATGGTATTTTTGTCAGACAGTACTTCCATACTGGACAAACAACAGACCATATGGGAAAAATTAACAATATCAGACAAGCCTTGAAAAAGTCCCCCCCAAACTTCAACTTAACTACATTTTGACACAACTAAGATTTTACCAACCTTTATGGTGAGTGGTGATGGGCCTGGGGGGGAAGGAGGAGGGGTTTCCGAGGCTGTAGGAGGTCCTATTGACTCTCTGGAGGAGGGCCTTCAGGATCCTGAGGAGGCCTGTCTGCCTCAACCTCCCTCATAAATCCCTCATAGTCACATACTGACACATCATTGTCTTCATCATCATTGGGAAGTGCAATATTGCAATTTGACTGGCACACGTCACAAGTCACAAGGAAGGTGTACTGGACTGGTGCGGCAATACCAGGGAAACGTTTCTCGGTGTTGGCCATCTTCCCACGCGTGCACGGGTAATAATTCTGGACGCAGCACGTCAGTACTAGAGAAGAACTCCTTGGATTTGGCCCACTTTGCATGGCCGATCCGCACTGGCCCAACAAATCTGTACTACAGTCTACAGTAATAAATTTTTAAATTTTTTTGCTGACCGTCCTGGACAAGAATAGTACTGGACACAACGTGTACTGGACGCGAGGGTACTGTACTTGCATTTCTTTCATTCTCTATGAAATCAATTGTAAATGCAGTCACCGCTCACATATCACGGGAATGTTGTACCCTAAAGCTCCTGCTTTATGAAAATTCCGCGTTATAGGGCCATATGTTTACATGTTAAAGGGCTTCATGGTACCCAAGCCCACCTCAAGTTCACCGTTTGGGGCAATTTTCATTTTTTTTTCCAGGCTCTTTACCTACCCAATAAAGACTTCATTACATACAAACACTAGAGGATTTCCCACCTTGAATGAAAGAGGTTGTGGGCTTGCTGGGGGGGAAGTGCAGTGGAATTATGTGGCCAAAAAAATGAGCAAAGATCACACACAGCACGTGTTCAGCCAGGCCGAGGGGAGAGGGTAGGCTCAAGTGGGGCAAGAATGCTCAGTGGACAGTGATGACACCCCGCGCAGACACGTGACAGCCATACATCATTGGCTGATGCAACCCGTGTTATCATTATCACTGGCCGGATTATGTCTGTTCCCACTGCATTATGACCCTATTTTTATGCCTTATGACTGTTTGAACCCTAATTTGGAGCCTCTGGCCATGTTATCTCTATCGTCGCAGCGTAGTATGGCTTTCAAAAAAATGGCCAGTTTCCTCCACCTGTGTTATGTCTAGCATTTTCGCATTGTTACCATTTTTTGGCCTCAGATTTTACCTTCCGTGTTATGTGAGTTTCGTGCACTAGAATTGTGTGTTGTGCAAGTGGTGACTATAATACACTAATGCTCTGTACAGCTTAAGTTAATTTTCAGAAACAGTTCATACTGGTGGCGAAATGTTCAGGTAGCAAAACAGCTTGTTAGGGAACCAGTGTGTTGTAGGTAGTGAAACCACTAACCACAAAACCTTTGGATGGCAAAACCTGTGGATACCATTTAGAAAATGGTAAGGAGAAAAATCGCTTCTGAACCGAGTGATCTGAAATAAAATTGATCTCATCATTTATAAGTTATGAGAGTGAGAGAATACTTGAGTGCATGAAAGTGAAGTGGTTGGGTCAAAGGATAGGGAAACAAAGAACGAGATAGAGAGACAAAATATATGAGTGTGAAAGTGAGGGTGGCATGTTGTGGGAAAAGGAATAGTTTCCCACTTAGGGACAGAAACACCTGGAGTCAGTTGCAGGATGCTGCTTCAGATAGTAGGTTAGTAAGTCAGTGTCCTCATTTTCTGAGACTGGAAGTTACCACTATAGTTTTTTTTTTTTTTTTTTTTTTTTTTTTTTTTTACGTGTAAAACTCTGGGCAAGGGCTTCAGGGCCCATCCCTAAGTCCCAGTAGTCCTCCTACATCTCCAAGTGTCACCACTTTGGTGCCAACACACACCGTCCGTACTGAATACATGCTAGGGCTGTGCAGGACTGGTGTACTGGTATTAGCAGAGGTACTTTTATGACATGTCGGCAGGTCATCTGGTGGATCAGAAAAATCTGTTTTTTATGAAATTCAAATAGTTAAACTGTTCCCCGGCCCAGCCAGGATTCGAACCTGGGTCCATTAGGACTGCAGGCCACCTCTCTGCCGATTCTGCCAAAACCATTAACCCTTTGAGATTCCGATGACACGTTTCACATCATTTCAAAACCAACCTCAGGGATTCCGACGACACCTGTATGCGTCATTTTAAGATACAGTAATCCCTTAGGTATCCGGACATAATAGAGGCAAAGGCACATCCGGGTAGTGGCAACATCCGAATAGTGAACACTATTCCCCTACCATACCCACATACCACCTCCAACCTATACCTAGCCTATTTGTGCAGTACCTATGCTTAATTTGGCAGTGTTTTCCGGTCATTCAGGCATATTCGGACATCAGAACACACAGAGGAATATCCAAAGTAATGCTAAACCAAAAAAAATATATATATATAAATAAATGCAGAAAAAACACTAAAAATAAAAAACGCCCTACCAAAACACTACTGTATGTACAGTACCCCTCCCTATCTTGGCAGTGTTTTCCAGTCATTCTGCCATATTTTGACATCAAAACATATATAGGATTATCCAAAATAATTTGCGACACCAAGGAAATCTTGTGAAAAAAAAAAAAAAATGCCCATACAGCACCGTACATACAGTACCCCTCATAATTTTGGCACTGTTTTTGGGTCAGTCTACCATATTTAGACATCAAAACACATATAGGAATATCCAAAGTAATGCTGAACACCAAGAAAACCATGAAAAAAAAATGAAAACCAAAAAACACCCTACCCATACACCAGTGTACGTACAGTACCCCTCCTAATTATGGCACTGTTTTCAGGTCAGTCTGCCATATTTAGACATCAAAACACATACTGTATAGGAATATCCAAAGTAATGCTAAACACCAAGAAAACCGTGAAAAAAAAAAATTGAAAAACAGAAAACGTCTGACCTGTACACCACTGTACTGTATGTACAGTCGTGGTCATAAATAATCACCTATTCTCTGGTACCCCTTGTCTCAGGCTGGCTCCTTTATGCACTGCAAGTTGCAGTGGAGTAAGAGGGGCTGAGAGGGAGGGGCCAGAGAGAGAAGGGAAGGTGGATGGGGGTATGAGTGATGATTTGGGGGAAGAGTGAGGGAGGGAGAGTGAAATGCAAAGTGGTGGTCACATTATTTGTTTGTTTTCTTTCATTCAGGGCATGATATAAAGGAGTTAATATTCAGTAGATAACGCTGCATTACACCTTGTATAGCAGTGGCAGATCACAAGCTTTAGTTAGATGGTGATATCAAGGGCTGGTTGAGAGAAATATACTGACGTGATAGATCAGACATTAATGCAGAGCCACTGGGACTGTGTGGAACCCAATTGTCAATGCGTGGGAACCAGAGAAAGAGAGGACGCGGACCCACCTCCTTCAGCACACCAAGGATGAGTGGTAAGTGTTCAGACAAAACCAGCAAACCATTGACAACACTGTTTCTCTGGTGCCGCGAAGACAGCAAGAGGTGAGGTAGGGCACCACTGGACTAATTACAAAGGCTTTCCTGGTTGCTTTGGTTTAACTAATGTTGGTAAACACAGACATAGATATATTTTAGGAGTTTTGCCAGGATTTTGTTTCATTTTCCCTCTAAGAGATTATGGGAGATATCGTTATTATATCGACCCATGTGCATAGACATCAAACTTACTTGCCTTCTATGCACAGTTATTTTCAATATCCTTTTCATATAGAGATGCCATAAAATAGCTGACATGATACTGACTGTGTAGAGGGAGTGTATACCAAGAAGTTTATCATATTCACTGTGGACACAGCCATGTCAAAGGTTGCATATATTTTGTTCCAAAATTAATTACATGTAAGGGTAGAGGACATTTCTTGCACAAACAGTACAGAAGTCAAAGCCATCTAGATTCCATTCTCCGACCAAAGTCCAAATACACAGATAAACACAAGTATCTGACTCCACACTAATGTTTGATCTGACACATCAGTATATTTCTCGCGAGCCAGCCCTTGATATCACCACTCTAAAGTTTGTTATTTAACGCCACTATACAAGGTGTAATGCAGCATTATCTACTGTATATTAACTCCTTTATATCGTGCCCTGAATTGACAAAAAATAGGCAAATAATGAGAACACCACTTCGCATTTCATTCTCCCTCCCCTATCTACTCTCTCTCCCCTTCCTCACTCAACCCCATCACTATCACTTGTCCTCCCACCCACCTTTCCCTCTCTCTCTGGCCCATCCCTCTCAGCCCCTCTTACTGTACTGAGACTTGCCACGCATAAAGGAGCCAGCCTGAGGCACAGGGTACCAGAGGATAGGTGACAATTTATGACCACAACTGTACAGTACCCCTCCTAATTTTGGAACTGTTTTCAGTTCTGCCATATTTAGACATCAAAACACACATAGGAATATCCAAAGTAATGCTATACACACACACACACACACACACACACACACACACACACACACACACACACACACACACAAATCCGAGCTATACACGACTGTATGTACAGTATGCCTCCTAATTTTGGCACTGTTTTAAGGTCAATCTGCCATATTTAGACATCAAACCACACATAGGAATATCCAAAGTAATGTCAAACACAAAGAAAACCATGAAAAAAAAAAAAAAATCAGAAAACACCTGACCTATACACTACTGTATGTACAGTACCCCTCCTAATTTTGGCGGTTTTCTGGTCATTTTGCCATATTGAGACAGCATGGTGGAATGAAGAGGTGAGACAGGCTGTGGCACAAAAGAAGAAAGCATACAATGAATGGATAAGAAATAGGGGCGTGGAAGATGTTTAGAGGCAGAAGAGAGAGTTATGTGTAGAAAGGAAGAGAGAGGTGAAAAGATTAGTAAGAGAGAGTAAGAAGAGAGTGGATGAGGAATTTGGAAGGAATTTGAGTGTAAAGTGGAGGGACTGTAAGAAAATGTTCTGGAAATAGGTGAAGAGAGTAAGACAGGGTGGAAGTGAAGTTAGCAGGGGAGTGAAAGATAAAAATGGTAGATTACTAGTGGAAAAGGGAGAAAAAGTGAGCAAATGGAGAGAACACTTTAAGGAATTGTTGAACATAAAGGATGGAAGTAATGCAAGTATAAGTGGCTGGGGAATGGCTGGGAGAAGGAGGGAGGTGAGAAGACAGGAAGAAAGCAGTAGGATAGAAGTTGTGAATGCAATGAAGAAAGTTGATTTGGGGAAAGCCCCAGGAATTGATGGAGTGTGTGGTGAAATGCTGAAGCATGGGGGAGAGATAATAGGAGAATGGATGTGGAAGATGTGCAGATTGGCCTGGGAGGAAGGTAGAGTCCTGGAGGATTGGAAGTCAGGTATAATTATTCCCTTGCACAAAGGAAAAAGGGAAAAAGAAGTGTGAGGTAATCATAAGGGCATTTGTCTTCTTAGTATAATAGGAAAAGTGTATGGTAGGATACTTATTGACAGAATTAGAGAAAGAACAGAGGAATTAGTTGGAGAAGAACAGGGAGGTTTTAGGAAGGGAAGAGGTTGTGTAGATCAGATATTCATTCTTAGATCTTTAGTGGAAAAGTTTCTGGAGAAGGGAAAGAAGTTGTATGCAGCTTTCATGGATTTGGAGAAAGCATATGACAAGGTGGATAGACAAGGATTGTGGAAAGTATTAAGAATATATGGAGTAGTTGGAAAGTTGTTGAATGCTGTGAAGAGTATGTATGATGGTGCTAAGGCTGCAGTGCGTGTGGATGGTGAACTGAGTGAATTTTTCTCTTTGAAGGTTGGGTTGAAACAAGGATGTGTCATGTCTCCATGGTTGTTCAGTTTGTACATGGATGGGGTAATAAAAGAGGTACAAGGTAGGGTAGTGGGTGTTGGCGTGGCCCTGGTGAGAGAGGGTAGTGTTTGGAAACTCCCTGTACTGTTGTTTGCAGATCATACTGTGTTGTTGAGTGAAGATGAAGGGGACCTTCAAGGCTTGGTGGATGAGTTTGAGAGAGTGTGTAAGAAACGGAATCTAAAGGTGAATGTAGGGAAGAGTAAAGTGATGGTCTTTGAGAGAGGTGAAGTCAATGAATGTACAGCGAGGTTGGATGGTGAGGAATTGGAAAATGTGAGTATGTTTAGGTACTTGGGTAGTGTGATGAGTAAGGATGGAGGTTTGAAGGGTGAAGTGCTTGAAAGGGTACAGCAGGGAAGAAAGGTTGCTGATTCCTTGAATGCAGTGATAAGAAACAGGGGAGTGAGCATGGAAGTGAAAAAGTTACTGCATGACAGTATTGTGATACCAATTCTAACGTATGGAAGTGAAGCTTGGACGTTGTTGGAAGGACACAAGTCAAGAATGAGAGCAGTGGAAATGAGTTATTTAAGAGGAGCCTGTGGAGTCACATGGAGAGACAGGCTGACGAATGAGGATATAAAGGAGCGTTGTGGTGTGGATGTGGATGTGATAGGAAGTGTTATGAGGAACACACTGAGGTGGTTTGGCCATGTGGAGAGGATGGAGGGTGAAAGACTGACGAAGAGAGTGTATGTGAGTGAGGTGGAGGGGGGAGGAGGGAGGGGGAGGCTGAGGATGAGATAGAGGGATGGGGTGGAGAGGTATATGAGAGATGGGGATGTGAGTTGGGAGCAGGGCAGTGAAATGGCGGGGAACAGGGCGACTTGAAGGCAATTTGTTTGTGGCCACCCCAAACGGGATTGAGGCGTCTGGCAATAGATTATTAATCTGAATTAATTTCAACAAAATTTAAACAAAATTTAGTTCGCATTGTGAAATGCAAGTCTCTGTCTTCTCGACAACAAACAAGAAGAGAAACCCCCACAGACTCCCAGGCAACTGACAACGACGAAACTCTCACATATTGCGTGACTGTTCCAGTCTCCAAGAAGTAATAGAGACTGTTGTAGCCAGTGAGAGTGATTGTGTTCAGCTGGCACAGAATATGAATGAAATATCATCTTTCTTCTCGAAGGAATACAATAAGAAAATAAATGAACAACAACAAGCGCGCATCACTCGTTACCTGGGCCGACGACAGAGTGAAGATACTGCACCAGCTGAAGCTTCCCTCTCCAATGATCCTGGCCCAGTTGATGATAAACATTGCAGGCATTCCAGATGACTTTGATTTTGAAGGATTTGGCACAGATGAAGATCCACAAGAAGAAGGGACAACAGAAGCTACAGGGAGTGAGGCTTCAGGGCCCATATTTAGTTATTCTCAATATGTTTTTAAATTTAATACTTAGCTTGTCGTCTTCACTTAGCTGAGAAAAGAGCTTAAGAATATTTCACAAAGGACTTAAGTCATATTCCCAGCTAAGGTTAAGTGAAATCTTGTGACAGATTACCCAGGTATGAAACACCTCACACAGCAGAAAAATATATGGTTTTAAAAGCAATAACAACCATAATACTTAAGGAAAATATTACTAAAATTTAAGTTTATTATTCTGCTGACTCTCCTGTGATGAAATGTAATAAAATTTTATTTTCATCAATTACCTATTTTCCGATATCGAAAAAGGTGCAGACGAATCCTCAATGCCCTGTATGTAAACAGTCACGCCAACAGGCATCCATGCACCATACACCACGTGTACATCAAGCCCATTATTTTCTTATGTGAGTTTTTCTGTTTTGTATTGTTTCTTTGCTAAAATAAATTAAATTGAATCATGTTATATGCGTTTATCAAATGACATACTCTCAGTAATGTTATAATATAGGTGGAAAATCAGTCCAGTCATGCATTCCCAGAACCAATTTATTTTTTTCCCATTAGTTATTCAGTTCAGATTTGGCGAATTCCAGTTTGGCGAGGTATTTTTCGCACGTATTACTCGCCAAATGTGAGAGTTCACTGTACTTTTCTTTGAGTGACAAGCCAAACGGTTTCCAGTAGCTACACCGGGAAACCATTTACTATGCTGAGTGGTAACCATATGCCAAATTATGGGACCTGGTGGATTAGTGGGTAATTTAATGGGATTGAGCCTGTGCAGGTTTCCATATCCAAGGGGTGGTTGGGGTTTATTGCTTATGTATTGCCACTCAGGGATGAGTGAGGCTGGTCACTCTCATCTCAAATGTCAAGACCAGCTTGCCTAACCCTGGGCTTCTACACTGCTCATGGGGCAATACAGGATTAGAGGATGATGATGATGATGATAAGGATGACTTTTCTTTACAAAGTTGCTGCTGAGAATTATATTCTTCTGTTAAGAATGACTATTGTATCCATAATAAAATGTGTTTATTGTATGCTTTATATTCATTTGTAATATGAGGCTTTCTTTCCTCCCCCCCCCCCCCAGACACAGAGTGCAGTTCAGAAAGTAAGGGAATTACTTCAAAAAGAACCAGATGCCGTAAGTACAATAATGTTAAGCTTTATTATCAGTGCTAATACCTACAGCTCATTAACTGCAGTGTACAGCTAGTATCTTAAACAGATGACATCACATGCATGGCATTCAACAACGGCAGACTGCAATTTTTGTTGTTGTAGCAAAAACTAAATAAAGTTTTTGGAAGAAGTGAAGCAACATCATGCAAACCAGCTCCTTTATTTTTTGTGTACATTTATGTGCACTCACAGTAAAATTTAAATGATAAGATAATGGTTGGTATCTCAGGGATGGAAAGTGTGAAGTCAGTAAATAATTGATGTTTCATGATGGTGCCCTGCCATACCCATATAATTTACTTGGATGAAGCTGCAAATCAGATTTGACTTATAGTTCCTAAACTTTCATACAGATGCACAAACACAGATAAAACTATGGGTGGAATCTACTATAAAAGATACACCCCACACCAGGCACAGGTAAGTTACAGCAGTCACACAATTGAGACCTGCAGTGTGGTCTGCCTCAGTGGAATCTGTCAACTGCTTCTGTGCCACAGGTCTGTTCAGTCAGAACAGATCATGAAGTTGCCCAAGAGCAGCAGCATGAACTTGTAATTATAATTTTCCAGATACCTTATCGTACCATATAAAGTTCATAAAGTGTGGTAAAAGTTGGTCTCATATTAAACCTTTGCTTGATGGAACTTTCCTGAACTGAATAAATATTGTCTGGCATGAGGTAGAATAAACTTGCATGGGTTACATTCTTAACCTGTTACCACAACTGGTAATAAAATACTGATTAATTAATTTTTTAGTAGAATAAACTTGCATGGGTTACATTCTTAACCTATTACCACAACTGGTAATAAAATACTGATTAATTTTTGTCAGCAAGAATAAAATGCCTAACTGAATCCACAGCAGTGTACGAGTGAGGTGACAAAGTCATATTTAACTCCTTTGCTGTATGGCGAAGGACTGTTATGGCCACTATTTTGTGAATATAATTAGTTGAAATGAAGTCTGTTACAGAGACTACAGTGAGCTATTTGTGGGAAATATAGCAGCAAACCTGGATGACTGGAGGTCTGTTAGTTGAAATGGAAAGTATATAGTTAGTTTTTATTGTAACCAGACATGGGTTCAGTAATTATTTATCTACATAATCAAACTTTTTTCTCTCATCAGGTATAAAATATAATATTTCTAAACTTATTTTTTATGACACTCACGAATATAGAGTCTATTGTAGCGTAGCACATCACAATTTTATGGACCACTGTTTATTATTTTGGTTGAATTTTACCGCTGTACGCATATGCCTACTTATGAAAACGAAGTTTTTCTTTGTATATTTGAGGTTTCGAAGTTTTTTGAAGTTCTTTATATCGATTCCTCGTATAAATTCATTATCTCCAAATAAACCACATATACATTGTATTTTCATCCAAATTGAAATGACAAAACAGGAAACTCTCGTGCAAGACATATAACAGAGAGTGAGATTCAGTGCACTTTTGCAAAGGCCAAACTACTCAGAATCGTCAAGCTTTAGACTTCCTTTGATGCTGCATCCCTGTACGGCATCTAGCCGTAATCCGCGAGCATATTTTCACTCCAGAAGCCTTGATAGCGATGCTCCATCGCATTAATATCTTGATGGAAGTGTTCTCCCTGTTCATCAGAGATGGCTCCCAGGTTCTGCTTGAAAACTTCAAGGTGCGAATGGAGAAAATGAACTTTCGGTGACATTTGACACCCCATAGCAGCAAATGAATTGAGAAGTTTCGCAACACCATCTTCATAATCCGGTGACTTTTTGTTTCCCAGGACATTTTCACATATCCACCTGAAAGAGGTCCAGGCAGCCAGTTCCATATCGGCCATATAGATGCTGAAGTTGTGGTCTCTCAGAAGTTCCTTTGTCTATGGGCCGAAGAATATTCCTTCTTTCAGCTTAGCCTCTGTGATGCCTGGGAATTTGCATGCGACATAATAAATGTTTCAGTGTTTCTTCTTCCCAGTGTCTTCACGAACTGCATCATTAAGCCAAGCTTTATATGAAGCAGAGGAAGGAGAATGTCTCTGGGAGCAACCAGGGGCTCATTCGCGATGTTTGAAGTTCTTGGCTCGTCTGTTTGTCTAGGTGGCCATGTCAACTGCACGTAGTGCGTGAAAGTTGCACGGCTATCCCAGAGGCATAAGAAACAACAGTGTTTTGTGAAGCCTGATTGGAGTCCTATCAGCAAACCAATGACTTTCAAGTATCCACACAACTTCCATTTGTATTCTTCATATTTTATGGCATCTAAAAGGGCCGCAATGTTTTCATAGCACTCTTTCATGTGCACTGAATGTACTAAAGGCACAGAAGGTTTTATATTCCCATTGTGCAGCAATACCGCCTTCAAGCTTTTCTTCGATGAATCAATGAATAAACACCATTGAGAAGGATCATGCTCCAGTGAAAGGCAGTGGAACAATCCATCAGTGTCGTTGCAGAAACATAGTGGTCTATCAACAGAAAAATATGAAGAAAGATCTTCATTTCGTTTTCTGAAGTATAGTAAATCCTCGTTTTTCACAGCTTGGATGTTCCGCCAAAACCATGCAAAACGCGACACATCGAAGTGTGAAGTTAAGAATCAGTGGGAAAAATAGAGGAGCGTTCTGGTGGGACATGTACCTACCCTATCAGAAAGTACTGTAACATCAAACAGGCCCTACCCAAAATTAAATGAAGAGTGTATAGTAGTGCTCAAACAGCATAGCACAATAAACATTTACCTGAAAAGACATTAAAACTGTTATAAAGACCTGCAACACCGAAAATCCTTACCAGAAATAAAGTGAAGACTGGCTTGAGTGGCAAGTGAAGGTTTGTTGAGGGTGGATGGGCTAGTTCCCAGTGTCACTAACCAAGGAAAAACTGCGACTTTTCACCAGATTATTTAATTTTCGACATGAAAGTCAGTTAACTAAACCCCAGTCATTTTATGTGCCCTCTTGGTCACTAAAAGGAAGGGAGAAATTATAACAACATTATTTTACTCACTACTACAAAGAAGAGAGGCTGTAATATAGCCAAATAGAATAAAAAATTGGTGGGCTGAGTGTACCATCTCTGTGTTGGGACGGTTATTATTCTTTCCTTCCTTAAATATCGATACGCTTTATTTACATCCATTTCAGGTGTTTGTCCATCAGAACAAAATTAAATAGTGTTACGAGAAACATGTAACGATTCTTTGTTAAAAAATAGTAGCACGACATGGCTGAAGATTGTACGTTATGATCACAAACGATAACAAACTTACGTGTGTCTATGCCCAGCTGGACCTGCTGTGTATTCAAGACACAGCTGAAGATTGTACATTACGATCATAAACAATAACAAACTCACGTGTGTCTGCTGCCCTGTTGGACCTGCTGTATAAAGATCATGGAAAACTGTTGCATAGAAAAATGGACAGTGCCTAGACTGAGCATCGGTACGCATCATCTGCTGAGTGTCGGCTGCCGGCTGGGAACATCATATTGTGGGGAAATTTGCGAATTGTGAGACAACTTGGAGACTTTTTTCTTGCACGAAAAACAAGGTCGAAGTAAAGTGCGTCCAAATACGAAGACTTACCGTACGTTACTCGAACATCTTTCTCGAGCAGACATTTTTGTTTCAAATGAGATGCCAAAAGTTCAGCCTTGTCTTTTGGTAGTCCCAAATCTCAAACTGAGCCCTTCAACTCTCCTTGGGAGAACTGTTCAGGTGTCTTTTCATTGTTGGCTATAAGCTCTGCATCCTCAGTTGCTTCATCTGACTCAGTTTGGGCTACATCTTCGTCTTCATCGTCGCTGCCGGCGATGCCATCTTCTGGTGGTATTGGAATGGGAAGATCTTCATCGTTGTGCGGCACTGGTCTTATAGCGGATTTCAAACTGGGGTAAGCAATCTTGTGCTTGTCATTAACGGACAACCCGGATATGTTGACCTTGCAGAAGTAATAATCTGTAGCATGATCTTTCAGCTCTCCCCATATCATAGGAACGATGAATGGCGTTGCCTTTTTTCTCTTATTCAGCCAGTCTCTTAAGGGGGTATCACACGGTACCTGAAATCATGGTTTGCCAACGATATGGTGGTAACTGCCTATGAAACCGTGGTAGCCACTGAGGATTTCGTCAGCAAAATTGAATTCCATCCAAACCCATTCCTGCCCACAGAATCATGAACAAAACGTTTTCTCTGATAGCAGAGTGAGCTGAATGGAGAACTTAAAGAGTATACTGTAGTATTTTGTGTATTTTTTAAAATAATAATTCCCTCCTAGAGTGTGTATTACTTTCCATTATATAGATTATTAATTATGAGAGCTTAACCCGAGGTGTCCCGTCGACATATGGGTATGTTGCAACATTTTGCATTTGCCAGTCCTGTCGATGTACTGGTACATCACGCAATTGCAAGGTTCATAATTTGCACAATTTTCAATTTTCGCGCATGATTTTTCATACGTATACACGGGACACCTTCCTCTATGCCTCTACAAGATGCCAAGCAGGGACAATGCCTTACACCGCATAACCTCCCCCCCTCCTCCGCATGCCATTGTCTCGGCAATTCACCTGTTACCAGTGACATGGCCAATAAAGACATTCAGGGCCAGAGTGATTTCCCAATCGATGACAATGTGGAGGACAAAGTTTACATAGCATTAGAGGAAGAAACAGTCAGAAATGATGATCAGGTAATGTGGCAAAAAAAGGTCAGGTATGGTGATGAGTTAGTGAGTTAAACAATGCTTATAATGCCTATATTACTGTTTGAAAACCAATATACTCTCGTACTACATATAAATTCGTACCAAGTAAATAAATAAATACCTTTTATGAGTGGTGTGAAATAGTTACCCTCCCATAGAACTCGTTTTCTTTGGTGCCAGCCTGTTAGAAAACCCAGTAAGGTAAGGAGGAATTGCTAACTGGATCGAGTATTTTAAACCTCAGGTGAGCGATTTCTCTATGAATTTTCGATGTTTCTCACCAAAAGCGGGGGTTTTAGCAAAAAAAAAAAAAAAAAAAAAATCGAAAATACTTCGGGATTGGGGGGTGTCGGAGGAGCAAAATAGCTCGGGACGTAACAGGTTAAATAACCTTTTATATCGTTCACGGGTGAAATAACAATGTCGATAATTCAGTTGTTTCCGTTGGAGAGCGGATGCAGCACACCATGCCGGATGAAGGAGTATACGTCCACCGCAATTTGACTGAGGACCTACACACAGAATTGCTGTGGGATAGTTGTCTGTCTTTGCTTTGTGTTTCCACCTCTTCCAAGTGAATTTTTTGGGCAAGAAGTAACTGGCAACTCCCCTGGTGTTGGTGGGAGGTGGTGAAACACTCAGCACGTCAATGCTTGCCCAGAAGCGAGAGTGGAAGTATATGTTCCCGTTGCTCCAAGCTTGCACCTCCCTCTTTTTTCGTATGCATTACTGTTTGCCCTGTTATATTCCTAGAGTCGAGCTGTCATGCCCGGAAAGTACTGCTCAAGGGATGAGAGGGTCCGTGTCATTGCATGGAGGCAGGATAATGTCCCTATCAACATTGTTTGTGAACATAATGGATGTGCAGATTTGACCATCATGAAGATTCTTGCTGGAGCGCGTGGCTTGCCGCCTGATGTCGTACCAGAGCACAAGCATGACAGTGGAAAGAAGAGGAAAACTTTCAGAGGTGCAGATACGCTTCTGAAGAGGGAAGTAATCAAGAATCCTCGACTGACAGCAGCAGAATTAAAGAGAATGCATCCCCAGCTGTTACAAGAAGTCTCAAACTATCCAACACCACTTGCAGGAGCTGGGTTTGTCAAGCCACACCGCAGCCAAGAAACCACATCTCACTGACTGCATGAAGAAGCAGCGCATTCAGTTTGCCAAGAAGGATGCATACTGGACATCAGATGAGTGAAGAAAAGTTATGTTTTCCGATGAAAGTACATTTCAGTTGTTTCAGGTGCATTCTGCCAAGGTTCGTCGCCTTGCCTTTCATAGTCGATATGACCCTGTTTACACAGTGTTGACTGTTAAGCACCCACAATCAGTAATGGTATGGGAGTGTTTCTCAGGTGAAATGGGAAGAGGAGGCCTCTACTTTCTTCTTAAGAACTTGATGATGAATGTTGGCTGGTACATACAAGTTCTTAAAGATCATTTGTTAAACTTGTTTGCTGTTCATGAGTGCGACTTTTTCATGCACGATTCAGCTCCAAGTCACAAGTCAAGAAGGGTGACAAAATGGCTTCAGGATAATCAGAATGAGGTCCTTGACTGGCCTGGTAACAGTCTGGATCTAAATCCGATAGAAAACTGCTAGGCAGAGGTGAAGAAAATCATGGCAGAAAAGAAGACACCCAATCTGGACAACCTCAAGACTGAACTGACAAATGTTTGGTGCAAAGAAATGTCCTTAGATTACTTTAGAGATCTAAGTGATTCCATGCCAAAACACATCCAACTGGTCCTGCAACAAGGGAAACTATCTATCTATTTGCCAGACACCTCAATCCCGTTTGGGGTGGCCACAAACAAATCGCCTCCACGTCGCCCTGTCCCCCATCATTTCACTGCCCTGCTCCCAACTCACACCCCCCTCTCTCATATACCTCTCCACCCCATCCCTCCATCTCATCTTCGGCCTCCCCCTCCCTCTTCCTCCTTCCACCTCACTCACATACACTCTCATCGTCAGTCTCTCACCCTCCATCCTCTCCACATGGCCAAACCACCTCAGTGTGTTCCTCATATCGCTTCCTGTCACATCCACATCCACACCACAACACTCCTTTATATCATCATTCATCAGCCTGTCTCTCCATGTGACTCCACAGGCTCCTCTTAAATAACTCATTTCCACTGCTCTCACTCTTGACTTGTGTCCTTCCAACAACGTCCAAGCTTCACTTCCATACGTTAGAGTTGGTATCACAATACTGTCATGTAGTAACTTTTTCACTTCCATGCTCACTCCCCTGTTTCTTATCACTGCTTTCAAAGAACCAGCAACCTTTCTTCCCTGCTGTACCCTTTCAAGCACTTCACTCTCCAAACCTCCATCCTTACTCATCACACTACCCCAGTACTTAAACGTACTCACATTTTCCAATTCCTCACCATCCAACCTCCCTGTACATTCAATGACTTCACCTCTCTCAAAGACCATCACTTTACTCTTCCCTACATTCACCTTTAGATTCCGTTTCTTACACACTCTCCCAAACTCATCCACCAAGCCTTGCAGCTCCCCTTCTTCTTCACTCAAGAACACAGTATCATCTGCAAACAACATGATTTCATATTAATGAATGGCATTTCATGAACACACATTGTGATCTACTGTGATTTCTGTGTTTTTTAATACCTTGTGAGGGGAGGTCCTAAGTCAGTTTACGGTAGCTGTATCTCGCTGTTCATTCAACACTACAGATACGATGGCATCTGGACAGATAGTATGGAAAAGGGCTGCTGAAATTGCCCTCATTTAAATAATAAGTCCATTCCCTTGTCACAAAAAGGCGGCTCCACAGCTGCCTTCTCGTGGTTTTGGCTGCCGCCGCTTCATTCTCCTCCTCTTCCTTCTCAAGCGCCACCACTGCAAGAGTCAATGCAGCACTCACCCTCCCCTCAGCAAATTCAAGAAAAGCCTTGTTGTGTCTGATACCTGTGACTTGTGTAAGACGGTGGGACAGACTACGGTGTGCTTTGTTTACATTTTTGCCGACTGTTGGCGATGTTCAAGGAACGTGTGTGATAGGGTTTGTGACTGGCTCCAGCAAACTGTGATTTCAGGTACTGTGTGATACCGCCTTTAGTCCATTCAAACAAGCTGTGCATATTATATGCGATGCCCATTTTCTGTCTTGATCTGCAAGAGTACAGCCAAAGTACAGATGATAGACCTTCTTGATATTGTTCATGATGTTGCGTCGCTCTCTCTTGGAGGTGAACGAATTACAGACATAGCAGAAACAGTCGGGGCTATTTTTGGATTGCCTTGACATTTCAATATAAACAACAACAGCTGCAAAAAAGCATAAGCAGTGTTAAGAACAGGAATATATGTAAATATTGTTTTATATATATATATATATATATATATATATATATATATATATATCTCTATATATATATATGCCAACGGCCATACCACGTCGAGTACACCGCTTCCCGTCCGATCAGCGAAGTTAAGCAACGTTGGGTCTGGTTAGTACTTGGATGGGTGACCGCCAGGGAACACTAGATGCTGTTGGCATCCCTACGTGTCAAGTGGGGTTGGTGGAGGATTAGTGCCCCTCCCTGTAAAACAATTAACTCTAAGCCCTTGGCCACCCCGTGTGGGATACATGGTGTCTGGCAATGAATGAATGAGGAAAATATATATATGGTTTCAGCATGAAGGGTCACCACTCATCATAAAAACTAGACGTGATAGGAAAAAAACGGTTGGGATTTTCAGAATCAGCACTTAAAACTGTATCAAGAGCACCACAAAACTCTCATGATGATTTTTTACTGTCGACCAGTGGAATGAATTGAAATTTAACTGGAATTAACTGGGAAGATAGGTGAACTGGAAACAAACTAGAATGGAATAAAAGAGAATTTCAGATGAATTGATTTGATTCAGTGACATGAATTGATGTTATATCGGATGTAAAATGTTACTGAAAACTAAAACATACATACTTCATCTAATCCTGTGTTATGAGGAGCGTAGGAGCCCGGGGCTAGGCAAGTTGGTCCTAATATTTAAGATGAGAGTGACCAACCTCATTCATTCCTGAGTGGCATGATATGAGCAATAAACCCCAACCACCGCTTGGATATAAACTAACACAGACTCATTCTGGTTAGAGTGCCTTAATTACCCACCAAACCACCAGTTGCAAGTAATCCCTGTAATATCTGGACGTCCAATTCCCGGACACCCCAATTTATGGACATTTTGGGCCCAGGACTTCTACCCCACCACCACCACACACACACACACACACACACACACACACACACACACACACACACACACACACACACACACACACACACACACACACACACACACACACACACACACACACACAAAAACGTAATATGAACTTGGCGCATAGTGTGGACCAGCTATGTTTTGCCGCGTACTTCCGCCAACATCCGGCAGGGCGACGCTGCTTCCTTCCCATTTCCCGCCCTTCCTTCATCATGAGTGCACGCTCATCACCATGGCTGCCCACGTGTTCGTTTTTGTGGTGGTTCCCTACCTGCTGCAAGCTCTGCTGTTCCTCTCCTGCCTCTTCTTCATGTGTGCGATGATGGCCACGCCACCCGAGAAGAGGAAACGAGTGGTTCCGACTGTGGAGAAGAAGAGGGAGATATTGGACAAGGGGGATGTGGGATGGTCAGTGTCACACATCCTCTGAAGTCAACCTGGCCTGCTCTGCATTGTTTGATATCAACAGATCCCGCGACAAGCTCACCTAGTATACAGCTGACTTCGTATCGAAGACCAAATGCAACGTGGAGAGGAAGGTTATGTACCCTCCCAGGTTTGCAGAAATCGAGCGCTCCAAATTGATTTGGTATCGTGCTGCTGGTGTTCTGGTGCGTGGTACAAAGCTGAAGGCTGCTGCTGAGAAGTTCACAACGCTCCACGATGCCCCAAACTTCAAAGTGTCCGAGGGTTGGCTCTTTGCTTTCAAGTTACAGCATGGACTTAGCAACCATATGGCCCATGGCGAAGCTCTGGGTGCCAACGAGGATGGAGTAGAGGAGTTTCGGCAGAAGGTGAAGGGCTTGATCGACAGGGAGGGCCTTACTCTCGGTCAAGTCTACAGTGCTGATGAAACTGGTCTGTTCTATCGCTCGATGCCAATGAACACTAGTCGAGGAGACGGAGAAGCGTGTACCTGGCCGCAAGCTTTGCAAGCAACGGATATCTGCTTTGTGTTGTGCCAATGTTAACAGGATGCACTGGCTCAAGCCCGTTATTGTTGGCCGTGCTAAGCAGCCTCGGTGTCTTCGTGGAGTGATGGATGTCCTTCCTGTTGTGTGGTACCATTCTGTGAAGGCTTGGTTCACAACCAAGATCTTCAAAGACTGGTTTCACCAGCACTTCATCAAGGATGTCATCCATTACCAGACAAACACGCTGGGAATCCCGTGTGACCAGGTAAAGGCCCTCCTTCTTCTGGACAGTGCACCTGCGCATCCATCCGACAAGGAGTCGGTGGCTGAGAATGGCCACATTATGTGCATGTTTCTCTCACCTAATACGACTGCTCTCATCCAACCAATGGACCAAGGAGTGATCGTGGCATCGAAGAGGCTGTACCGTTGGCAGTTCTTGGACGAGGTGATGGTTGTTCTCGAGGACAAGGACGAGCGCAGGGAGGGACGGGACACGCGAGGCCAAGGGACTTTGGAAAACATTCGCTGCTGCAACATCAAGTCTGCCATCTACAACTGGGCCAGTGCATGGAGGAAAGTCTCTGTTGAGACTCTGGAAAATGGTTGGTCTCGTCTCCTCGGATCTGACGTGGTGCACGATTTTCTAGGTTTTGAGGTGGATGACTTCCATGCACGTCTTTGTGTAGCTGGCGACAGTGTTGATGTGGACGAAGTGTGTGAGTGGTTGGATGACGACGAGGGTGATCCAGGTATCAGAACATGTCTGATATCGAGATCGCATCTTCAGTTGCAGGTACAAGTACCCAGATAGAAGATTCCGACGAGGAAAGCAACGATGATGCGGACTTCTCTCAGTGTGCAATTACTGTACTTCAGCCATCCCCGAGCTGAGCGCACTCCGGTAGCACGTCGAGTTCATTCTCGACTACCTGGAACACCCAGACTACGACAGGGAAATGGGGCCCTTGGGACCTGTGGAGGAAGTCACGCTTTTAGGCAGTGCATCATCAATCGCCAGAATCATTGTTCCTGCGTCAGTCAACCATTGACAGTTTTTTCAGGCCCGTTACCCCTGCTGTGCCCAGTCCTGGCTCGACATTGCTGCTTCGCCAACACAGGACTTCACCTTCGAGCTACAGCCCAGCACATCAGCCATGGTGGAGTCACCACTGGACATGAGTTTGTGCCTCTCTTCAGAGTCGTCTGCAGTGGGTAGTCCTTCACCGCGTCCCAGCGATGTGCCCCTAGGCCACCTGCATCACCTACTCTCAGACTCTGCCAGTGAATAAACAGCAAAAACTCGCCACTGGACCACACGGGAATTTACAGTGTTGTGCAATGTAAAAAACAGTATGCAGTGTTAAGAAATTAGAATTTAGAGTGCAAAAACTTAAGTACAGAGTGCAACACTCGTTACAGGAAAGTACAATAGAGTGCAAGTGAGAAAAGAATGCACAGTGTTAAGAAATTAGAATTCAGAGTGCAAAGACTTACGTGCAGAATGCAACATTGGTTACAGGAAAGTACAATAGAGCACAAATGAGAAAAGAATACGCAGTGTTAAGAAATTAGAATTCAGAGTGCAAATGACTAAGTGCAGTGCAAGACTGTAGGTGCTTCAGGTGCACTTTTTTACTGTCAGAGTCTGAGAGGAGGCAGGTTATTCATCGTGATGCCCACGAACTTGTTGTAAGTACCCAGAGTAATGTTAAATAGTGTACAATATTTTCCATACTCACCTCTAAAACCTCATTCTCTGGTTCCTTTGCATTTGTTTCACTCTTTTATGTCCCTTATTGGTGTGACTAGGCCCTTAAATAGGTGCTATGCATGTCCAGTAGGGAGTTATGTAGGTGTTTTTCTGAGTCAGTCCATAAGTACCAGTCCAGGAGGCAGGGGCCCATATCCGGACGGGCCCAATTTCTGGACATGCCTTTGGCTGTATTACATCGGATATTGGGAAGATTACTGTATTTGGTTATATATTTGGTTACCACCCAGCATAGTGAATGGTTTCCTGGTGTACAGGAAACCGTTTGGCTTGTCACTCAGTGTAGAGTCGCCTGTAGACAGAAGAAAGAGGGAAGAAGGACATAAGAGGGAGGAAAGAAAGAAAGAAGGAAGAGAGGAAAAGGCTGCCATACAAGAGCAGCGCTACGTCGAGTGAGTGGATGGTGAGTGCCCTCACCTACCATATGATTATTATAAAACCATGTGGTGTGTCATGAAAATTAAATGAATTACCTGAACTGAAAATAAACAACACCTTAACCCACTGTCTCCAAGCATTGCCATCTGACGACATAAGATTCAGAAATATAAAACCCTATCACTTGTTTTTAGTGCTATCTTCTAATGGGGAGTACATGTTGCCTTCCACATTATAGATATACTGAATCAGATTTGTCCATTTAAATCAGTCCTTGTTGAAAGTGGATGCATTTGGCTTGAACTGCAAAATGACTGCCTAAAAGCTTACTTGTTTATTGATCTTCATTAATTATATTCCTGTCACCACTGGTGTATGATATGTGTTTTGCTATATACTGTACTGTGTTGTGGTAGTGTTTACATTGAAATGTGATTTTGTGTGTCAGATATATAGGGTACATATAATAACTGCTGCCTTATGGATGTGCTAGGCTAATACAGTATGTGTACACATCTGTTGTCGTATGAATGTGTGGCTCAATGAGGGTTGAGTCATACCAGGCTAAGAAGAATCTCTTAAGTTCATGAGCTGACTGATTAAAATTTTGAAGATGAGAATGATTAAAGACAACCAGAGACCTTTGTAGTCAGTTCTCAGCAGAGACAGATTTTTTCCATCCCAAAATGGCAACTGATAATGTTGAATATTGCATTAATCTGGAAATTAAATGTTGTCAGTCTTCTTTGAGGAAATGATGCAAGAAAGAAACTGCCTCTGTACATTAGACTTCAGGTGAGGGAAGGTAGACTTTACCTGTACTTACAGAGCCAACCAATGGAAAGTATCATGATTTACTCCTACAGAATGTTTTGAACTGCTTTGAACTGACGAATTATCTCGGTATGTAGGCCAACAAACTACTGTTTACTGTGCATCCCAGACCTGGCCTACTATCATTGTAGCAAACGAAGAGTCAAGGTGCTGTATTTGTGGGGATTTTGATAAGAATCTTCATAATTCAGTAGTCTGTGATTCTGCGTGCGAGGATAGATTTGACTCTGTAATGATGTAGATTTTATACAGTATTACATCATATGTTTTAAATTGTACGGAACAAAATAAGGTGTTTTAAGAAATTATAGCTAATGTTATGTACTAAACAGTATTCTGTAGATATCAGATTGTTAAAAAGTTATTTAAATTATAAACAGTACAAACTGCTTCTCTTTATAACTGCAATGTCTGTGGAATAAATCATGCTAATAACGTACTGTATATACCTGTAATGGGTGCAGTAAAACAAATTGCAGGTACAGTATGTGTATACTAATGATCCTTTGCATTCAGTCTCTCCTAACATTGCCATATAGTAACATGCTACATCTTTGAAACTGTTACTACAGCTTATTCTGTCTGCTCCGCAAAGAGACGAGCCTCAAGCTTTTGAAAGCTGGCAGTTGATTAGTTGTCCGAGTGCATTCTTTATTAGCAGTTTATTTTAAAATATTTTATTGTAATAGTTATAACAACAGTTTAATGATAAGGTTGCCCAAATAAAATATTATATACAGTAAAACCTTGATATAATGGACTTCAGTAGACCGGAAATTGCTTTTATCTGACTTGAGGAGCTACCGGATGAAATTCTTACACAGTACAGTAATCCCTCCAAGATTCAACATAATAGAGCCAAATGCATGTCCGAGACTTGGTTTTGCCCAGGATGTGGGAAAAAAGCCCCTGGACAGGTACTTATAGACCCCATCCCAACCTAACTATACAAAGCCACCTAAATAACTCCCTACCGGACATGCACAGCACCTATTTAAGATCCAATGCACACAAATAAGGGACAGAAACCATGAAATAAATGAAAAGGAACCAGAGAATGAGAAATTAGTGGTGAGTATGGAAAATATTTAGCAATGAACAGAGCACTTGAAGCACGTCAGTAGCCGTTACGAAGATTAACCCGCCTCCTCTCAAGCTCTGACAGTGGTGAAGGTGCACTTGAAGCACATACAGTAATCCATTGTTGCGCCGCACTTAATCCTTTGCACTGTGAATTATAATTGTTTAACACTGCACATTCTTTTCTTACATGCACCATGCCAGTTTCAGCACACCAATGTTTCACTCTGCATTTAATCCATTGCACTCTGAATTCTAATTTCCTAACACTGCACATTCTGTTGTTAACACTGCGTGACACTGTAAATTCCCATGTGGTCTAGTGGTGAGTTATTGCTGTTTATTTACAGTCAGAGCCAAAGAGTAGGTGTCGCAGGTGGCCCAGGGGCTGCTGGGACGTGGTGATGGTCTACCCACTGCAGACAACTCTGAAGTTAGCAGCAAACTCACATCTAGTGGAGAATCCCAGGGGCTGATATGCTGGGCTGTGGCTTGGAGGTAGAAGGCAGGTCTTGGAGAGGCAGTGGTGTGGAGCCAGGGCTGGGCACGGTGGGGGTCACGAGCCTGAAAAAGGTGTCAGTGGTTGATTGGCACAAGGAACGGTGATTCTGGCGATTGATGCGCTGCCTAAAAGCACGGACCTCCTCCACAACTCCCAGGGACTCCATCTCCCTGTCGCAGGCCGGGTGTTCCAGGTAGTCAAGAACAAACTTGATGCGCTCCCGGAGTGCGCTCAGCTTGGGGATGGCTGGAGTAGTGGCACGCTGAGAAGAGTCTGCATCATCGTTCCTATCCTCATTGGAATCTTCCAATACGTGTACTTGTACCTGCAACAGTACTTGTACTTGCAACAGGAGATGCGATTTCGATACCAGTCGTGATCTGATACCCAGGATTGCCCCCGTCGTCATCCAATCACTCATGCACTTCGTCCACGTCCACATCATTGCCAGCTGCGCGAAGACGCGCATGGAAGTCGTCCACCTCAAAACCTAGAAAGCCATGTACCACATTGGCTCCGAGAAGCAGACGAAACTAATCGCTTTCCAGAGTCTTGACAGGGACTTCCCTCCATGCACTGGCCCAGTTGTAGATGGGTGACTTGAGGTTGTAGCAACAAAGGTTTTCTACAGTCTGCTGGCTTGCATGTCCTGTCCCTCTCTGCGCTTGTCCTCATCCTTGAGAACAACCATCACCTCGTCCAGGAACTTAACGACGGTACAGCCTCTTCGTTGCCACTATCGCTCCTTGGTCCATTGGTTGGATGTGAGCAGTCATATTGCGACAAGAACAAGCACCTAATGCGGCCATTCTCAGCCACCAACTCCTTGTTGGATGGATGTGCAGGTGCATTGTCCAGGAGAAGGAGAGCCTTTACCTGGTTGTGTGGTATTCCCAGTGTATTCGTCTGATAGTGGATGACCTCCTTGACGAAGTGCTGGTGAAACCAATCTTTGACGATCATGGCTGTGAACCAAGCCCTCACAGAATGGTACCAAACGACAGGAAGGGCACCCATCAACCCTCGAAGGCACTGAGGCTGTTTTGCACGGCTAACAATAACAGGCTTGAGCCAGTGCATGCCATTAGCATTGGCACAACACAAAGCAGATATCCATTGCTTGGAGAGCTTGCGGCCAGGTACACTTTTGTCTCCTCTGGTAGGGTGTTCGTGGGCAACAAGTGATAGAATAGACCAGTTTCATCAGCACTGTAGACTTGACCGAGAGTAAGGCCCTCCCTGTCGATCAAGCCCTTCACCTTCTGCTGAAACTCTTCTTCTCCCTCCTCATTGGCATCCAAAGCTTCGCCATGAGCCTTACGGTTGGTAAGCCCATGTCGTAGTTTGAAAGCGAAGAGCCATCCTTCGGATGCCTTGAAGTCTGGGGAATCGTGAAGCCCTGTGAACTTCTTAGCGGCAGCCTTCAGCTCCGTGCCAAGCACCAGAACACCATAAACACGTTGTTGACGATACCAAATCAGCGTGGAGCAGTCGACATCATCAAGCCTGTGAGGGTACATAATCTTTCTCTGCACATTGCGTTTGGTCTTCGATATGCTGTCTGCCGTGTACTGGGTGAGTTTGTCCCGGGATTTCTTGATATAGAACAAGATAGAGTGGGCCAGGATGAATTCACAGAGGATGCGTGAGGTCAACCATCCCGGGTCAATTTTTACACGTTGCCCTCATTCGATTTTTTCATCCAACCAGAGTGTTTCCTGTTGTTTTTGGTGTGATTCGATCGATTTTGACCTTCGTTTCTATCGCATGTCGCTAGTTTTTGTTGAACGCCACTACCGACTTCCGGTGGAAAGGACCGGTCCAAATAAAAAAAATCACATCAAAAACAATAGAAAACTCTCAGGTTGGATGCTTATCACGTGAAACATATTTTTTTGCGGTTCTTCCCCCTCTCCCCAAGAATGCTGGGGGACCTGTGGGAAACCGGGGTTTTGGGTGGGGGAGACCCGCAAAAGTGAGTGATTCCTACTGGAACTGTTATCAAAATCAAACGAAAAACACTAAAATCCTTCGGAAGAAAATAATTTTAAGCTTCTTAGGGAGTTCGTGTTTCCTAACTGGGGGGCTTCGCTCCCCAGACCCCCCAACCCTGACCGTGCTTCCTAACTGGGGGGCTTCGCCCCTCAGACCCCCCATGACATTAGCCAAACCTCATCTAACCTAACCTAACCGGGTGTAAATAAGAAATAATGTATTTACCTAGCGGTTTATAGTTCCTCGTCTGCATCTGAAGAGTCGTCTGTAGCTGTAACGGCAACTGGTGATGGGAGACAGTGCAACACTTTCTGATCCTCACGTAAAATGAGATTTTTGCCTTGATTCAGGTACAGTACTTTGTTCCTGTTGATGGTAAAATACCATGCGATCGTGCAAAGGCTACAGCTTTATCTTCTTGCTGGTAGAACTGTGAAATAGCAGTGAAGTAATATTTTTTGCAGGCTTCCCATTCCATGGTTGGAGACGAACTGACTTTCAAATCTTGCGGGCCCTAGAGTGGGACATTTGAAATTCTACTTTGTGATTGGCTGATTCATGTGCTATGCATGCGCTTTATCCACCCACACACATAACACGCACCAACGAACACACAACTGTCCGACCATGGCAGGGAAAATCTCTCTCTCTCCCATAGAAAATAATAAGTGTAATAAATTGCATAACTCATCAACGGTTGATTTAAGACGGAAGTGTCATAGAAGAAAAAGTGCTTAGAATTGCGTAAAGTATAAGGTGAGTTAGCCACTTTTGTTGTCAGTGAGTTGGGTGTAAGTACGAAATAATACCACCTATCTGTGATTGTGATTGGTGGAAGTAAATCGCGTGTAACTCGTTTATTATCAATTTGCGAGAGAAATGTCATAGAAGAAAAGATTCTTAGAATGACCAATTGTACTAGAAAATGTTAAAGAAAAGTCGAAAATCGGATGAGGGCAACGTGTAAAATTTGACCCCATCCCGCACCCACCTTCTCCAATATCTCCCTCTTCTCCAGAGTCAGAACCACTCATTTCCTCTTCTCAGCTGGTGGGGCCATCGTCTCACACACACGAGTACGAGGCAGGAGAGGAACAGCAGGCCTGCAGTATGTTGGGCACCACCACAAAAGCGGGCATGTGGGCAGCCATAGCGACAAGCGTGCAGTCACCATGGTAGGTAGGCGGGAAATGGGGAGGATGCAGGGGTGCTCTAGTGGACATCAGAGGAACTATGCACCAAAACACAGCTGTTTATCACCACGCTGCAAGTTTAAAGTAGGGATGAACATGTTGGCTTTTTTTTTTTTTTTTTTTTTTTTTTTTTAAATATAGGTCCCAGGACCCGAGTCCAAAATGTCTGAGACTTAGGGTGTCCAGGACTTAGGCTTCCGGGTCTTAAAGGGATTACTGTATATCGGAAAAAGTCTGATAAAGCCAGGAACAGTCTGCACTGCCTGACCTCTTCAGCTGTGTTCACCACAGTAAGGTAAATAAAAGATATGTTTATCAGTGTACAGTACAGTATTATTATACAGGCAAGTCCCGGCTAACAAGCAGTCGCATAACGAGAATATGCTATTACAAAGTCTTGGAATTTGCACCACCGCCTGTTTAACGAGCAGGTAAAAATACGCACTTACAAGAATCGAGATGGGGATCGCGCCGTACCTGTCTGCCGTGTTTACCTCGGTGGCTAGGAAACGAGTCACACGCTAGTTCCGCGAGCCTCTTCCTGCCATATCTTCGTAAACATTCTTCCAGCCAAGAATGCCCAGTCAAGGTCGGTCTTGAAGCGTGCTTTTTTTTTTTTTTTTTTCTGTGTCCAGGATTACAGTATCACCATGTCTTCTAAGCATTCCATTGTGGAGGAGTTGGGCCTTTGATTCTCCCACCAGCCTCCCACAACCGCACCCTCTCATGCCTCGGAGAGAGGAAATGAGCCAGCCAAGCAGTGGTGGAGCACAGCTGGCATATGTCACGGAAGACACTTGAACCCAAATAAGACATCCATTTGCTTGTTGAATATGTTTTTCTTCCATTTTCTAATGCTGTTAGGGGTATTACCCTCTTGTATTAACCACTTATTCCAGCTTAAAATGATCAGAAGTCAGTTTTGGTGGTTTGGGGGGAGGTTGCTCAGAGGCGTTGCACCCTAACCCTGTTTTTCCCATAAGTTCTTCACTTCGTTTAATGAGAGTTCAGCTAACAAGCAAAATCCTTGCCCCCAATTAGCTTGTAAGATCGGGATGCACCTGTACAGTATATATCATATGATTATTGTAGTGAATGTATAATACAGTACAGTACAGGTATACTGTACCTCGATATACAATACCCCTAGATGCGATACCCCAGCGTAATGATGAGGGTAGAAATAACACCATACCCCTCCTACCAATGGCGAAACCCCGGTTTAACAATGTTTGTTTTTTTCTTTTTTTAAACCAATTTTGATTATATTTTAGACAGTTTGTGTTTAGGTTGATTTAGACACTGTTTTTAGACTTAAATTAATGTGTTTTAGCCATAGGTGGGGTGAACATTGTCATATTGGGGTACAGTTTGCTAAGCTTGACTTTTTCCAGACATATGACGATTTTCAGATTTTATTTGTTGGTTTTTGTGAGTTATTTACAGGTGTTAGGCTTAGGTTGGCTTATTTTACAGCTGTTAGGCCATTGAGATTAGCTTTAAACTTGTTTTTGGGCTCATTTGGGTGGGTTTTGGACTTGGTGGGGGGGGGGGAACCCAAGGTTGAAAAACACACCCCAATACTTTACATGTTAAATCTACCCCGATATACAATACCCCGCCTAACGATGGGTTTTATCAAAGCAATTGCATCGTTAAACTGAGGTACACCTCTACTGCAATAGTAGTGAAAACAGTTATTAATGTCTGATATAATCAGAAAAAGAGTGGGTTAGCAGGGGGAAGTCCTAGTGTCGCATTTGAAATTTCGCATTTTTCGGAATGGCTTGGGCCCCAATTAGTCCGTTTTAGTGAGGTTTTACTGGATAATTATTTGCATAGATAAATTTAAAAATAGGGCCATACAAAGTTTATCAGATGGCTTAGATAAGTGTGAAATTTTGAATTCTCGTGACAAATCAGAACATCTTTGTCATCATTCGGACTTCCTTTCCCACCCTAGCACGTCCATGGAAAGTTGTACGAGTACTGTACCTTGGTTTTTTCACCATGTTTAGGCAAATTCAGGTATATTATGTCATTATTGTGACATTATGTAAAATCTAACCTTGTAAAACATATAAATTCCAATGAAAAATGGCTGGTAAGCAAGGGTGAAGAAGCTGTATGTCACCATCATTTTTAAATATCCCACAACCCATACCTTGTCACAGCTCTTTTATAAGTTGGAACCAGATATTCAAAACTAAAAAGATAGAAAACTTATTGTTAACATGAAAGTAGAACACATAATGTAAACTGATGTGACAGCAAAACAGTTTCAAGTAATTTAGAATATTCGTCTGCTTAGTTAAGTGGGACATCCCACAAGCTGCTCACCCCTTCCCCTCTCCCCTTGTGTCTACCATTCTTCAAAATCAAATGAATGTTATATTTCATTGGCAGTTATACTTTTACTAAGGTAGGTTTTACCTGATTTTGCAGTAATGACAGTTTACCTTAATATGCCTAAACATGGTGAAAAAAACAAGGTACAGTACCATACTTGTGAAACTTTATGTGGACGTGTTTGATTTCTCCCGAGAATTCAAAATTTCACACGTATCTAGGTCATCTGATAAACTTTGTATGGCCCTGTTTTTAAATTAACCTTTGCAAATAACTATATATAATATTTTGTTGGAGAAGGTGGTGGCCGAATTGGTAGAGAGGCTGCCTGCAGTCCTAATGAACCCAGGATCGAATCCCGTCTGGGTCAGGGAACTGTTTAAGGATTTGAATTCCATAAAAGCAGACTTTACAGATCTACCAGAAGACCCACTGACATGTAAAAATACCCCTGTTAATACTGTACCAGTACACCAGTCTTGTATGAGACAAACCTAGCATGTATTTAATATGGATGGTGGGTGTTAGCGCTGAAGTGGTGACATGTGGAGATGTGTAGGAGGACTACTGGGCCTTGGAATAGGCCCTGAAGCCACTGCCCAGAGTCAGACACATTTAAAAAAAGAGGGTGGGGGGGGCCAAACTTATCATCAAACTGTTGTTATAACTCTTATAATAAAAATGTTTTGAAATACATCGTTAATAATGAATGCACCTGGACAACCAGTCAGCTGCCAGTTTTCAAAAGCTTAATGCTAGTCTCTTCGCAGAGCAAAACAAATAAACATGGTTAAATGATGTAACTTTTGTAACCCACTTAATATGATCTACAGAACTCTCTGTCTCTATATTGCCAGACACCTTAATCCTGTAAGGGATGGCCATAAACAAATCACCTCCATGTCGCTGTCCCCTGCCATTTCACTGTCCTCCCCCCAGCTCACACCCCCTTCTTTCATACCATACCACTCCATCCCTGCATCTCATCCTCAGCCTCCCCCTCCCCCCTTCCTCCACTTCACTCGCATACACTCTTCTTGTTAGTCTTTTGCTCTCCATCCTCTCTACATGTCCAAACCACCTTAGTGTATTTCTCCTAATGCTTTCTATCACATTCACACCACAACACTCCTTCACATCCTCATATGTCAGTCTCTCTGTCCATGCAACTCCGCATGCACCTCTCAGATAACTGATTTCCACTGCTCTCACTCTTGTGTCGTTCCAACTAGGTCCAAGCTTGACTTCCACACATCAGAGTTGGTATCACAATACCATTATGCAGCAACTTTTTTACATTCATGCTCACTTCCCTATTTCTTATCAATGCTTTAAAAAAAAGAAAAAAAAAAAAAAAAAAAAAAAAAGGCCACCTTTCTTCCTTGTTGTACCCTGTCAAGCACTTCATCCTCCAAACTTCCATCCTTAGTCATCACACAACCCACGTACTTAAATGCACTTACTTTTCCATTTCCTCAACCTCAACCTCACTGTACAGTCAGTGGCTTCATTTCTCTCGAAGACCATAACTTTACCCTCCCTACATTCACCTTTAAATTCCGTTTCTTACACACTCCCCCAAACTCATTCTTCATGCCTTGCAGTTCTACGGAACATTTTTCATTCATTCATTCATTCATTTATGGGGGAAAAAAAAAGTAAATTAAGCAGATTACAGGCTAATGAATCAAACTGCCATTTGTGTTCATGTAAATGAATTGAACTGAATTTAATTTGAATTGGAACCTATGAATATTTATGTTGCAGGAATTGACTCTAAATTGGAGTTTATAAAGTCAAATTGAACCCAGTCCGATTCTAACCATGTACAGTCAGGGAAAGTTCCACATTACCCACTGTTCGGAGCATTGGTTGTCTACGAACACTCACGAAGCATCAGCCAGACCCCACCTGTCTGGTAACTGTGAGTGGAAGGGAGGGTGGCCGGGGGTGGGAGGGTTTGGAGAGTTGCTAACGTCACAGTATCAATAGCTGATGATAATGCGTCCGACGATTTGTTAAAGTGCAAAAGCGGTATATTGTTTGTATGGTATTATGCAGTCCTCTGTGTCTGTGTACATTACTGCATATATAATACATGTTCACTGTCAAAGGTATGCTTCTTTGCCTTCGTTTTGTAATGTTCAATAGGAAATATAGTTACAAAGACCAACTGATCTTATAATTACGACTTCCCACATCATTCTTTCTAAAGGAAAACGAAAAATCTGTCAGTCGTTCATACATTTTTTTTTTTTTAATTATTATACACTACCCAAGACTCTAGGTTCGAGATGAATAATTACTAGAATAACACCGGAAATTTTTGCAGACGGATTTTTGTAGTGGGATGACAGAGGATAAATAATTAAACAAATTTATAAGAACTGATATACAAGTATATATATATATATTGCAGGAGTAGACTATAGCACCAGTCGAGCAGGGCAGTACTCCCGAGGTGGATGGAAAGCTGATGACAGGGAGTGCTGGAGCTCCCGTTTCATCAGCCCTCAGGATTAGTCCCTGACCATCCCCCTTTGCTGAACTTTTTCAGTGTCTCCGTTACACAGAGAGTAGGCCAGCATGCTCTCCAATACAAATTTCTCTAACTATCTTCACCAAACTACATGCACAGTACACACTACACTTCCTATTCAAAATTCACCAAAAATGGCGTCAATTCACCCAGCCTCGGAGTCCCCAGGGGGGGGGACCATAAATGCCCCTGCCATCTGCTCCTCTCCCGGTGACGACTCGAGGTGCCTGGAACCACTGTCTGACTCTCTTCATCTAACTTTCGCTCTGTTGAGCACCACCTCTCCTCCTCTAAACCTCACCTTCTTTTTCTAACGGAGACTCAGCTGTCTGAGGCAACTGACAGCAAACCCTTTTCTGTATCTTCCTACTTTCTCTATACTCATTTCAAAGCCAAAGGTGGCTGTTGTGTATACATACGCAACGACTTATCTTGCTCTCGTGTTCCTGAACTTGATTCTTCTGAATTCTCCACACTCTGGCTTCGGCTTTCCTGTCATTCTCTGACTAAATATATCTGTGCTGTTTACTTATCCCCTAATTCTACTGACTATCAAAAATTCTTTGACTATCTTACTTCTACAATGGAACACATTCTGTCCATTTCTCCTTTCTCTGAAATCTCCATTCTTGGAGATTTCAATGTTCACCACCACCTTTGGCTCTCCTCTCCTTTCACGGATCCACCTGGTGAACAAGCCTACATCTTTTCTATCCTTAATGACCTAGAGCAGCTTGTACAGCACCCTACCCGTATCCCTGACCGCCTTGGGGAGAGCTCCAACATACTTGACCTCTTCCTCACAACTAATCCTTCTGCTTACTCTGTTAATCTTTTCTCTCCGTTGGGCTCCTCCGATCACAACCTTATTACCTTAACCTGTCCTATCACTCCGGTACGGCCTGTGGACCCTCCAGGGAAACGTCGTCTGTGGCATTTTGGAGCTGTGGACTGGGAGGCCCTCAGGCAGTACTTCTTTGATTTTCCCTGGAATGATTATTGCTTCCATGGCCGTGAGCCATCTGAGTGTGCCTTGCGCATTACGGAGGTTATTCTCTTGGGCATGGAAGCATACACTTCTTTCTCATATCCTTTGACTAATGCAAGAAAGCCTTGGTTTAATCACGCTTGTTCTAATGCTGTCCGCAACAAGGAGAAGGCCTACAAAAGGTACCGGAGCCAACCCACCCCTGAATCACATCATCTTTACGTTTCTGCCCAGAATCGTGCTAAGTCTGTTCTTCGCTCTACTAAAAATAATTTCATCCATACTAAATGCTCTCAACCCTCCAACTTGAATTCTTCCCGCTCCTTCTGGCACCTTGCCAGAAATCTTTCTAACAACTTTACCTCATCATCCTTCCCTCCTCTTTTCTACTCTGATGGTTCTGTAGCTATTTCTTCTACTGATAAAGCAGATCCCTTCGCACAGACTTTCTCCTCCAATTCCACCTTAGACGATTCCAGTGCTGTTCCTCCATCACTTCCCCCCTCTGACTTCCTCATGGCTGACATTAAAATTTCTTCAGTTGATGTATTTTTTGCCATCACTGGCCTCAGTACTGACAAGGCATATGGGCCTGATGGGGTCCCTCCTGTTGTTCTCAAGAACTGTGCTTCTGTCCTTACACCCTGCCTAGGCAAACTATTTCGCCTTTGTCTGTCAACTTGTACCTTTCCTTCTTGCTGGAAGTTTGCTCTCATTCAGCCAGTCCCAAAGAAGGGTGACCACTCCCAACCCTCCAACTATCGTCCAATTGCTTTAACGTCCTGTATTTCAAAAGTTTTCGAGTCAATTCTTAATAGAAAAATTTTAAGGCATCTTTCCTATCACAACCTTCTTTCCGATCGTCAGTATGGGTTCCATCAGGGACGCTCCACTGGCGATCTTCTCACCTACCTTTCAGACTCCTGGTCATCCTCCTTTTGGGACTTTGGCGAAAGCTTTGCCATTGCACTTGACATCTCAAAGGCTTTCGATCGAGTCTGGCATAAATCTTAAGTTTCCAAACTGCCCTCCTACAGTTTCTATCCTTCTATCTGTGCCTTCATCGCTAGCTTCCTTTCTGGTCGTTCTATAGCCGCTGTTGTAGACGGCCATCGTTCTTCTCCTAAATCTATCAACAGTGGTGTTCCTCAGGGCTCTGTCCTATCACCAACTCTCTTCCTTTTATTCATCAATGATCTTCTAAGCTGTACATCTAACCCTATCCACTCATATGCTGATGACTCCACCCTTCACCTTTCCATTCGGTTCCCGCAACACCCATCTCAACAGTTACTTCAAGAAACAAGGGATGAGGCTATGGCACACCTAATATCTGACTTGGCTCATATCTCTGACTGGGGTAAAAATAATATGGTTGTCTTTAATGCATCTAAGACTCAGTTCTTACACCTATCAACCCGACAAAATCTTCCACAGGTATACCCACTAATGTTTAATAATATTCAGCTTAATCCTGCATCATCCTTGAACATGCTTGGGGTTTCATTTACTCGGGACTTATCTTGGAAAGATCATATTACATCTCTTGTAAAATCTGCTTCCAAGAGATTGGGTGTGCTAAGCCGACTCCACTCTTTCTTTACCCCTGCACAATTGTTGACTCTATACAGGGGTTTTATCCGCCCCTGTGTGGAGTACAACTCTCATGTGTGGGAAGGCTCCCCACATACAGCTCTTCTCAATAGGGTGGAGTCAAAGGCTTTTCGTCTCATTAACTCTCCTCCTCTTACCGACTCCCTTCAACCTCTGTCTCTTCGCCGCACTGTTGCATCTTTATCTCTTTTCTATCGCTACTTTAATGGTCACTGCTCCTCTGAACTGTCTGCTTGCATTCCTCCACCTCTACGACGGACGCGTAGCACCTGTCTGGCAGCAAACTCTCATCCCTTTTCTATCCAACTCTCTAATGCAAGAGTTAACCGTTACTCCCAGTCTTTCATTTATGCAACAGGTCAGCTCTGGAACTGTCTCCCTCTGTCTGTATTTCCTGCTGCCTATGATCTCCAGTCTTTCAAACGTAGTGTGTCCAGGCATCTCAAAATGATCGGATCTTGAATTTGGCTCTCTATTGTATTTTGTTTTTCTCTTGGAGGGAACTGTTACTGCGGGCTCATGGCCTTTAGTTCCTTCTTCCTCGCATAAAATATATATATATATATATATATATATATATATATATATCATCATCATCATCATCATCAGCCGTTGAGGTCCACTGCAGGACCGGCCTATCCCCACCGAAGCAGGGACGATACAGCCAATGTATACCTAGTGGCTTAGGCTGTCTGGTAGAGATTGTATGTAGGGTAAGAAGTGCTTATGGGTGTGATTGTAGTGTTGTAGTGGCTTTGGATGTATGTGTAGTCTGTGAACCAAGTGTAATCGGCCCGCCTTAAGCCGACTGGGTGCAAGCGTACTAGTATGCGACACTGGTTCAACCACAGCACCCCTTGTGTCCGCCAAAGTGGTCAGTGGCTTGGTGAACGCTTTCCAAAGTTTTTACAACTCTGGTGGGGAGGCGAACCCCCGCCCACCACCGTGTGAGATGCACACTCTACCACTGTACCACAGAGGTTCATATATATATATATATACAGTAATCACTCTAATATCCGGACGCCCAATAACCGAACATCCCCACTACCCGGACCTTATCGTCCTGGGATCCAACATTCCCAAAATGGTCCGAAAACCCAAAAAAAATTTTAAAAAAATCGATTTTTTGCCGTCCGTAATTTGAACTTGTCGCGCACGCCGTGGGAGAGCATTGTTTTGGTTCGTCATTCCTCCGACGTCCAATAGAGCGCCGCTGCATCCTCCCCACTTCCCGCCTGTCTCTCACCGCGACTGGACCTACGCTCTTCGTAATTGCTGCCCACGGGCTCGCTTTTGTGGTGGTGCTGTACTTGCTGCAAGGCCTCCTGCTGCTCTCAGCCCTCCTCTTAGTGTGTGTGATGATGGCCCTGCCACCTGAGAAAAGGAAGAGAGTGGTGTTGACTCTGGAAAAGAAGAGGGAGATATTGGAGAAAGTTGATGCGGGTTGGTCTTCTTCACGCATTCTCCGCGAGTTTAACCTGGCCCGGTCGACTTTTTTCGATATCAAACGTTCCCGAGACAAACTCATGCAGTACACGGCTGACTTCTCGTCGAAAAGCAAACGCAAGGTGGAAAGGAAGGTTATGTTTACCCCCAAGTTTGCAGAATCGACCGATCCACATTGATTTGGTACCGACAGCAATGTGCAGCTGGTGTGATGGTACGTGGAACGGAGCTGAAGGCTGCTGCTGAGAAGTTTGCAAGGCTTCACGACGCCCTAGACTTCAAGGCATCCGAGGGTTGGCTCTTCGTGTTCAAGTTGCGACATGGCTTTACTAACCGTAAAGCACATGGCGAAGCATTGGACGCTAACGAGGATGGAGTTGACGAGTTTCGGCACAAGGTGAAAGGCTTGATCGACAGGGAGGGCCTCACTCTCGGTCAAGTCTATAACGCAGACGAAACTGGCCTATTCTATCACTCGCTGCCAATGAACACTCTAGCCGATGAGACGGAGAAGCGTGTACCTGGCTGCAAGCTTTCTAAGGAACGGATATCTGCTTTGTGTTGTGCCAGTGCTAACGGCATGCACCGGCTTAAGCCCGTTGTTGTTGGCCGTGCAAAGCAGCCTCGGTGCCTTCGTGGGGTGATGGATGTCCTTCCTGTCGTATGGTACCATTCTTTGAAAGCATGGTTCACAGCTGTGATTTTCAAAGACTGGTTTCACCGTCACTTCGTCAAGGAGGTCATCCAGTACCAGACGAAGACACTGGGAATCCCTCACGACCAGGTAAAGGCTCTCCTTCTGCTCGACAATGCACCTGCCCACCCGTGCGACAAGGACTTGGTTGCTGAGAATGGCCGTATTAGGTGCATGTTTCTGCCACCTAATACGACTGCTCTCATTCAACCCATGGACCAAGGAGTGATCGTGGCAACAAAGCGCCTGTACCGTCGGAAGTTCCTGGACGAGGTGATGGTTGTTCTCGAGGACGAGGACGAGCGCAGGGAAGGACATGACACTCGAGGCAAGCGGACTTTGGAAAACCTTCGCCGCTACAACATCAAGTCTGCGCTGTACAACTGGGCTAGTGCATGGAAGGAAGTCCCTGTGAAAACTCTTGAAAATGGTTGGTCTCGTCTGCTTCTCGGAACAGATGTGGAGTACGATTTTCTGGGCTTTGACGTGGATGACTTTCATGCACGGCTACGTACGCACGGCGACATTGTTGATGTGGACGATGTACGTGAGTGGTTGGACGACGACGAGGGCGATCCTGGGTATCAGACGTTGTCTGATATCGAGATCGCGTCTTCGGTTGCTGGTGTCAGTCCCGAACTTGAAGAGTCCGACGACGAAGGCGACAATGATGCGGACTCCTCTCAGCAGGACACTACTTCAGCCATCCCCAAGCTGAGCGCACTCCGGGAACATCTAGAGTTCATCCTAGACTACCTGGAACACCCGGACTGCGACAGGGAGATGGGGCCCTTGGGACTCGTGGAGGAAGTGCGTGCTTTCCGGCAGCGCATCATCAATCGCCAGAATCATTGGTCCTTGCGTCAGTCAACGATTGACAGTTTTTTCAGGCCTGTGACCCCTGCTGTGCCAAGCCCTGGCTCCACTCCGTTGCTTCCCCAAGACAGGCCCTCGTGCTCCGAGCCACAGCCCAGCACATCAGCTACAGTGGAGTCACCGCTCAATGTGAGTTTGCGGCTTTTGTCAGACTCTTCTGTAGTCGGTACGCCATCACCACGACCCAGTGATGCACCCCTTGGTCGCCTGCCAGTGATACTCTCGGACTCTGACAGTGAATAAACAGCAAGAACTTCTCCACTAGACCACACGGGAATTTTGAGTGTTGTGCAGTGAAAAAAAACGGTGTGTTGTGTTAAGGTTTTCGAAATGAGAGAAAAGACTCAGTGGAAACAAAATTTAACGTAACTAACCTTCTTTGTTTTGGATTTGGAAAATAAAAAAAAATTGGGAAAAGTTTATGTGCAACACAAAATTAAAATGGAACATTATTTGGACTAAAGTGAACACTGTGAAGAGAATGGACTTCTGTGTGTTATTGACTAAGTTCAGTGCAAGACTTCAGGAAGAGTGTACTGCAAGTGCTTCAGGAAATCGTTCTTACTGTCAGAGTCCGAGAGGAGGCGGTTATTCATCGAGGTGGCCAGGGACTTGCTGTAAGTAGCCAGAATGTTTCATATTGTACTTTTTTCCATACTATACTTACCAGAATGTTTCATACTGTACTTTTTTCCATACTATACTTACCTCATGCATGTGCAGTAGGAATGTGTTTTTCAGAGTTAGGCTAGGTTAGGGTCCATAAGCACCAGAATGTTTATTAATGTATGAACATACTTCTAAACCCTCATTTTATGTTTCTTTTGCATTTATTTCAGTCATTTATGTGCCTTATTGGTGTGATTTGGGTCTTAAATAGGTGCTATGCATGTCCAGAGGGAGTTGTATAGGTGTTTCTCTGAGTTAGGGTCCATAAGTACAAGTCCATAAGCTGGGGCCCAATATCCGGACGAAACCAATAACCGAACCTACCGATGGCTCTATTGATCCGGATATTGGAGGGATTACTTTATATATTATAGATATAGATAGATAGTGGCTTTGTTTTCAAATCAACACAAAATATGAATATATCTTATATTGTTACTAGTATCTCCTGGGGAAATGTCTCATGTTAAAGTCGACAGGGAATGAAAGCATTCAAACGTCTGTCCAAATCCAGCAAACTTCCATGACATTCCTGACAGAACTAACTCTACAGACTTCTACGTATTATTATTTATTTTTTTTTTTAAATAAAATGCTAGCACCATAATTATCATATATCCTGACTAAATTAACTCAAACACCATCCCAGTCGTAAACTGCAGACTTACACGTGATTCCCAACTTAACACCAAACCCTCCCCTGCCCCCAATCCCCCGCCTCCCCCTCCTTCACAATTACAGTTACCAGACACCTGAGGTCTGGCTGCCACTTCACATTCACCCGTCTCACACCAATGCTTTGCAAGGTGGGTAATGCGGAACTTTCCCTGACTGTACAAAGTGATTGGTGATAAAGTTGAGTATAATAATGGTCTTGGGATAAGGCTACCGAGTATTACAGGGGAACTTTAACCCCTCCGTGGCCGCCGGCATTGAATGACGTTTAGCCAATAAATGGCCGCAGGCTTCGTTTAAGCGCGGCCTATTAAAAAACTGCAAAAATTTTTGGGAAGTGAACGAACGTTCTGAACATCTTCAGACTGACATACACTACACTCCCATACACCCCATCAAACAGTTCAGAGCCTGCTGTTGTGGTGAGTGGATTTTCGATTTTTTCGCTCCTGGCCATGCCTAAACAAGCACAACTACACCCGTTATCTTGACCCAGGCAGAACACAGCCACCTGTTTATGATTATGAAGTACAGTAAAACCACACTAATTGGGGCCTAAGCCAGTCCGAAAAAAGCAAAAGTCCGATAAAAGCGACATCAGGACTCCCCCCTTGACTTCTCCTTTTGTTATGCACAGAGGCTTGCTTGCCATTCATGCATTTATTCTCTCTCTCTTTCTCTCTCTCTCCCTACACTGGGCACTTCTATTTTACTTCACATATTTTTTGACTTCGTCATCACCTTCATCTTCACCTTCCCATTCATTTTTACCTTCTCTTTCAGTTCACTCTGACTTTCACATTCACTTTCATATTCTCTTCCATGCTCATTTCATATTCACCTTCACCTTCACACTCACTTTCACTATCACTCATTTTGAATTTTCCTTTCACCTTCACTTGCAACCTTACTTTCACATTTTCCTATACAATTATTCACTCACCTTCATTTTTGCCCTCCCTTCTTTTACTATCACATTCACCTCCACTACACTCACACCTTCACTTTCACTTTCAACTTTTTTTTCACCTTCAACTTTCACCTTCATCTTCACTTTTACATTCATTTTCACCTTCACTTTCACCTTCATTTTCTCCTTGGCCTTTACTTTCACCTTCACTTTCACCATCTTCACTTTTACATTCATTTTCACCTTCACTTTCACCTTCATTTTCATTCATTTTCACCTTCACATTCACCCTCACTTTCACTTGACTTCATTTTCACCTTCACCTTCATTTTCATTCATTTTCTTCTTCACTTTCACCCTCACTTTCAGCTTCACTTTCACTTTTGACTTCATTTTCACCTTCACCTTCATGTTTACTTTCACCTTCATGTTTACTTTCACCTTCATCTTCACTTTCACATTCACTTTTACTTTCACCTTCTCTTTCACCCTCACTTTCACCTTCTACTTTCACCTTCACTTTCACTTTCCACCTTCACTTTCACTTCTACTTTTGCCTTCACTTTTACCATCACCTTCACTTTCACACTACCTTCACTTTCACCTTCACAATGCCTTAACTAACCTTCACTTTTTCATTCACTTTCACCTCTCCTGGAGACAGAGAGAAAAAAAAAAAATTTGGTTTTACACCAGCTATCCCCGAAGGGCTAAGGGGTTGCCCCAGAATAGAGGACTTTTGGACTGGAGTGTGTAGCATTTTATGACCGGATGCCATTCCTGATGTCTACCAATGACCCTTGGGTGGATTCAATCCTCCGACCCTTCGGTCAGAGCGGAGCGCCCTAACCCACTGAGCCACGGCTGCTAGTAGAGAACCCTCAATTTTACTCTCATTTTCAGTTATTTTCATTTTCAGTTTTACCTTTCTCTCTCTCTCTCACCGGAGAGGGATGGGGAGGAAGGGAAGGTATGGAGGAGGAGAGAGAGAGGAGGAACCGATGTTATGGTATCTCCTCCGCTTGTTTGTTTATTCATTTATTTCAAGAGAGGACTGCTTCTGGCTTTATTGGACTTTTCCTGACGCATAAGAATTTAGTCCACTTGGCTCCTCGAGTCCGATAAAAGCGAATTCCGCTATATTGAAGTCCGTTATATCGAAGTTTTACTGTAATACAGGCACAAACAAAAGAGACGTGATAATAAGTGAAAAATACAGTTTTATCTTGGTATCTTTACCTATTTGCTCCGGTTTGCTGTAATGGTTTGGATCATTAGAGGCACTGCAACTTGTAGAAAACTGTGAAGACTTTCAGGAAGTGAACGAAAATCTGGGACATGAGACTGACCTTGACATCACCCTCTCACATATCATCTGTCAGTTCACCACCTGCTGTTGTGACGAGCAGATGTACAATTTTTTCGCTCGTGGCCATGCCCATTATCTCGACCCAGATAGAAAATACAGTCTTTTTCCTCCCTTGCCAAACACAGACAACCACCCTGTTTACGAGGCAGCAATATGTATTGCAAAAATAACAGGGTAAAATGATAACGATAACATAAAATGACAGAGAAAGATGAACATGTTATTACGGAAAAAATACGTTTTCCCTCGTCTGTAAACGTATTTACTTCTGCTTTGTCTCTATATTCGTAATAATTAGACTTATCCTTAGTTCTGAAACTGCATTACAATTCTATTTTTAGCCATGTTTGTGGTGTGGGTGCTCGAAGTTGCAACTCAACTTCCATATTTCTAATCGGATCTGACCCTTCAATTTGTTCTCCCGTGGCAGAGCCTAGCATCGGAGGACGTGCAATTTTCTCATTTAGGACTGAAAATTCAACCCTTTTGTTCCCTTTTCCAAGCATGGGCACAACGGTAATGTAAAAAATAACTCAAAACTACCATAAACAAATTTTATATCAAAAAGGTGAAAAAGTATTCATAACTTTTTTTTTTTCTAGCCATTCCAAACATATTATGTACTGAAATAATTCGATATCATCATATCTCATATATGCGCAACATTTCAGCACCATTTGCATTGTTTTGGGAGGTATAAAAAAAACAAAAAAAAACACCACCTGCCTAGTTGCGTTGCGGCAGCGCCCCTGGGCGGCGACATCGGTTGCCAACATTTCTGCAACTTCTGCGCTCCATTGTAAGCCACAGAATGCGTCTAGGAAGCTGGGATTTGCATTGTTAGGTGCATCTGAACTTTCTCTTCAATATTGCAAGAAAAAAAAAATCAATTTATGAAACTTCAAAAAATGGCCCAGGCATCTGCGTGGCGTGCACGGAAAATTCAGGGCCTTCGGCCACGGAGGGGTAATGGAAGAATAGCTGTGAAGGTAAAACATGTCAGAATGTTTAGTGAGTGTTGAACAAGATGGTTTCTGGAGTGGTTGCGACAGGTAGTAGAGGAACCTTGTGAAAATGACTGCTAGATAATTATGGCTTTCACCAGACTGAAAGAGCATATGATATGGTGGACTGGGTGGGACTGTGGAAGTTGAACACAAGAAACAATTCAGTATGTTCAATGGTAATTATATAGGGGGAGGTGGTGGTTGAATCAGTAGAGAGGTGGCCTGTAGTCCTAATGGATCCAGGTTCGAATCCCAGGTGGGACAGGGAACGGTTTAAGGATTTGAATTTCATTAAGCAGCCTTTACTGATCTACCAGAAAACCCGCCAACATGCTGTAAAAGTATCCATCCAAATACCAGTACATCATGAGACAGCCCTAGCTTGTACTTGATGTGCACAGTGTGTGTTAGTGCTGAAGTGGTGACATGTGGAGGTGTATGGTATGTGAGAGGACTACTAGGCCTAGGAAACAGGACATGAAGCCTGTGCCCAAAGTCACACACACACACACACACACACACACACACACACACACACACACACACACACACACACACGCATGCAGGCATGCACACACACAACAACAAATGCCCATCAACCAGATGTGGCCTGTAAGGGTTCAAGTCTGAAGGATACTTTGGGTTTACTGCTTACATAATGCCACTCAGGGACAAGTGACTGGTTGTATCATTTATAGAGGCTTCAGCATTCTTGCATGTGTCAGCTTTGGTCACCTAATGGCAGCTGCTGCCCATGCTGCTCAATCTCTGACATCCTTTTTCAGTCCCCGTTATCCCTGAGGTAACACTATGACCTCATCCTAGGTCTTCAGCCTGCCTTTCACAACCCTTCCCCCAGTGTTCACACTTCAGGTTCATAATATCGGACTTTGTGTTCTTGATTACACTGGATTCAGTGTTATTCCTGTTAACAGCAGATTTGCAAGACAAAACTGAAGAGGCATTATCCCAGTCTATACAGTGATTCTCATCTCTCATATGTACAAAGAAAGGATTGGATAATGTCTTGTCCTACACTGTCCACACCCAGTTGCCATCCCCCATCCCTTCAACATGATCAAACCATCGCAGCCTACCCCTTGTCATCACAGCAATACATTGAAGTCCCATCCTTCCTCTCAACTCAATTGTAAACCTAGCCCCCCCAGGCCTCGCATTCAAGGACACACTACACATCCATTTAATCATTACCATATCTGTGCTTTTGGGCCTATGAATATCCTTTTCCATTACTGCCCAGGTCTTACTATCATACAGCATTATACTACATGCTGCACACACAGATCCCTTAGCATGGAGGGAAAGACCTCTCAATGTTAGGAGAAACAACAGCTCTCGGAACTTAACCATTCCTTACCCTAGCCACAGAGCTCACACATACCATGTCCAGCAAGTTAAAAAACTCCTCGACACACTCAAGAGATTCTCCAGCATGATCAGTGATTTGTTTTTTAATTTCTGGAATTAAATGCTTAACCCCAGTCCCCTACTGGTATTTTCCTGATAGAGCATTAAAGGACTGAATGTTTAATGGAAGCTTCTTTGAATAGTATTTTTAATTGAAAAGTTTTGTTCTCTCCCAGATTGGCTTGAAGATTGGTGTACGACAGAGAGGCTGTAATGGATTAAGCTACACACTGGATTATGCTAAAGAAAAAAGTAAACTTGATGAGGAGGTAATGCAGGATGGTGAGTATTAGAAGTTAAACTAGGTTTTAAGCAAATCATAACTTCTGCCTCCAATAATTTTGGGGTATTTGTTTGTTTTTTGTACTGAAATAAATCATAATATGAATGGAAGCTCTTTTCTGCAGTTTATTAATGTTTACTTTGGCTCTGGCTGTTGCAGGAGTTCGGGTTATTATTGACAAGAAGGCACAGCTGACTCTTCTTGGGACAGAGATGGACTATGTCAGTACTAAATTAGCCTCAGAATTTGTGTTCAATAATCCTAATATTAAGGGAACTTGTGGGTGTGGTGAAAGTTTCTCTATATAATATGATCTAATTATTTTTTTTAGTTTAGTTGTATATCATAAACAGTAAAGAACTGCATACTTAATCTAGTAAGTGCTTCATAGTCTAAGGAAATATAGCCTGTACAGTTTATTTTAATTATTATTATTATTTTTTTTTTTTTAAGGGTACTTAAGTATTTGAGACAAAGTTGTAACTGGCAGTAGCAATTTATATTTAGGCCCAGATTTATCTGTTTTACTTGAATCCAGAGTTTTGTTCATCATCATCATTGTCATCTTGATCATCCTGATCATGTGCTGTTGAGAAACTGCTTGTATCTGAAAACATTGGCAAACCAGATACTTTCCCTGAATTGGCAAAAATGTTCCAAAGTACAAGCAATTAACTTGTAAATAAAGGTAGCCATGTGCTGACTCATGTGTTCATATCTTGACCAGCAACGTGAAGTTTGTTTCCCATCTCTGACATGCACTTTTTCATTCACTGTATGCCATCTGCTTCCCAGTAAATGTTTACCACAGGGTCAGGTATAAAAAACTAATACGGGTACACCTGCCAGAGACTTTTTTAACCAAGCCCATGGCTTCTACATTACTGATGAGACAATAGAGAATTGGATGAATGGAGTATTTGTTTTTGGTATTGGTATTCATATAAATCCTGATGTTTATGAGTAAAAAAAAAAAAAAAAAAAAAAAAAAAAAAGTGAAGACCAGTTTTGAAGCATCTCTGAAGATTAATGCCCAGCTGTATACCTTTATATTTTCTCTTTATATTTATGTAGCTAATGTAATGTATCTTGACTACCTAATATAATTATGTATAATGCAGCAGTTATAGTACTACTGTATTGGTTGCTAAACGGGAAACAGAGGTCTTTCATATTTATATTCCAAATTCTTGTCAGTATCTAAATGGCACTTTATTCAAAATACTGTACGGTAATACTTGAGGTTGACTAGAGTTGAATGCTGGCAGGCAATATGATTAAAATACAAGTGATATTTGAAATTATATATTATAGACAGTGTCATGTACTTTTTGCAACTGATACATCAAAGGTAAGGTCAGAGCACAACACAATATTATATGTGTACATTTGGTAAGTATTCTCAGGTATTAGTTTGATACCCAGTGTTTGTTCCACTGTAACATTAAATCATATGTTTGTGATGCAGTTACCAATCTAAAAAATATTTAAGATATTCTGTTTGGTTTGGTTTTGAGCAGTACATGAAACAAAGAAAAAGTAAAGGAATAGGTTGACCCAGTGCTGTTGTATTGTTACTTTTAAAAATGCAGTAGGTTATAGAGTCTGAACTATGATTACTTCTCCTTTATTCTTAAAGGTATTCTTCTTACCCATGATCAGTTTAGTCATAACCATACTCTCAGAAATTAGAAGATAATTATACTGTTGGTAACCCAACAGATAATACAGTACTAACCAACAGGAAATAATGCATTTCAGCTGAATTGCAAGTATTTTTTCTTTTGGATGATTTTTAGCAACAAAGTGTCAGTAGTTAAGGCTTCATGTATATACTGTACAGAAAGAATGAATTCTAAGTAATATATAAGTTTATTTTATCCTCATCATGTACTGTATCAATAAGCCATTTCTTTATTAAGTTGTAAAACCTCTATAAGACTTCAACAAAAGCAGTGAATATAAAAACATGATCATCTCCATAACAGTGTATGATGCATTTCATTTCTCCTGGATCTTAATTCACATGCACAACAGTAGTTACGACTGTCCAAAAAAATGCTCAAACATAATAATCCACGAATACTATGAATGTGTTTAGTGAATATTAAAATTCATCTTAACCTTGTTTCTCATGTATAAATGGGGTGGGAGAATCTAAGAGCATGCCGCACTGATTTCTTTCAAGATATTATGCAAAGCAGAACGAAAAATCTAGTTACAGTTGACCAGTTTACCCCCTCTAATGTCGTAGGATGCATGAGACTGTTTACAATATCTCTAAGTTGGTACAGTGTATATGGACGGCTAAGTGGTTGTAGTTAATCACTCCTATCCAATTTCAGTCATCTGTACTGGAGCATAGGGAATATGTGAGAAGTATTGTCTCTCTTGTCCACTGGGACGCTGTCAAAAGGGCTACAAATTCCACAGTCATTATGACCCATAACACTATAATACATCATACTCCCCATACAACTGTACTAAAAAATAAAAAATAAAAACAAAAAAAAAATAAAAAAAGTAAATATTGTTGCCTACCAATCTCCCTTTAATCCATACTTATCTAAAAACTGCTCTGTAGTGATGGAAAAGTTATTACTGAGAGTGACCCTGAAAAGGTGTCCAGTATCTTGGCTTGTGGTAGGTTCCTGTGTTGGTGAACATCCAGTTCTCCGTGCCACCTCATTAACTGCCATAACTACAACAAATATAACAAGTTCAATTAGAAAATATGCTGTTGTTCTCAATAATACAATAATATAAAACATATCACACAAAAAATTATGTAAAGACACATGATACAGTAGTAGCTTTACTTGGTTTAAAATTTATATTACAATGTAGGACATACCTGGTGATTTTTCAGCAATAGCAGCCAACTGAGAATCTGTGAGGTATTTGGCAGAGATGGTATCAGGGTGATAGTGGGTGCTTACAGCACTCTGATACAGTGATACCATATTGTGGTATCCTGGCAGATACATGCTGTCCACTACAGACCTGGAATGATAATCGTATAGAGTTCAACACAAATAGTTATAAGCATCACTGAGCCAGAGGCTAGAGAATGAGCAGTGAGAATTATAGCGTCTGCAAAAATGTCTGAGGGCATAAATCAACTAAAAACTAAATATTTTAGTAATGTGCATGGCCATCATGTGCCTTTAGAACATCGTGTATGCATTGTGATATGGAATCGCAAGTTTTTGCCATAATCATGTGAAATGCTAGCTCAGAGTACATGTGTTTGGGTCAGTTACAATTATAATTACTTGTCCTATTACTCAATTACAATTACCAGGAAGGAAATGCTAAGTACAATAACAATTACTCAGTTTTAATAATATATTTCCATATTACGTGGAGAGTGTGAGTGCATTCAAGTACTTGGGTAGTGTGATGAGTAAGGATGGAACTTTGGGGGATGAAGTGCATGAAAGGGTACAGCAGGGAAGGAAGATTGTTGGATCACTGAAAGCAGTGATGAGAAATTGGGAGGTGAGTATGGAAGTTAAGAAGTCACTGCATGACAGTATTGTGATCCCTACCCTGACGTATGGAAGCGAGGCGTGGACCTTGCAAGAGGGGAATAAGTCAAGAGTGAGAGCAGTGGAAATGAGTTACTTGAGAGGAGCATCTGGAGTGACATGGAGGGACAGGCTGACCAATGAAGAAGTAAAGGAACGTTGTGGGGTGGATGTGGATGTGGTTGAGAAGATTAGGAAAAATACATTGAGGTGGTTTGGACATGTGGAGAGAATGGAGAATGAAAGACTGACTAAGAGGGTGTATGTAGGTGAGGTAGAGGGAGGGGTAGACCAAGGATGAGGTGGAGGGATGGAGTTGATAGGTATATGAGGGAGGGGGGGGGTGAGTTGGGGGGAGGGTAGTCAAATGGTGGGTGACAGAGCGACTTGGAGGCGTTTTGTCTGCGGCCATCCTTTGTGAGATTAGGGCTTCAGGCTATAAATAAATAGATAGACAATTACAGCAAAGTTAGAGTTCAGTTATATATTTCAATCACCTTTTTTTTTTTTATAGCATAAACTGAACTAATCACTAATACATGAAAAAAAAAAAAACACATATATATATATATATATATATATATATATATATATATTTCAATCACCTTTTTTTTTTTTTTATAGCATAAACTGAACTAATCACTGATATCTGAAAAAACACACATAATATATATATATATATATATATCATCATCAGCCGTTTGAGTATTCACTGCAGGACCGGCCTATCCCGACCGAAGTCGGGACGATACAGCCAATGTATCTCTACCAAGTGGCTTAGGCTGTCTAGTAGAGATTGTATGTAGGGTGAGAAGTGCTTGTTAGTGTAATTGTCATGTTGGAGTGGCTTTGGATGTGTGTGTAGTCTGTGAACCAAATGTAATCGGCCCGCGCAAGCCGACTGGGTGCAAGCATACTTTATAGTAAGCAACACTGGTTCAACCACAGCACCCCTGGTGTCCGCCAATGTAGTACGAGGCCGAGTGAACACTCCCAAAGTTTATTACCCTGGCAGAGCGCGAACCCTGGCTCACCCGTGTATGAAATGCACATGCTACCACTGTACCACAGAGGCTTCATATATATATATATATATATATATATATATATATAATACAGCTACCATAAACTGACTTAGGACCTCCTCCCACAAGGTATTAAAAAACACAGAAATCATAGTACACTCGTATCATAGTATATCACAATGTTTGTTCATGAAACGCCATTCATTAATATGAAATCACGTTTCCCTTGTTTTTCAGGACCGGTTGGATACGTTTTGGCATGGAATCACTTAGATCTCTAAAGTAATCTAAGGACATTTCTTTGCACCAAACATTTGTCAGTTCTGTCTTGATGTTGTCCAGATTGGGTGTCTTCTTCTCTTCCATGATTTTCTTCATCTTTGCCCAGCAGTTTTCTATCGGATTTCGATCAGGACTGTTGCCAGGCCAGTCGAGGACTTCAATCTGATTATCCTGAAGCCATTTTGTCACCTTCTTGACTTGTGACATGGAACTGAATTGTGCATGAAAAAGTCACACCCATGAATAGCAAAAAAGTGTAACAAATGATCTTTATGACCTTGAATGTACCGGCCACCATTCATCACCAAGTTCTTAGGAATAAAGTAGAAGCCTCCCCTTCCCATTTCACCTGAGAAACACCCCCATACCATTACTGACTGTGGGTGCTTAACAGTCGGCACCATGTAAGCAGGGTAACATCGACTACGGGAGGCAGGGCGACAAACCTTGGCAGAACGCACCTGGAACACTTGAAATGTGCTTTCATCGAAAAACATAGCTTTTCTCCACTCATCTGATATCCAGTGTGCATACTTCTTGGCAAACTGAATGCATTGCTTCTTCATGCAGTCAGTGAGAAGCGATTTCTTGACTGAGGTGTGGCTTGGCAAACCCAGCTCCTTCTGCAAGCGGTGTTGGATAGTTCGAATTGAGACATCTTGTAACAGCTAGGGATGCATTCTCTTCAATTCTGCTGCTGTCAGTTGAGGATTCTTGATTATTTCCCTTTTCAGAAGCGTATCTGTACCTCTGGAAGTCGTCCTTTTCTTTCCACTGCCATGCTTGTGCTCTGGTCACATCAGGTGGCAGGCCATGCGCTGTAGCAAGAATCTTCATGATGGTTGAATCTGTGCATCCAGTATGTTCACAAATCGTGTTGATAGGGACATTATCCTGCCTTCATGCAATGATACGGACCCTCTCATCCCCTGAGCAGTACTTTCCAGGCAGGATAACTCGGTCTAGGAAAATACAGGGCAAACAGTAATGCATACAAAAAACGAGGGAGGTGCAAGCTCGGAGCAACGGGAACATAAGACTCCCACTTTCGCTTCTGGGCGAGCAATGATGTGCTGTCCCACCACCTCCCGCTAACACCAGAGGAATTGCCAGACCCCTCAATTCTGTTCGGGGTGGCCACAAACAAATCGCCTCCATGTCACCCTGTCCCCCACCATTTCACTGCCCCGCTCCCAACTCACACCCTTCTCTCTCATATACCTCTCCACCCCATCCCTCCATCTCCTCCTCGGCCTCCCCCTCCACCTCACTCACATACACTCTCTTCGTCAGTCTTTCACCCACCATCCTCTCCACATGGCCAAACCACCTCAGTGTATTCCTCCTAACGCTTCCTATCACATCCACATCCACGCCGCAACGCTCCTTTATATCCTCATTTGTCAGCCTGTCTCTCCATGTGACTCCACAGGCTCCTCTTAAATAACCCATTTCCACTGCTCTCACTCTTAACGTGTGCCCTTCCAACAACGTCCAAGCTTCACTTCCATATGTTAGAGTTGGTATCACAATACTGTCATGCAGTAACTTTTTCACTTCCATGCTCATTTCCCTGTTTCTTATCACTGCATTCAAGGAACCAGCAACCTTTTTTCTCTGCTGTACCCTTTCAAGCACTTCACCCTCCAAACCTCCATCCTTACTCATCACACTACCCAAGTACAGTACTTAAACGTACTCACATTTTCCAATTCCTCACCATCCAGCCTCGCTGTACATTCACTGACTTCACCTCTCTCAAAGACCATCACTTTGCTCTTCCCTACATTCACCTTTAGATTCCGTTTCTTACACACTCTCCCAAACTCATCCAACAAGCCTTGCAGCTCCCCTTCCTCATCACTCAACAACACAGTATCATCTGCAAACAACAGTACAGGGAGTTTCCAAACACTGCCCTCTCTCACCAGGGCCACTCCAACATCCACTACCCTACCTTGTACTTCTTTTACTACCCCATCCATGTACAGATTGAACAACTATGGAGACATGACATCCCTGTTTCAACCCAACCTTCAAAGAGAAAAATTCACTCATTTCACCATCCACACGCACTGCAGCCTTAGCAAGTAATTTTGTAAATTATATATCAGGAGAAGGGAGGTGAAGAGACTGGCGTAGGAGAGTAAGAAGAAAGTGGATGAAAAGTTTGGGAGGAATCTGAGTGTGAAATGGAGGGAGAGTAAGAAACTGTTTTGGAAGGAGGTAAAGAAAGTAAGGCAGTGTGAAAGGGGAAATAATAGGGGAGTGAAAGGCAGGAATAACAGATTGTTGGTGGAGAAGAGAGAGAAATTGAGGAGATGGAAGGAGCACTTTGACGATTTGTTGAATGCAGAGAGTGAAAGCAGTGTAAGTATAAGTGGCTGGGGAATGGCTGGGAGAAGAAGAGATGAGAGGATGGAGGAAGAGATCAGTAGGGTGAAGTAGTGGAAGCAATCAAGAAGATCAAGTTGGGAAATGCCCCAGGAATTGATGGAGTGTGTGGTGAAATGCTGAGGTATGGGGGTCAGATTGTTGTGGAGTGGATATAGAAGTTGTGTGGATTAGCTTGGGAAAAGGGAAGGGTTCCAGAGGACCAGAAATCAGGTATAATTGTTCCTTTATACAAAGGAAATGGGGAGAGAGACGTATGTGGTAACCATAGAGGTATTTGCCTTCTTAGTATGACTAGAAAAATATATGGCAGAATACTCATTGTTAGGGTAAGGCATATTACAGAGGAGCTAGTTGGAGAAGAATAAGGGGGATTTAGGAAGGGAAAAGGGTGTGTAGATCAGATATTTTTTCTAAGATGTTTAATGGAGAAGTATCTAGAGAAGGGAAAGAAAGTGTATTCTGCCTTCATGGACTGGAGAAAGGTTATGAAAGAATAGATAGGCAAGGTATGTGGAAGGTATTAAGAATATATGGAGTGGAGGGGAAACTGTTGAGTGCTGTGAAGAGTATGTATGAAGGAGCTAGGGCTATGATGCAAGTGGATGGTGAACTGAGTGAGTTCTTTGATCTCAATGTGGGATTGAAAAAGGGTTGTGTGATGTCTCCATGGCATTTAATATATACATGGATGGGGTTGTGAAGGAGGTGCAAGGTAGGACAGTGGATGTGGGGGTGGCTCTAATGAATGAGGGTGAGATTTGGAAGCTTCCGGTGTTGCTGTTTGCTGATGATACAGTATTGTTGAGTGAAGATGAATGGGAGTTGCAAGGTTTGGTGATTGAATCTGGGACAGTGTGTAGGAAGACAAATCTGAAAGTTAATGTAAACAAGAGTAAAGTTATGGTGTTTGGGAGGAATGAAGCACAGAATGCACGGTGAGGTTGGATGGCGAAGACATGGAGAATGTGAGTGCATTCATGTACATGGGTAGTGTGATGAGTAAGGATGGAACTCTGGGGGATGCAGTGCTTGAAAGGGTACAGCAGGGAAGGAAGGTTGTTGGTTCACTGAAAGAAGTAATGAGAAACAGGGAGGTGAAGATGGAAGAAGTCACTGCATGATAGTACTCTGACCCCTACCCTGACGTAAGGAAGCGAGGCATGGACCTTGCATGAGGGGAACAAGCCAAGAGTGAGAGCAGTGGAAATGAGTTACCTGAGAGAAGCATGTGGAGTGACATGGAGGGACAGGCTGAATGAAGAAGTGAAGGAATGTTGTGGGGTGGATGTGGTTGAGAAGTTAGGAGAAATAAACTGAGGTGGTTTGGACATGTGGAGAGAATGGAGAATGAAAGACTGACTAAGAGGGTGTATGTAGGTGAGGTGGATGGAGGGAGAGGGAGGGGAAGACCGAGGATGAGGTGGAGGGATGGAGTCGAAAGGTATATGAGGGAGGGGGGAGTGAGTTGGGGGGAGGGTAGTCAAATGGTGGGTGAAAGCGACTTGGAGGCGTTTTGTCTGCGGCCACCCTCTGTGGGATTAGGGTGTTGGGCTATAGATAGATAGATCACTTGGAATTATACTGATGTAGCCACAACTTCTGGTGCAAATAAAAAACAACTCATAAGAATTTTAAAATAATGCAGAGATTACAAGTTTAATGTACTGTAAATACCTCCTATAATTTGTGATTTCAATTATTAGTACACTCGACCCTCGATTTCCCCAACTAAAAAGGGGGGAGGCCAGTCCGGGAACTCTCAAAATCCGAGAATTGCAAAAGTCTGGCCCCACATACCATCCCCCGGACTATTACCATACTTTGTCCGAATTCTCGAATATTGCCCAGCAATTATTCCGATATTCTGGAGCATCCTGGAATGTAGGCTACCTATACCAACATAACTAACATACACAGTGCATAAAATAATAACACTGACACAATAACACTAATAATAACTGACAATAGCGGCATTTTGCTGGCTACAACCCTAAGAACAGTTGTTGACGAGAATGTGGAACGTATGATAGAAGATCAGAAAGCTGAGGAAAAAAAGGAAAATGAACAAGGAATGGAACAGCACAAGGTGAGCCAACCGCTCATCAGCTGACTGAGATACAAACACACAATCATCGAATATAATCTCAATCTTGGACTGTATCGGCAATTTTAATTGGAAAATATTTTAATCCTAATCACAATATACGTTGCACACCTAATTATTTGAAATTCAATCAAATATTTGTGCTTAATTTCATTATTAATAGAAAATCAGGATTTACAGCGAAAATTTCTTAAAGTCAGCAGAAGTGTTTTGCCTCTAGCCTAACAACTCGCCTTGACGGACTTTTATTTTGTTTACATATCGATTTACAATGTAGATACATTTTTTTGTACTCAAAATAAATATTTATGCAAAACAGAAGTCTGTAAAGGCCTGCTGACGATCTGAAGGGGAAATATGTGCTAACATTGGCTAACCACTCATCAGCTGACTGAGATACAAACACGCAGTCATCGAATCTGATTTTGATCTCGGACCAAGTCAGCAATTTTAATTGGAAAATATTTTAATCTTTATCACCATATAGATTTGCACACCTAATTATCTGAAATTCAGCCAAAAATTTGTGCTTAATTTAATTATTAATAGAAAATCAGGATTCAGAGCAAAAATTTCTTAAAGTTAGCATTAGTGTTTTGCCTCTAGCCTAACAACTCGCCTTGACGGACTTTTATTTTGTATAAATATCGATTTACAATGTAGATACATTTTTTATACTCAAAATAAATATTTATGCAAAATAGAAGTCTGTCAAGGCGTGCTGACGATCTGAAGGGGAAATATCTACTAACACTGGTGCATTTTAGCTGTAAAACCAAATTTTTTAATTAAGTAATATTATGTACAATTTTTTTTGCAGATTTCAGATAAGTAGGTGTGTATGAGCCACTGTGGTGAAAAAAATTAAAATATTTTCCAGTGAAATGTGCCGATTCGGTATTTGGTCGCACCAAGTTGGATGAGCTAAGTGAGAAGGAATGGATCCCATTGACTTTGTCCGTAAGAAAATATTTTTTTTATTACTTAAGAATTTTATTGTGTCCAAGCCTTCCATAAATTTTACTGTGTTATGCAATAAACCATTTATAGTGGCATTTGAGAAAGGTAAGAGGCAAATGGGATACTGCCATTAGTTAGAATGAACTGGTGGGGTGAAGAAGGTTGGTGGCCAAGATGCATTTCATGTATGAAAATACTGTATCTTCTTGTGTGTGTTACAAATGGCCTTTATCGAGTCAAAACCTTGCTAAAATTATACTGTGCTGTGCAGCAGACTGCTCATAGTTTTATATGAGAGAATAATGGCCGGACATTTGTGAGAATCCCGGTCTTGTATGGGCATTTGATAATATTGTCTGGCCTCAGCCCGTGTCTGGGAAATCCGAAATCTGGGAAATTGGGGTACAGGAAATTGAGGATTGAGTGTACCTTAAAAATGTTTGCGAAAAATATCATTTTTATGCGAGGGGGGGGGGGGACACTGATCTGGAGTCTAAAACTAAAATACAAATGGCAGATTAACCTTTTTCATTCAGTCAGTCATCATCTAATCCTATGTTTCCCCAGGAGGAGCACAGAAGCCCGGGGCTAGGCAAGTTGGTCCTGACATTTAAGATGAAAGTGACACATCCCTCAGTGGCATTATGTGAGCAATAAGCCTCAACCACCCCTTGAATATAAACCTGCACTGGCTCAATCCGACTGGAGCGCCTTAATTACCCACTAAACCACCAGGTGCCACAATTTAGTTATATGGTTACCACCCAGCATAGTAAATGGTTCCTGGTATACAGCAAACTTAAAAAAAATATTCACTGCCATTCCGTGGTTCAGTGGGTTAGAGCAGTCCGACCGAAGGGTCTGAGGTTCGAGTCCACCAAAGGGTTGTTGGTAGACATCAAGAAGGGCATCCAGTCAAAGTGCTACACACTCCAAAAATCTACGTCTTCTAACCAGGGACAATGCCTTAGACCTTCTCAGCAACAGGAGACATGGTGGGGAAAAAAAATAAATAAATTAAAAAAAAAATAATAATAATAATTAATAAATAAAAAAAATAACTTTAAACATCTCGGTTGATAAAGCTTCACCCGTCAAGCAAGGAAGTAACTCAGAGATCTCTCTGTTACACTTAATCAAGAGGAGTTCACAGAAGGTAGAAGGCCCTAGCTTTGCCCTATTGGCGATGCAGAAATTTCCAGCAATACTGAACACCCTCCGAAGGTGCAGACTACTGATATCGGAATTACAAGTACAGTATTGAACGTGTCATGAACTTGTGATTCATGAACATCAGATGTTTATAACTGATTACATTTACAAACCTGTCCCACCACATACGCAGACTTAGTCACAATAGTCAGTACATACAGCAGTCTCATACAGTACAAAGTCTACAGATCTCAGATATACAAGTACTGGACATGTCACATCTCATGCAACATGTTTACTTTTTAGCATATTCTCTCTCTCTCTCTCTCTCTGTTTTCAGTATATCAAAGTAAAATCTGGATGATGTGATTTTAATTATTATGCTTCTAAACAATAACAATTACTTTATGAATTTAAAGATCAGTTAAAATTCTATTTACCAATCTATCTATTGCCAGATGCCACAATCCTGTAAGGGGTGGCTATTTGACTTTGAGTTATTTGTTTTACGGGGAGGGGCACTAACCCTCCACCAACCCACTTGTTGACACGTAGGGAGCACGTATGGTTTGGTTATATGGTTACCACCCAGCGTTGTAAATGGTTTCTTGGCTTACAGGAAACCATTTGGCTTGTCACTCAATGTAAAGCCACCAGTAAAGGAAAGAAAATCAATAAGAAGTGACAAGAAAGATGGGAGAAATAGGAAGGGAGGAGGGCAGGCACAGAAAAGAATGATAAAGGCTAAGGAAAAAGTAGGCAGCACTGCATTGAGTGAGTGGATGATGGTAAATAAAAATAATCACAATTACCCCCAAAATGTGTAATTAATTACATTTAACTAAAATTACGATTAAAATTATTCCAAGCCTGGTGAAATGTCATACATCCAGATGTTTCTAATGGTTTCACAATGGCAAAGGATTGAAGAAGTGTCCCCTTCTTGTAGCTTAAAGTTTCATGTGACACCATAGTTTCTATGTAGGATTCAGGTCCTGGGAAATCCCAGGCAGCCCACATACATTCATTTGTTGATCTGACAACCTTTTCATGAGCTGTGTTTTGTGACATGCTGTGTTGTCCTTTATGAAAAAGATGGAGTTGTGGACTGCATAAGAATTCACCATGTGGTAATCATCATCATCATCATCATCATCATCATCCGGACCTTCTTTCCCACTCTAGGGCAGGGTGAGGAGTAACAACATCCAGACAGCCCAAGTTTACCCAGTCCAGTGGGCCACGCTTCCATTCACTCATCATTCAAGACCCCGGAATCCTGGCTCTATCTGATAAGCCAAAAAACTTTCACCACATTCTGTAGCTTCACATAAATGTATCAAACAGAGCCTATCTGAATGCTGTCATGTTAAAAAGGGGTGTCAAATCCCTAATCATGCACTTCTTCTCCCAACATTCATCCAGCCAGCTCGATCTCTTGTTAGTCCCCTAGCCTCACTGACTTCTATACCTCTCTTCCTCATACACTCATCCACCAAGTCCCTTCACCTCCTTGGCTTACCTCGCCTCCTCCCTCCTTCAAATTTGCTCAAGTATACTTTTTTCACCATTAGTTTCATCCATTCTCTCCACATGACCATACCATCTCAGCACACTCTCTTCAATTCTGGTGTCCACAGACTTCTTCACTCTGCATCTTTCATCAGCCCCTTAACCGCGGGGCGTCACTTTCGTGACACTTGGGAGCAAAGGATCATACCGCGGGGCGTCACTTTTGCAATTCTGTGTTATTTTGAATTTGCCCGGGCTTTCAAGTGGTAGCTTGTATCATCTATCAGTACTGCCAATGTCCAACACTAGTCAGCACTCCTAATCTCATCTGTACTCCCATCCATTGTTGACAATTTAGCCATTTCTCCCCGTTCTTGACTCCCCTCCCTACCTTCCCTTCATTACCCTCTCCTCTCGCCTGCCCGGCCGTGCTACGCTAAGTAAATCTTCCCTAGAATTTTTCACTGATTTCATCCATTGAAATAAGCCCTATGCCCTATTCTTATACCAAATAATATATACCAAAAAGAAATAAGGTAAGTGAGAGTGCCATACACCTGGAATTGGCTAATTATCACCTGACAACACCTCACGTGCACTCGTTCGCTAATGTTCGCTGTTTATTTCCCCTTGAAATATGCCGTATCATCTATTCTCGTACTAAAAATATATATCAGGAGGGAAGGGAGAAGCCTATGTGATATTTACATTCACTTGGAACTACCTAATTTATAATATATTGTCTAGATTTCCTGCCAATCATTTCACTGCTATATATTAGCAGCTGTCATGAGGCTGACGTTGGCAGTAATGCATTTCCCTAGGTAGGCCACCCCATCCCACCCCTATCAGTTCACTGTCATCTTCCAAAGTGAAAGTATGTCTGTTCGCTCCTGCTAACTTCCGCCGCTTTTTAGCCCCATGCAAAGGGCCCTGTGACCTTTACCCCCTACTAAACCTTGTGTGGAAAGAGGTAAAGGGCTGACAATTGAAAGAGAGTGGCTATGATCTTTCTGTTGAGTAAAACAGTGCAAGTGGAATTGTAAATAATGTGTAAACAGCAAGTGAAAGCAATGAATGTAAATATAAGTGGACAGTGGAAAATAGTTTTATAAGTTACTTCAAGTGACAGTGCATAACACAGTGTAAATAAAATAGAAATGTAAATAATGTAAATAAATTAGAGAACGTAAATAGAAATGTAAATGAGTAGTAATATAAGAATATGAGTATATATACTAGGAGTAATGAGAGTGAAAGTTTCACTCTAGCATGTATGAATACTATGAGTTATGAGAGTGAAGGTGAAGGTGACATTCACTCTCAATGCTAGTATACAGGACGAGAAAGTGAATGCTACGTATTTTACTGAAAGAAATTGAATGCCTACAGTGACAATAAACTACTATTACTGAAGGAAACTTATGGATAAAGACTGTAGATATATATAAGTGTTATATAGTAACAGAAATATAAACTCTGAGTGTTTTTATGAATAATAAATGACAACACCAGTGGCGAACTAGCGCAAGTGGGAAGGTCATACGCCCTCGTAATTTTCACTACTTTCAGTTTTTTTTTTTTGGAATATGGATTCCAAACTATTTGAGAATCATAGAATAGTGTTTCTAGTGATAATATCAGGCTGTGGTAATCATATTACGAGTTGTCGGGAAGTGTAAAGTGTAGACTTCATTACCCAACTTCAGAGGTCTCCACAAGTCCTACGGTACTCGACGAAGGCTCAACAAACACCCCAGGAGAAAGCTGAAGGTATGTGCCATAAGCATATGTGATTTTAATATTCTAGGACTAATATCTGATTTTTGGTAAATATTTTTAGAGAGTCTGTCGGAGCGCGAATATGCCTGCGGGTGCCGCAAGAAAAAGCAAAACAAGCCTGCGGTTAAAGGGTTAATCACATTATTTCGTATCCTATCCACCCTCCATACTCCACATACACTCCTCAGCAGTCTCATCTCCATTGCTCTCCCTCCTGAATTTTCATTTTCATGCCACACCATAGTCTCACACCCATATGTTAAAGCTGGCACTAACACTCCATCAATTAAGCCTCATGCAGTTGTAACACTCAATTCTCTGTTTCTTCTCAAGGCCTTCATAGCACCAGCTACTTTCCTTCCTTGTGTCACTCTACTTTCACCTTCTTTTGCACATTTTCTTCTGTTTTCTATCACTGTAACAAGGTATTTGAACTCTCTCACTAATTCCAGTCTCTCTCCATTCACTGTAATATCACACTGGGAGCCACCCTCTCTCTCGATTACCATCATTTTACTCTTTTCTTCATTTACCATCAAGGCACAACGCTCACAGACATTAGCAAATCTCTGCACTCGTCTACCAAGTTACTGTCCAGTATTTGTATGTAGCACTGCATCATCAGCATCCAACAAATTTGAGATATTCCATCCATCACCAATCATTACCAACGCCATCCCTCTCTTCATTACTCGTGTTTTTACTTCTGTCATGGACATCACACAACCTTACTGCATACCCACACTGATCGTGAATCATTCACTTAGGTGCCCATTTACCCTAACACATGCCTCACTACAATCATAAAAACTCTTGATGGCACCTACCAGCTTACCATCTACACTGCACATGCACAAAACCTTCCACAATCCTTCTCTGTCTACTTTGTCACATGCTTTTTCCAGATCCATAAATGCCATAAACACCTTATAGTCCTTCTCACAAGCCTTCTCCACTCTGTCTCACTGCATTTATTTGATCCACACATCCTCTGCCACTCCTAAAGCCACCCTGTTCATCACTCACTAGGACCTTACTTTTTAATAATTCTTCCATATACCTTCCCTACAACACTCAAAAAACTTATGCCACACTAATTCTTGCACTCACTTATTCATCATTATTTTTGTGCAAGGGTACAATCACAGGCTTTTTCCACTCTGCTGGCACATTCATTCATCCATGCCTTCTTACATATCTCCAACAAGCATTTCATTCCGCTCTCTCCGCTACACTTAATCATCTCTGCATACACCTCCTTAACCCCAGCTGCTTTCCCATTTGCAGCCGCTTCACAGCGCTCTTCACCTGTGTGAGTGTTACGTTTCCTGACATTGCATTCCTTCTCTGTACAACCCCAAAACCAATCATGTTTACAGCAGCTCTGTACTCTCCATTCCCATTCATCAGGCTTTCAAAATACTGTTTCCATCTGGTCCTTACTTCATCCCCATAGGTTAATAATCTAGCACTTACATCCTTCACACTTTCATATTTCTTTCCGGTATCACTTCTACATTTCCTCACCTCTTTCCAGAATAACTTCCTATTTTCAGAGTAATTTGTATTATTTTTCTTCCTAGATCATCATTTACCCCTTTCTTTCCATGTGGTAATAAAAAACTTTAATTCTGTGGTCACCATTCATCATTACAAGACAACCTCACCCTCCTCTTTGGTTCGAATGCAGAGGAGGACCTTAAGCAAAAATCCCTGCTCATCTAACACTGGGAGAACCACTAAGCACAGGCAGGGTATGTTAAAGGAACATGGTTATTTGGAAAAGTAACCCCAGGGCTTGGCTGACCTCCGCATTTCGTTGATCCTACATGGCAGGCAACCTGTCTCTCCACCTGCATGAATATGCCAGACAGAACAATCGCCAAACCACTTTCTCCTCCTCGTGGACAATGCCCCAAGCCATCATGATAGCATGGAGGACTGGGTGACAACAACAAGGTGATGTACCTGCCCCCCAAACACATCACTGCTCCAGCCCATGGACCAGAGGGTGATCACCACCTTCAAGGCCCACTACCTCTGTTGCACCAAGGAGCAAAATTGGAGCAGAATGGGATGACAGGGAGGGTGGGCGACACAGGGGGACACAAGAAGGAGGGACATCAGGCTCCCATTGAAGCTATACAGACACTGATATCAGCTAGGAGGTTGATTATGGGGGTTAGTGGGGAAGGGGGCATGTTGTCACACACTGAGAAATTACATGCAAGCCACCAAGTTCAAATTCAAAATGAAAGTACACAAAAGCTAGATCAGTGCAGACAGTAGTTCCCCTGTCAGACCAGGTGCACATATTGTTGGGGACAGTAGTTTAAGGGTTAACCCCTTGACTGTTTAGGATTTCAACTGCTGAGTAAAATGCTATCCTAAGATTACTGGCAAACATTGAGCCTGTGTAGGTTTATATCCTTTTTCTGTCCAACTCTCTAATGCAAGAATTAACCGTTACTCCCAGTCTTTCATTTATGCAACAGGTCAACTCTGGAACTGTCTCCCTCTGTCTGTATTTCCTGCTGCCTATGATCTCCAGTCTTTCAAACGCAGTGTGTCCAGGCATCTCAAAATGATCGGATCTTGAATTTGGCTCTATATTGTATTTTGTTTTTCTCTTGGAGGGAACTGTTACTGCGGGCTCATGGCCTTTGGTTCCTTCTTCCTCGCATTAAAAAAAAAAAAAAAAAAAAAAAAATCCATGGGGCAGTTTTATTGCTCACATAATACCACTCACGGATGAGTGAGGCTGATCACTCTCATCTTAAATGTCAGGAACAATTTGCCTAGCCCTGGGTTCCTACACTCCTCATGGGGTGACATAGGACTGGATGATGGACAGAATGCAAAAATGTGCTGCTGGACTGCTGCATTGTTAAGTACACAAAGTAATGGATAAGCCACATAACCCCTGATGTTTTAAACCATTCTACAGGTAATACTTGTTATCACTGGGAGTCGGGAAGAAAAAACATATCCGTGTATTCTCTGCATACTGCAGAAGCTGACTTGGGAAAAGGTTATGGGATTTAGAAGCTCCTTATCCTTATATTAATTATCTATCAAATAATGGTACTGAAGCCTCAGAACTGGGTCCTCATTTCCTGACATATTAGTGGTAGGTGGTGGCAACCATCATCCACTCACTTGATGTAGTGCTGCCTACTTCTTCCTTAGTCTTTATCATTCTTTTTCTGTGCCTGCTCTCCTCTCTTCCTATTTTTCCCACCTTTCGTGTCATTTCTTATTGCTTTTCTTTCCTTTACAGGTGGCTTTACATTGAGTGACAAGCCAAATGGTTTCCTGTAAGCCAAGAAACCATTTACAACACTGGGTGGTAACCATATAACCAAACCATACATGCTCCTTACGTGTCAACAAATGGGTTGGTGGAGGGTTAGTGCCCCTTCCCGTAAAACAAATAACTCACAGTCAAGTGGCCACCCCTTAAGGGATTATGGCATCTGGCAATAGATAGATAGATAGATTTAATTTTACTTCTTTTTTTTTTTAATCAGTCCACATTAAATAAAAGAAAAACTACCTATTGACGTTCCACTGCTACTTATAAAGCTGGTCTGCTTGTTCCCCAATTTACATCTTATCCACTCACTTGATGTAGTTCTGCCTATTTCTTCTGTCCCCTTTCTCATTCTATCTGTTTTTGCATTCCTCAAATCCTGCTTCTCCCTTTCCCTCCTGCCATTTTGTAACACTCTTCTATCCACAAGCCTAAAGCTAGTCACACATGCAGGTGATCGGTGTGATGATTTTATGAAGATTGGCGTCAACAGGCAAATCCTCACCGTGTGTGGGGCCCTCGAGTTCAGTCACCAGGCAGAATGACTCCACCTCGAGGTATACTTCTAGTTATAATTCCAAGTAGGACCAGAAGAAGGACTGGCATCATTGGCACCAGTTGTCTGTGTGCAGGGATGGTCCGCGCCAGTAGTCTATGTGTAGGAACTGTCCATCACCACCTCTGCTCAGTCGTGAACAAATACTGGATAAAGGTACACGTGCCCATAACTAGACTCTCTTGTTGGTTGACAGCCACTGTGTTGTGACGGTATGTCTCAGAACGTGAAACATATGTCTCCTGATTCTATTCGGCAGTAAGAGATGCATGAGCTTCCCATTCCTGTGGAAAGTGCACAGTGCTGATTATTCAGATACACAGAAAAGGCATGCTGTTTATGAACAACAAGTAGGGTTGGTCAAAACAGTGAATGAAAATACCAACACTGAATTTTCTCAGTTCATCCAGCAACACTATTTGAGACAGCTGGATTCTTTTTTATCCATTTTTTTTCCACATTCGACATTTTTTATTACAACTTTCCTCTTCATTTTCATAATTTAACAGCATTATCAGTACCTCACTCTTCAATCTTTTACTTAAAGTCATGATGGGCACAAGTGTCCAGTTTCAGCCAAGGAGAACTGAGAACTCTCCTCTGCTCTAATGCCTCCACACACACACGAATGGTGCCTTGATGTCCGTCCTTACTCCAAGCATTAATGTCAATCATCAGCATGTGAGGGGTACTGACTATGACGCTAGGAACTGATGCCAGCCCACATACGATAATCGTCACGCCAATCACCTGCATGTGTGTCTAGCTTAATGGGTTCCTGTATGAGGTCTGTCCAAAAAGAAACCGAATTTTTAAATAGAGCACCAACTAGCTGGCTTAATGAGTGACTGATAAAAGTTTGGCACAAAGGCCAGGCACTAGGAACCTAGCTGGCTTAGTGTGATTCTGATAGCAACACTGCGTAGTGGCAACTATGAACTTTAACAATAACTGCATCACACAACATCACTTAGTCATCGAGGTTCGTATGTGCACTGAGTGAACGTGTGTTCAGTGCACTTGGCGATTTGCTGCAAGCTGAATGAAGAGGAGAGTGGTGGCTGAACAGGAAGCCATAGGCAGAGGCGTTAAAGAACAGTAGAGAGCTCTCAAGAACAACCTCTTGAGAGTTACTGATGTACGAGGTGCATTCCAGAAGTTTTGAGACTTTTTTAGGAGAGACATTTATTTATTTTAAAAAAGTACAAAACTCTAATCTCCTTCAGAATACGACCCTCCAGCTTCAATGCACTTGTTGTAGCGCTCCAGCCACTTCTTGAAGGCCCCCTCATAGTCCTCCCAAGTGAAGGTGTCTAGGACCCTTGTCACAGCCACCTTCATCCCCTCAACGTCTTCAAATCGACTGCCCCTAAGGTTCTCCTTCAGCTTGGGGAATAATCAGAAGTCGCAGGGGGCAAGGTCTGGACTGTAGGGAGGATGAGGGACAGTCTTGACGCCCATTTCTGCCAAGTAGTTGGTTACCAGGATGGAACTGTGGACTGGTGAATTTTCCTGGTGCAGGTGCCAATGACCCGATTTGAAGAGCTCTGGCCTTTTGCAACGAAATCTCTTCCTGAACTCCCTCAAAACCTTCACATAGTATTCTTTGTTGACCGTCTGGCCGGAGGGAACTCAGTGGATGTAGATGATGCCCTTGCTGTCGAAGAAGGGGATCATCATGAGCTTCCCAGTGGACTTGCTCTGCCTGGCCTTCTTGGGTCTGGGGGAGTCAAAATGCTTCCATTAGGAACTCTGTCTCTTGATCTCTGGATCATAACAGTAGATCCAGCTTTTGTCACAGGTCACCAGAGACCCAAGAGCACTCGGATTCGAGGTAATGAGCTCAACCATCTCCCTGATGTCACTAACACGTCTTTCCTTCTGTTCGTCACTGAGCACCCTGGGAACAAACTTTGCACAAATTTTGCGCATGTTCAGATCTTCATGAAGAATTCTGTGTACAGTTGCCACACTAACTCCAAATTGTGTACTTATTGTCTAAATAGATACACGACAGTCCTCGTCCAGAAAATTGTGAATTTTCTCAACCAACTCTGGCGTTCTGACATCCCTCTCCCTCCCGCACCTCTCATCGTCTCTCACCACCTCTCTGCCGTCGTGGAACCTCTTGTGCCAGCGAAAAACAGATGCTCTGCTCATACAAGTTAATCCATAAGCAGTCTGGATCATTTTGTAACTTTCTGTAGCATTTTTTGCCCAGTTTAACACAAAACTTTATTGCGTAGCGAGCTTCCAAATTGTCTTCACGTCCCGACTGCATTCTGCGAACTAGTCAGCTGTGACAAGCGGTGTATAGTAGGGTGTGTTTAAAGTGCTGTAACAGCTGTCTCCTTCAACCTGGAAAAACAAAATTTGGCATGTTAGCTTATTAGATGTATAGTAATGATATATTAACCCTTTAACGGCGGGCATTGTTTTGACCCGACTGGCCCCCCCCCGCGGGGGTTCCAGCCAAAATGTAAACAAACTTTAAACCTTTATAACTCTGCACAGAGTTTGGCCATGTGGAGAGGATGGAGGGTGAAAGACTGACGAAGAGAGTTTATGTGAGTGAGGTGGAGGGGGGAAGAGGGAGGGGGAGGCCAAGGATGAGATGGAGGGATGGGGTGGAGAGGTATATGAGAGAGGGGGGTGAGAGCTGGGAGCAGGGCAGTGAAATGGCGGGGGACAGGGCGACTTGGAGGCAATTTGTTTGTGGCCACCCCAAACGGGACTGAGGCGTCTGGCAATAGATAGAAAAATGAGGTACCATTAGAAAGTAATAACCATCAGCTTTGCAATGATGTAGGTTCCATTACTTCGTGGACTTTCACTGGGCGGGCAGTGCCATTAGAAGTGAGCGATCTAAAATCACTATTTTTCGCCCCACACACCATTACCAAATGTCAACCACACTCTGATAATAATAATAAAAACATATATGAACACTGCACAGACGAGAAACATCCACTCTGTGTTCACAGAGGCAGGTAAAAGGCACTGTAATTGCCCGCACTTCACTGCCACGTCAGCAACATTGTCACTCACAAAGCTGGACAGAGACTGATGCGTGTTTGGGCATGGATAGGGGGGGGCCCAGGGGGTGGGAGGAGGGAGGAGGGGGTCGGCTAGAGTGCAAGAACTTAATAGCTACTCTCCCTTGAAACAACTGACGCACGGAAAAAACGCGTGGTATTCAAAATATTCACAAACATTCCAAAATGACACCCGCGGTTTGGTCCAGTTTTTTCAACGTCATTCTGGAATGACACCCGCGGTTCAGGGGTTAAAGTGACAATAATCTAGGACAGTTAGAAGTACCTCTCTCAAAAAGGTCTCAAAACTTCTGGAATGCACCTCGTAATATGTGGCTGGACAAGAGACCCACCAAAACATAAAGTAATTTGGAAGTGGGATGAGGGTGTAGAAGTTGCAGTTAGGGAGAAAAGAAGGCTTTTCTGGGAATGGAAGAAGGGTGGTAAGAAGGAGGAATACTTGGCTGCCAAGCATAGGGCTAGATGCGAGGTATACAGGGCGAAGTCGGAGTCACAAAGACTTTTACTTTACAGCCGAAATCACGGGGAAAGGAAACATATGATATTCAAGGTGGCAAATCCGATGAAGAGGGATAACTGGGATATCACAGGTGAGCAGTGTGTGAAGAATGATGAAGGAAAGGTAATGGTGAACAGTGGGGATATTAAAGATGCATGGAGAGAGCATTATAGCTGGTTGTTGAATGAGAAGTTTGACTGGGACAGAGAAAAGGTTTGGATCCAGCAGATCCAGTGTTTGGCCCTTGGCCTTTGATTGATGCTGCTACTGTGGGTAAGGCAACAGGCAGGATGCAAGGAGGGATGGCAGCAGGTGTGTCTGGGTTGACTGCCAAAATGCTGAAGGCCTCAGGAGATATAGGGGTTAGGTTAGTCACTGACCTGATAAATATAATTATATATGAGTGTGTTGTCCCGCATGATTGGTTGAAGAGTGTAATTGTAAATGTATATAAAGGGAAGGGTGATGCTCTGGAAAGACGAAATTATGGAGGCATAAAGCTTTTAAATCAGATAATGAAGGTAATGGAGACAGCTCTAGAAGGTATGACTAGAGAAAGAGTGAATACTGATGAGATGCAGTTTGGGTTTATGCCAGGCAGGGGGACCACTGATGCAATATTCATTTTTCGAGAGCTTCAGGAAAAATATATTCGGAAGAAAAGGGATCTGCATTTTGTTTTTGTTCATTTGGAAAAGGCCTTTGACAGAGTCCTTAGAGAGGTGGTGAAGTGGGCAATGAGAAAGCTTGGCTTGGAGGAGCGGTTGGTTAGGGTGGTTATGGCCATGTATGTGGGTGTTCACACCCACGTAAGAGTGAATGGAGATTTGAGTGATGAGTTTTCTGTGAATGTTGGTGTGCATCAGGGGTCAGTTTTGAGTCCCATATTGTTTATCATAGTACCTGAAGCCCTCTCACGTGACTTCTGAAACGGACTCCCATGGGAGATGTTGTATGGTGATGATTTGGTGTTGACTGCAGAGAATGAAAGGGAGGCGGAGGAAAGATTTAGGAAGTGGAGAGATGGTATGGGGCGCAAGGGCTTAAGGGTAAATGCAGATAAAACAAAAGTGATGAAATCTAAGGTTGGTGGCGGTACTGTCAGAGACAAGGGAGAGTGACCATGTGTGGTTTGCCACAAGGGTGTGGGAAGTTATTCCATCTTGTGCACTGTTTGTGATAAATGGGTGGACAAGAGATGTAGTGGTATCAGAGGTAAACTGCGAGATAATGCTGATTTTATGTGTGCGGCCTGTTGGGGAGAGCAAGTGGAGATTGTCGGGTGAAAGGATTGAACTTGCTGGTGAGTCTCTTGAGTGTGTGGAAGAGCTTTGTTATTTGGGAGACATGTTATGTGCTGGAGGTGGGGCTGGAGCTGGCTCTGTGGCTAGGGTGAGAATTGGTTGGAAGCAGTTCAGGGAGCACTTGCCTCTCCTGACATTGAGAGGATTCTCCTTACGTGCTAAGGGGACTTTGTATGCAGCATGTGTTAGGAGTGTGATACTGTATGATTGTGAGACCTGGGCAGTAAAGGAAGAGGATATTCGCAGGCTCAAATGTACAGAAATGACAATGATTAGGTGGATGTGCAGTGCGTCCCTGTGTGCAAGGCCTGAGGGGGCTGGGTTTATGATGGAAGAGTTGAGAGGTAGGATGGGACTGGAGTGTATTGGTGCTGTGATAAGGAGAGGTAGATTGAGGTGGTCTGGGCATGTGGAGTGGATGGGGGATGATAATTGGGTGCAGATGGTGAGAAGTATTAATACTGGGGTGGGGATGCGAGGGGTAGACCGAGAAAGACGTGGGATGAAGTAATTAAGTGCGACTTCAGAGTTAAGGGACTGAACAGGGACGCTGCCACAGATCGTGCAGCATGGAGAGCCGCCATTAGGTGACCAAGGCTGACGTATGCAAGCATGTTGGAGCCTTCAAAAACAAAACGAAACGAAACGTTGAACAGCAACGTGTTTGATGAAGTTCTGTTTCAAATTGGGCAAAACATTCACAAAGACTTTTCAGATGCTGCAACAGGCTTATGAGGAGGATAATTTGAGCTATACACTATGTCACAAGTAGTTCCAGCAGTTCAAATCAGGAAGAGCATCCACCAAAGATGATCCCAATTCTGGATATCAAGAGATGACAATAACATTGAGAAAGCAAATGCTGTGATCTGTGAAAATCGCTGCCTGACTGTCTGTAAAGTTTCCACAGGAGTAGGCATCTGTAAAAGTTTGTGCTACATGATTTTAACCAAAAAACTGAAGATGCACCGTGTTGCTGCAAAATTTGTGCTGCATCTGCTGATAGATAAGCAAAAATAGAACCATGTCACAGTCATTCAGGAGCTGTCTGATTGCTCGAATGCTGACGAAAACTTTCTGAAACATGTCAGAACAAGTGATAAAATGTAAGCATACAGTTACAATGTTAAAACAAAAAGGGAGTCATCGCAGTGGATTGAAACATTGTCGCTACGACCAAAAAAAGCATGTCAGTCGCTCAAATGAGAAGGTGATGTTGATCATCTTTTTTGACTGGAAGTGCGTCGTTTATCATGAGTTTGTTCTATGTGGTTAGACAGTCAATTAAGAGTTTTACTTTGATGTCCTGAAGCATTTGAGGGAGGCAGTGCATAGGATGAGGCTTGGATGCTGTACCATGACAATGCACCTGTTCACGCATTGCTCCTTATCCGTGATTTTTTGGTGAAGCACAAGACTAATACTGTCCCCCAGCCACCCTACTCTCCACATGTGTGGCCCCTACGGACTTCCACCCTAAAGGTGACTGATTTCAGACGACAGAAGAGAGAGAAGAAAATTCGCCAAAAGTACTAAACACACTTTCACTCAAGTGCATGTATCTCAATGACTACATGACATGGTGTGGTGTGGCTTGTGTTAGACTTAAACCTCAAAGTCCTTGCTACATGGTGTTCCCATCAGGATCATGCTACGCTGGATAGTTGGTGTGCTATTTAAAGTCTGGCTTCTTTCTGAACAGACCTCACCCAGGAAACCATTTACAGTCCTGGGTGTAACCATATAACCAAATTACAGCATGAAGTGAAGCCTGCTATGGTGTCCCTGTAAACTGAGTGGAAAGATGCAAATGTGGCATCCATCCAGGAACCAAATTTCCACATTATTCCCCACATCTCGCAGCCGCAAGAGAACATCGGTTCACTGCACAAGATGGCCCTGCATGGGTAGCTGCTTGCCGTCGGTTGATACGTCTGATCAGCCACACAGATTTATTATGAAGACTGCCTGTAAATACTACTGTACTGATGAGTAAGGCGAGATAAACTGCGAAAGAAATAACATTATGCTCACTGATGCTTGTTGGTTAGAGTAGTTGGGTCAATGAAGCTGATGCCAAACTGTAGCAGCTGCCTTCTCATTGTTTCTACTGTTGGATCTTCTTGAGATTCCTCTGTCTGCACTACCTGGTACAAAGGAACAGCTTCATTAGTAAAATGATAAAACATGTCATAAATAACAGATTATGTGAAGCTGGAGAGAGAGAGAGAGAGAGAGAGAGAGAGAGGGGGGGGATGTACCTAAATTCACTTATCACAGCACTTATTCGCTTCAGCAGGTCTAACCTTATCTGTATAAAAAAGCCTCACCCCACCAATGCAGGAAAAAACAAACTATACTACTATACTGGTAGTGGAAAAAAAAAAAAAATCACCTCTGGAATGTGTCGGCTCTTCTGTTGTTGTTGTGGTTCCTCTTGTCCTCTATCAGAATTCTGTAGAATTTGTTGAATATTCGTCTGAAAAAATGAGACAGTGCCACTATAATTACCTCTGGCAATTTCTGTACATCACCTGACTTACTCACTTTTCCACCCTATCAGTGATATCAAGCTTTCATGCTAATACAGGCAAACCTTGATTTACAATACCCCTATATGCGATACCCCGTATTAGTGATGGGGGTAGAAATACCACCCTACTCTGCCTAACGATGACTGAGCCCTGGTTGAAAGATGGGTCCGCTAAGTCTTCCACTACCACCACCCCACCTCGCCAGGCTCCCCACCCCCGACCCTCCCCTGGAGGTGGGGTTTCAGGGCTTTGAGGAGGATGAGTGAGTGCTGGGGAGCACCACATGTCCCCTAGCCTCGGAAGGGGGGATAGCAAGGATGATGACCAGGACCGGACATGGACTTACAAGAAGTAAGTGATGAGAAGTGTTTGATATTTTCTGACTCATTTTTTAAATTTCCAGATTTTACTTTTGGTTTTAATGAGTTATTTACAGGTTTTAGGTTTAGGTTAGTTCTTTTACAGCTGTTAGGCCATTCAGATTGGTTTTCGTTTTCGTTTTTTCATTTTAAAGGCTCCAACATGCTTGCATGTGTCAGCCTTGGTCACCTAATGGCGGCTCTCCATGCTGCACGATCCATTGCAGCCTCCCTGTTCAGTCCCTTAACCCTGAGGTCACACTTAAAGACCTCGTCCCATGTCTTTCTCGGTCTACCCCTCATAACCCCATCCCCAATATTAACACTTCTCACCTTCCCCACCCAATTATCATCCCCCATCCTCTCCACATGTCCAAACCATCTCAATCTACCTCTCCTCATCACAACACCAATACACTCCAGTCCCATCCTACCTCTCAACTCTTCCATCGTAAACCCAGCCCCTCCAGGCCTTGGACGCAGGGACGCACTGCACATCCACCTAATCATTGTCATTTCTGTACGTCTGAGCCGGCGAATATCTTCCTCCTTCACTGCCCAGGTCTCACTACCATACAGCATTACACTCCTAACACATGCTGCATACAAAAAAGCCTTAGCACATAGGGAGAGTCCTCTCAATGTCAGGAGAGGCAAGAGCTTCCTGAACTTCTTCCAACCACTTCTCACCTTAGCCACAGAGCTAGCTCCAGCCCCACCTCCAGCATACAACATGTCTCCCAAATAACAAAACTCTTCCACACACTCAAGAGATTCACCAGCAAGTTCAATTCTTTCACGTCTGACACTTTTTTTTTTTTTTTTGACTCATCTGGGTGGGTTTATGACTTGGCTGGGGGGGGAGCCTATCTATCTATCTATTGCCAGACGCCTTAATCCTGTAAGGGGTAGCCACAAACAAATCACCTCCAAGTCACCCTGTCCCCTGCCATTTAACTGCACTGCTCCCAGCTCACACATCCCTCTCATATACCTCTCCATTCCATCCATCCCTCTCTCCCCCCTCCACCTCACTCACTTACACTTTCCTCATCAGTCTCTCACTCTCCATCCTCTCCACATGGCCAGACCACCTCAGTGTGTTTCTCCTAATGCTTCCTATCACATCCACATCCACACCACAATGCTCTTCACTTCTAATTTGTCAGTCTGTCTCTCCAAGTGACTCCGCATGCTCCTCTCAAATACTGTTACTCATTTCCACTGCTCTCACTCTTGACTTCTGTCCCTCCAACAAAGTCCAAGCTTCACTTCCATATATTAGAGCTGGTATCACAATAATGTCATGTAGTAGCTTTTTCACTGCCATGCTCACTTCCCTGTTTCTTATTACTGCTCTCAAGGAACCAGCAACTTTTCTTCCTTGTTGTACCCTTTCAAGCAGTTCACCCTCTGAACTTCCACCCTTACTCATCACACTACCCAAGTACTTAAATGCACTCACATTTTCCATTTCCTTCTCATTCAACCCACTGTACTGTACATTCACTGACTTCACTTCTCTCGAAGACCATAACTTTTTACTTTTCCCTACTTCACCTTTAGATTCTGTTTCTTACACACTCTCCCAAACTCATCCACCAAGCCTTGCAGCTCTCCTTCATCTTCACTTCACAACACAGTATCATCTGCAAACAACAGTACAGGTAGTTTCCAAACACTGCCCTCTCTCACTAGGGCTGCTCCAACATCCACTGCCCTACTTTGTATCTCTTTTATAACCCCATCCATGTACAGACTGAACAACCATGGAGACATGACACATCCCTGTTTCAACCCAACTTTCAAACAGAAAAATTAACTCAGTTCACTATCCACTCACACTGCAGCCTTAGCACTCTCGTACATACACTTCAAGGCCTTCAACAACTTCCCATCTGCTCCATATATTCTTAATATTTTCCACAATCCTTGTCTATCCACCCTGTCATATGCTTTCTCCAAATCCATGATGGCTGCATACAACTTCTTTCCCTTCTCTAGAATCTTTTCCACTAAAGATGTAAGAATGAATAATTGATCTACACAACCTCTTCCCTTCCTAAAACCTCCTTGTTCTCCAACTAATTCCTCAGTTATTTCCATAACTCTGTCAATAAGTATCCTACCATATACCTTTCCCATTATACTAAGAAGATAAATGCTCCAATGATTACTACATACTCCTGTTTCCCTTTTTCCTTTGTACAGGGGAATAATTATACCTGACTTCCAATCCTCTGGGACTCGACCTTCCTCCCAGGCCAATCTGCACATCTTCCACACCCATTCTACTACTTTCTTCCCCCCATGCTTAAGCATTTCACCACACATTCCATGAATTCCTGAGGCTTTCCCCATTTTAACTTTCTTCATTGTCTCCACAACTTCCACCCAACTGATTTCTTCCTCTCTTCTCACATCCCTCCTTCTCCCAGCCATTCCCCAGCCACTTATACTTGCATTACTTTCATTCTCTATGTTCAACAATTCCTTAAAGTATTCTCTCCATCTGGTCACTTTTTCTCCCTTCTCCACTAGTAATCTACCATTTCTATCTTTCACTCCCCAGCTGACTTCTTTGGCACCCTGTCCCTTCTCCACTAGTAATCTACCATTTTTATCTTTCACTCCCCAACTAACTTCTTTGGCACCCTGTCTACCTCTACCTCCTTCCAAAACATTTTCTTACATTCCCTCCACTATACACTCAAATTCCTGCCAAATTCCTCATCCACTCTCTTCTTACTCTCTCTTACTAATCTTTTCACCTCTCTCCTCCTCTCTACATATAACTCCTCTTCCATCTCTCAACTTCTTCCACGCCCCTGTTCCTCATCCACTCACTATATGCTTTCTTCTTTTGTGCCACAGCCTCTCTCACCTCTTCATTCCACCATGCTGTTCCCTGCACCCCCTTTCGTCTTCTCTTCACCCCATACGACACCTCACATGCTGCACAGATTTCATCTGTGAATATCTTGCACACACCTTCCACGTCTCCCATCTGCTCCAGTCCATATTTACCCAATCGCTCCTTCACTTCCCTCTTATATTCTACATTTTTTCCATCCTTTTGTACCTTTCCACCCTCCTTGTATGCACTACTTCCTCCTGTCCTTTCTTTCTTCTATTTCTCCATTTCATCTGGACTTTGATTCTGACCACCAGCAAGTGGTGGTCAGAAAGTCTACTACTCCAACCTCTATATACTCTTGCATCCATTACACAGCTTCTCATCCTTCACCCACACACACATAATCAATCATTGCCTTCTGTTCATTCAGTTCATCACCCACCCTTCTCATCACTTGCCACATATACCTATGGATCATTTTGTGCCTAAAGAGGGTATTGGGTATCACCAACCCCTTCCTGGCACAAATGTCCCCTAAAGCACTGTCATTCTCATCCATCGCTGCAGGCATACCCCACTCACCAACTACTCCATCCATCTTCACATTCCCCACTATTCCATTCATATTTCCAATCAAAAACACTCTATTTCCTTTCAAACTTTTCCATGCACACTTGCACATTTGTCCAGAACTCCTCTCTCACTCTGCTTGCACGAGCTTGCATTGGCGCATACACGCACACAATTGCCCACATTTGCAGTTTAATTTTCAATCTTATCAACATAATCCTTGGGCCAACCCAAGGGAGCAACCCAGGGCTCAAAAACACATCCCTATACTTTGCATGTTAAATAATCCCCAATTTACAATACCCCACCTTGTGATGAGTTTTTACTTAACCAACAGCATCATTACACTGGGTTTGCCTGTATCTACATTCTGTAGCACACTAAAAGACATTTTATGTTCTGATACTGCAGACTGGGATTTAACACAAGTCAAATACAGTAGGGCACCAGGTTTCGCGGCATCAGATTGGCGAAACGCACTTTTGCAGCAGCCATCAAATATTCCCGTGATTCCAAGTTCACGATTAAAAATGCTTTTTTGCGCCCTCTGGCACCACAAAGTTTTGGATTCTCGCCACAGCGACACCAGCACCAGTAATCCCTCTAATATCCGAACGCCCAATATCCGAACATCCCCACTAACCGGACATAATCATCCCGGCATCCAGTATTCCCAAAATGGTCCGAAAACCTCAAAATATGGGGGGGGGGGGAACGAATTTTTCTGCCCATAATTTGAACCTGGCGCACGGGGCGCGGGACAGCTTTGTTGTGGCGCGTCATTCCTCCGACGTCCAATAGAGCGCCCCTGCATCCTCCCCATTTTCTGCCTGTCTCCCGTCGCGAGTGAACGCTCGTCGTCATGGCTGCCCACGTGCTCGCTTTTGTGGTGGTGCCTTACCTGCTGCAGGCACTCCTGCTGCTCTCGTGCCTCTTATTAGTGTGTGTGATGATGGCCCCGCCCCCTGAGAAGAGGAAGAGAGTGGTGTTGACTCTGGAGAAGAAAGGGGAGATATTGGAGAAAGTAGATGCGGGATGGTCTTCTTCCCGCATCCTCCGCGAGTTCAACCTGGCCCGATCTACTTTGTTCGATATCAAGAGATCCCGAGACAAACTCATGCAGTACACGGCTGACTTCTTGTCGAGAAGCAAACGCAACGTGGAGAGGAAGGTGATGTTTACTCCCAAGTTTGCTGAAGTTGACCGCTCCACGTTGATTTGGTATCGACAGCAACGTGCTGCTGGTGTGATGGTACGTGGTAGGGAGCTGAAGGCTGCTGCTGAGAAGTTCGCCAGGCTTCACGACACCCTAGACTTCAAGGCATCCCAGGGTTGGGTCTTCGCGTTCAAGTTACGGCATGGCCTTACCAACAATAAAGCTCATGGCGAAGCTTTGGACGCTAACGAGGATGGAGATGACGAGTTTCGGCACAAGGTGAAGGGCTTGATCGACAGGGAGGGCCTCACTCTCGGTCAAGTCTACAATGCTGACGAAACTGGTTTATTCTATCGCTCTTTGCCAACGAACACTCTAGCCGAGGAGACGCAGAAGCGTGTACCTGGCCGCAAGCTCTCCAAGGAACGGATATCTGCTTTGTGTTGTGCCAATGCCAACAGGATGCACCAGCTTAAGCCCGTTATTGTTGGCCATGCAAAGCAGCCTCGGTGTCTTTGTTGGGTGATGGATGTCCTTCCTGTCGTCTGGTACCATTCTTCAAAGGCACGGTTTACAGCCCAGATCTCCAAAGACTGGTTCCACCGCCACTTCGTCAAGGAGGTCATACATTACCAGACGGAGACACTGGGAATCCCACGCGACCAGGTAGAGGCCCTCCTTCTCCTCGACAATGCACTTGCCCACCCGTGCAACAAGGACTTGGTGGCTGAGAATGGCCGGATTAGGTGCAAATTTCTGCCACCTAATACGACTGCTCTCAGCCAACCAATGGACCAAGGAGTGATCGTGGCAACAAAGCACCTATACCGAAGGAAGTTCCTGGACGAGGTGATGGTTGTTCTCGAGGACGAGGACGAGCATAGGGAGGGACGGGACATGTGAGGCCAGCGGACTTTGGAAAACCTTCGCTGCTACAACATCAAGTCTGCAATCTACAACTGGGCCAGTGCATGGAAGGAAGTCCCTGTCAAGACTCTAGAAAATGGTTGGTCTTGTCTGCTTCTCGGAACGGATGTGGAGTACGATTTCCTAGGTTTTGACGTGGATGACTTCCATGCACGGCTACGTATGCATGGCGACGATGTTGATGTGGACGATGTGTGTGAGTGGTTGGATGACAACGGGAGATCCTGGGTATCAGACATTGTCTGATATCGAGATCGTATCTTCAGTTGCAGGTGTCAGTACCCAGCTTGAAGATTCCGATGAGGACGGCGACGATGATGTGGACTCCTCTCAGCATGACACGACTCCAGCCATCCCCAAGCTGAGCGCACTCCGGGAACACCTAGAGTTTGTTCTCGACTACCTGGAACACCCGGACTGCGACAGGGAGATGGGGCCCTTGGGACTTGTGGAGGAAGTGCGTGCTTTCGGGCAGCGCATCATCAATCGTCAGAATCGTCGGTCCTTGCGTCAATCAACCACTGACAGTTTTTTCAGGCCCGTGACTCCCAGTGTGCCCTGCCCTGGCTCCACTCCGTTGCCTCCCCAAGACAGGCCCTCATGCTCCGAGCCACAGCCCAGCACATCAGCCACGGTGGAGTCACCGCTCGACGTGAGTTTGCGTCTATCTTCAGAGTCGTCTGCAGTGGGTATACCATCACCACGACCCAGCGACGCACCCCTAGGTCACCTGCCAGTGATACTCTCGGACTCTGACAGTGATTAAACAGCAAGAACTTCTCCACTAGACCACACGGGAATTTACAGTGTTGTGCAGTGAAAAAAAACAGTGCGTTGTGTTAAGGATTTACAGTTGTGAGTGAAAAGACAATTTTTGAACTAAATTTAACGTAAATAGACTTGTTTGTTTTTGCTTTAGAAAATGGTTAGAAGAGTGGGAAAAGTTAAAGTGCAGAGTGCAACACTTAGTAAGTTACAATGGAGCATAAGTTAGACAAGAGTGCGCACTGTGAAGAGAACGGGCTTCTGAGTGAGACTGACTAAGTTCAGTGCAAGACTTCATGAACAGTGTACTGCAAGTGGTTCAGGAAATCCTTCTTACTGTCAGAGTCTGAGAGGAGGCGGTTATTCATCGAGATGGCCATGGACTTGCTGTAAGTAGGCAGAATGTTTCATACTGTACTTTTTTCCATACTATACTTACCTCAAACACCTCATTTCACTCTTTAATGTCCTTTATTGGTGTGAATAGGGTGTTAGGAGCTATGCATGTGCAGTAGGAAGGTGTTTTTCTGAGTTAGGCTAGGTTAGGGTCCATAAGTACCAGTCCAGGAGCCAGGGACTTGTACGTACCCAGAATGTTGAATATTGTATGAACCTACCTCAAAAACATCATTTTATGCTTCTTTTGCATTTATTTCAGTCTTTTATGTGCCTTATTGGTGTGATTTAGGTCTTAAATAGGTGCTATGCATGTCCAGAGGGAGTTGTATAGGTGTTTCTCGGAGTTAGGGTCCATAAGTACAAGTCCATAAGCTGGGGCCCAATATCTGGACAGGACCACTATCCAGACCTGCCTATGGCTCTATTACATCGGATATCGGAGGGATTACTGTACTCAGTTTCGGACTGTTTCCCGCACATGTTCAGTGTGTGCTGCAAGTTGAGTGTTACACTCTCGTGTCCTTGATTAGTAATTGATGGAAATGCTGTACGTCATCTTGTGCTTCAAGTGGTGCCAAAGGTGGACCGAGTGATAGTGGAAATGGTGTAAGAAGGCTTGAACCTGGAACAGCAGGCAGTAAAGGGAAGGCCTTGTGTGACTACCACAAGGGGGTGAAAAAAACGGATGCACACTATGATAGCGAGTTAAAAAATAAAATTATGATGGAAATGGAGAAAGGTGCTCATAACTCTGAAATATACAAAATACATAATGTGCCTGAGTCGAATGTATGTAGTATGAGAAAACAACCAAGTGAACTTAACCCCCGGTGAGCTCATTGCCTCACATGACGCGATATGCAGGCCACCCCGGCCGAGCTGATCACCTCACATGAGCCGATGGGTCTCCACACCATAATTTCAAGCATGAGGAAGCGTCAGTGGTTTCCATGGGAACGCCGAGTCTCCCTCTACACCATCAGAGCAGCTGCCAAACCTTGCCACATACCGCATATTTAGTAATTCAGATATGCAGGACATCCCTGGCAGCACTGCCTCATATCAGGCAATGGGTCTCCGCGCCATAATTACGAGCAAGAGGAAGCGTCAGTGGTTTTCATGGGAACGCTGAGTCTCCCACTATGCCATCAGAGCAGTTGCCAAGCCCTGCCACACTAAAGTTGCCAAATACCGCATATTTAGTAATTCGGTTCTCATTTGTAGCCCAGCAATGTCGGATTCACACCCATCTACTTCCCGCTGAGCTGGCAACTTATTGCCGCCCTCACAACAACCCAAGAAACATAAATTACAAAAAGAAAAGAGTGATGAAGAGTTCGAGCTCAGAAACACTTGATCTGATGACAAAAAATCATATTACAGTAAAACCTAACTAGAACAGACTAAATGGGGCCCAAGCCATTCCAAAAAAGGCGACATATGGACTTCCCCCTGCTAAGATATTTTCATACATGAAAAGCATCACGGTCACCATCCTGCTTTGCCCCACCATTTCCTTCTAACTTTTGGCAATATCTCACTTGCCTCTTAACTTTTCTCAAATGCCACTATAAAGAATTTACTGCATACACAGTATAATTGTAACAAGGTTTAGACTCGATAAAGGCCATCTGTAACACACTCAAGAACATTTTGTCATACATGGAAAGCATCATGGCCACCATCCTGCCTCACCCCACCAGTCTCTTCTAACTCATGGCAATATCCTATCTGTCTCTTAACTTTTCTCTAATGCCACTAATGCTACTATACTGCTTAACAAAGTAAATTTTAAGCAAAGCTTGAACACAACATAACTCATAAGTAATAAAAAAAAAAATATTTTCTTACATAGCCATTCTGACTCACTTGGCTCATCCTATTCTCCCCCCCTTCCACCCTGCCAAGGATTTATCATCATTCAGCACACAGTGAAGGATCCTTCGGAGCAAATCCTTCAAAATCATTATCGATTATCTTCAGGGTTATTTTCAAGGAACAGCGAATCCTCCTCCTGCTTGTCCTCACTGGCAGGAGCTGAATCATAGATGGGAACTGGAGGTGTAGCTTGTACCTTGTGTGCCGTGTGGTGTACTTAATTTTAACCCCTTAACCGCAGGGCGTCACTTTCGTGACGCTTGGGAGCAAGGGATCATACCGCGGGGCGTCGCTTTTGTGATTCTGTGTTATTTTGAATTCACCCGGGCTTCCAAGTGGGAGGCTTGTATCATCTATCAGTACTGCCAATGTCCAACACTAGTCAGCACTCCTAATCTCATCTGTACTCCCATCCATTGTTGACAATTTAGCCATTTCTCCCCGTTCTTGACTCCCCTCCCTACCCCCCCTCCATTACCCCATCCTCTCGCCTGCCCGGCCGTGCTACGCTAAGTAAATCTTCCCTGGAATTTTTCACTGATTTCATCCATTGAAATATGCCCTATGCCCTATTCTTAAACCAAATAATATATACAAGAAAGAAATAAGGTAAGTGAGAGTGTCATACACCTGGAATTGGCTAATTATCACCTGACAACACCTCACGTGCACTCGTTCGCTAATTTTCACTGTTTGTTTCCCCTTGAAATATGCCGTATAATCTATTTTCATAATAAATATACATATAAGGAGGGTAGGGAGAAGCCTAAGTGATATTTACATTCACCTGGAACTACCTAATTTATAATGTATTGTCTACATTTCCTGCCAATCATTTCACTGCTATATATAGCTGTTTCAACAGGCTAACATTGGTAGTAATGAATTTCCCTAGGTAGGCCACCACCCCGGTCCACCCTTATCAGTTCACTCTCATCTTCTAACGTGGAGGTACGTCAGTTCGCTCTTGCTAGCTTCAGGGACTTTTCACCCCCATGCAAAGGGCCCTGTGACCTTTACCCCCCACTAAACCTCATATGGAAAGAGGTAAAGGGCTGACAATTGATAAAAGAGTGACTACGATCTTTCTATTGAGTAAAACAGTGCAAGTGGAATTGTAAATAATGTGTAAATAATGTGTAAACAGCAAGTGAAAGTAATGAATGTAAATATACATGAACAGTGGAAAATAGTTTTATAAGTTACTTCAAGTGACAGTGCATAACAGTGTAAATAAAACAGAAATGTAAATAACGTAAATAAAATAGAGAATGTAAATAGAAATGTAAATGAGTAGTATTATAAGAATACGAGTATATACCCTAGGAGTAATGAAAGTGAAAGTTTCACTCTAGCATGTCTGAATACTATGAGTTATGAGAGTGAAGCTGAAAGTGACATTCACTCTCAATGCTAGTATACAGGACGAGAAAGTGAATGCTACGTATTTTACTGAAAGAAATTGAATCCCTACAGTGACACTCCGGTACGGCCTGTGGACCCTCCAGGGAAACGTCGTCTGTGGCATTTTGGAGCCACGGACTGGGAGGCCCTCACGCAGTACTTCTTTGATTTTCCCTAGAATGATTATTGCTTCCATGGCCGGGAGCCATCTGAGTGTGCCTTGCGCATTATGGAGGTTATTCTCTCTGGCAGGGAAGCATACATTCCTTTCTCATATCCTTTGACTAACGCAAGAAAGCCTTGGTTTAATCACGCTTGTTCTAATGCTGTCCGCAACAAGGAGAGGGCCTACAAAAGGTACAGGAGCCAACCCACCCCTGAATCACATCATCTTTACATTTCTGCCCGGAATCGTGCTAAGTCTGTTCTTCGCTCTACTAAAAATAATTTCATCCATACTAAATGCTCTCAACTCTCCAACTCGAATTCTTCCCGCTCCTTCTGGCACCTTGCCATAAATCTTTCTAACAACTTTACCTCATCATCCTTCCCTCCTCTTTTCTACTCTGATGGTTCTGTAGCTATTTCTTCTACTGATAAAGCAGATCTCTTTGCACAGACTTTCTCCACCAATTCCACCTTAGATGATCCCGGTGCTGTTCCTCCATCACTTCCCCCCTCTGACTTCCTCATGGCTGACATTAAAATTTCTTCAGTTGATGTATTTTTTGCCATCACTGGCCTCAGTACTAACAAGGCATATGGGCCTGATGGGGTCCCTCCTGTTGTTCTCAAGAACTGTGCTTCTGTGCTTACACCCTGCCTAGGCAAACTATTTCGCCTTTGTCTGTCAACTTGTACCTTTCCATCTTGCTGGAAATTTGCTCTCATTCAGCCAGTCCCAAAGAAGGGTGACCACTCCCAACCCTCCAACTATCGTCCAATTGCTTTAACATCCTGTATTTCAAAAGTTTTTGAGTCAATTCTCAATAGAAAAATTTTAAGGCATCTTTCCTATCACAACCTTCTTTCCGATCGTCAGTACGGATTCCGTCAGGGACGCTCCACTGGCGATCTTCTCACCTACCTTTCAGACTCCTGGTCATCCTCCTTTCGGGACTTTGGCAAAAGCTTTGCCATTGCACTTGACATCTCAAAGGCTTTCGATCAAGTCTGGCATAAATCTTTAATTTCCAAACTGCCCTCCTACGGTTTCTATCCTTCTATCTGTGCCTTCATCGCTAGCTTCCTTTCTGGTCATTCTATAGCCGCTGTTGTAGACGGCCATCGTTCTTCTCCTAGATCTATCAACAGTGGTGTTCCTCAGGGCTCTGTCCTATCACCAACTCTCTTCCTTTTATTCATCAATGATCTTCTAAGCTGTACATCTAACCCTATCCACTCATACGCTGATGACTCCACCCTTCACCTTTCCATTCGGTTCCCGCAACGCCCATCTCAACAGTTACTTCAACAAACAAGGGATGAGGCTAGCGCACATCTAATGTCTGACTTGGCTCGTATCTCTGACTGGGGTAAAAATAATATGGTTGTTTTTAATGCATCTAAGACTCAGTTCCTACACTTATCAACCCGACAAAATCTTCCACAGGTATACCCACTAATGTTTAATATTATTCAGCTTAATCCTGCATCATCCTTGAACATGCTTGGGGTTTCATTTACTCAGGACTTATCTTGGAAAGATCATATTACATCTCTTGTAAAATCTGCTTCCAAGAGATTGGGTGTGCTAAGCCGACTCCGCTCTTTCTTTACCCCTGCACAATTGTTGACTCTATACAGGGGTTTTATCTGCCCCTGTGTGGAGTACAACTCTCATGTGTGGGGAGGCTCCCCACATACAGCTCTTCTCAATAGGGTGGAGTCAAAGGCTTTTCGTCTCATTAACTCTCCTCCTCTTACTGACTCCCTTCAACCTCAGTCTCTTCGCCGCACTGTTGCATCTTTATCTCTTTTCTATTGCTACTTTAATGGTCACTGCTCCTCTGAACTGTCTGCTTGCAGTCCTCCACCTCTACGACGGGCGCGTAGCACCCATCTGGTAGCAAACTCTCATCCCTTTTCTGTCCAACTCTCTAATGCAAGAGTTAACCGTTACTCCCAGTCTTTCATTTATGCAACAGGTCAGCTCTGGAACTGTCTCCCTCTGTCTGTATTTCCTGCTGCCTATGATCTCCAGTCTTTCAAACGCAGTGTGTGCAGGCATCTCAAAATGATCGGATCTTGAATTTGGCTCTCTATTGTATTTTGTTTTTCTCTTGGAGGGAACTGTTACTGCAGGCTCATGGCCTTTGGTTCCTTCTTCCTCGCATAAAAAAAAAAATAATAAAAAAAATAAACTAATACTACTGAAGGAAACTTATGGATAAAGACTGTAGATATATATAAGTGTTATATAGTAATAGAAATATAAAGTGTGAGGGGTTTTATGAATAATGAATGACAGAGTACCAAGAGCGAACTAGCGCAAGTGCGACAGTCAGACGCACTCGTAATTTTCATTGCTTTCACAGTGTTTTTTTTTTTGGAGTATGGATCCCAAACTACTTGAAAATCATGGGGTAGTGTTTATAGTGTTAATATCTGGCTGTGGTAATCATATTACGGGTTGTCGGGAAGTGTAAAGTGGAGACTTCATTACCCAGCTTCAGAGGTCTCCACAAGTCCTACGGTAACCGACGAAGGCTAAACAAACATTCCAGGAGAAAGCTGAATGTATGTCCCATAAGCATATGTAATTTTAATATTCTAGGACTAATAACTGATTTCTGGCAAATATTTTTTGAGAGTCTGTCGAAGCCTGAATAACCGCACGGCACATGCAAAACATTGGTAAACATGGCCGCTGTGTAGGGGTTAAGCACTTTTCAAAGACTGTACTGTACACTTTATCTATCTATCTATTTATCTATAGCCCGACGCCCTAATCCCGCAAAGGGTGGCCGCAGACAAAACGCCTCCAAGTCACTCTGTCACCCACCATTTGACTCCTCTCCCCCCAACTCACCCCCCCCCCTCCCTCATATACCTCTCAACTCCATCCCTCCACCTCATCCTCGGTCTACCCCTCCCTCTCCCTCCCTCCACCTCACCTACATACACCCTCTTAGTCAGTCTTTCATTCTCCATTCTCTCCACATGTCCAAACCACCTCAGTGTATTTCTCCTAATCTTTTCAACCACATCCACATCTACCCCACGACGTTCCATCACTTCTTCATTCGTCAACCTGTCCCTCCACATCACTCCACATGCTCCTCTCAAGTAACTCATTTCCACTGCTCTCACTCTTGACTTGTTCCCCTCTTGCAAGGTCCACACCTCGCTTCCATACGTCAGGGTAGGGATCACAATACCATCATGCAGTGACTTCTTAACTTCCATACTCACCTCCCTATTTCTCATCACTGCTTTCAGTGTACCAACAACCTTTCTTCCCTGCTGTACCCTTTCACGTACTTCATCCCCCAAAGTTCCATCCTTACTCATCACACTACCCAAGTACTTGAATGCACTCACATTCTCCATATCCTCACCATCCAACCTCACTGCACACTCTGTGACTTCATTCCTCTCAAACACCATAACTTTACTCTTGTTTACATTAACTTTCAGCTTCCTCCTCCTACACACTGTCCCAAATTCATTCACCAAACCTTGCAACTCCCATTCATCTTCACTCAACAATACTGTATCATCAGCAAACAGCAACACCGGAAGCTTCCAAATCTCACCCTCATTCATTAGGGCCACCCCCACATCCACTGCCCTACCTTGCACCTCCTTTACAACCCCATCCATATATATATTAAACAGCCATGGAGACATCACACACCCCTGTTTCAGTCCCACATTGAGATCAAAGAACTCACTCAGCTCACCATCCACTTGCACCGTAGCCCTAGTTCCCTCGTACATACTCTTCACAGCACTCAACAATTTCCCCTCCACTCCATATATTCTTAATACCTTCCACATACCTTGCCTATCTATTCTGTCATACGCTTTCTCCAAGTCCATGAAGGCAGCATACACTTTCCTTCCCTTCTCTAGATACTTCTCCACTAAACATCTTAGAACAAATATCTGATCTACACACCCTTTTCCCTTCCTAAATCCCCCTTGTTCTTCTCCAACTAGCTCCTCTGTCATATGCCTAACCCTATCAATGAGTATTCTACCATATATTTTACCAGTCACACTAAGAAGGCAAATACCCCTATGGTTACCACATACTTCTCTCTCCCCTTCTCCTTTGTACAGAGGAACAATTATACCTGATTTCCAGTTCTCTGGAACCCTTCCCTCTTCCCAAGCCAATCTACACAACTTCCATATCCACTCCACAACAATCTCACCCCCATACCTAAGCATTTCACCACACACTCCATCAATTCCTGGGGCCTTTCCCAGCTTAATCTTCTTTATACACCTTATTATTTACGATGTTACAAACTAAAGATGTTCACTTTGTCTGTATATTTCACTTATCACTCGTCACCCTCAAGCAGTATATTAAGGACTTTCAGGGAAATGATGTAGGTCAGACTGTGGCAAAACACGGGGGAGACAATAGTGATGCCGCAAGCCCGCCACCAACCTATACATATTCAAGGGATGGTTGGGGTTTATTGCTCACGTAATACCACTCGGGGATGAGCGAGGCTGGTCACTCTCATCTTAAATGCCAGGACCAACTTGCCTAGCCCCAGGTTCCTACGCTCCTCAAGGGGCGACACAGGAATGATGGATGGATTAATGTAGACCCCTTTTCTAATTATTTAGCATTTAGAAAATACTTTATTGGTACAACTTAATTCTAAACAGTTTTCAAATACTGTACTGCACACTTTATGCACCTTATAATTTATGATCTTACAAACTAACGATGTTCACTTTGTATGTTTCACTTATCATTTTTCATCCTCAAGTAGTAAATCAGGGCCTTCCAGGGAAATGATGTGGGGGAAAATAATGTGGGTCAGACTGAGGCTGACCATGGGAGGACAACAGTGATGCCGCCAGCCCGCCAACAACTAATGCACGAACACACAATATGGCCGCCCTGGGCTGAGGTTAGGCAGTCCAGACCGCTTCTAGCTTTTTCTAAGTTTTCTTGATACACAAGAAATTATTCTGGTCGGCTCCTCAACTCCGAGGTCTAATGAAGTCTGTTGTAGTGAGGACATACTGTACTATAACAAAATACAAAATACAAAAATAAATTTTTTAAAAAATCCAAAAATGATGATGATGTGAAGATAACTGGGTTGATAAGAATTAGAGCAGCAGGGGTTAAAGCCAATCTAGCCCTTGCGAAGAAGTATTCTGAACCAGGCATTGGAGGTAGACAAAAAAAAAACAATGACCGAGTACAGCTTAATTATGCTAGTGGTTGAACATTATCTGTTACAGCGGCTGAATTGGGAAAAAAGCTGCATGCGGCCTTCATGGATTTGGAGAAAGTATATGACAGGGTGGATAGACAAGGATTGTGGAAAGTATTAAGAATATATGGAGTAGATGGGAAGTTGTTGAAGGCCGTGAAAAGTATGTATGAGGGTGCTAAGGCTGCAGTGCGTGTGGATAGTGAACTAAGTGAATTTTTCTATTTGAAGGTTGGATTGAAACATGGATGTATCATGTCTCCATTGTTGTTCAGTCTGTATATGGATGGGGTTATAAAAGAGATACAAGGTAGGGCAGTGGATGTTGAAGCGATCCTAGTGAGAGAGGGCAGCGTCTGGGAACTATCTGTACTGTTGTTTGCAGATGATACTGTGTTGTTAAGTGAAGACGAAGGGGAGCTGCAAGGCTTTGAGGACGAGTTTGGGAGAGTGTGTAAGAAACAGAATCTAAAGGTGAATGCAGGGAAGAGTAAAGTTATGGTCTTCAAGAGAAGTGAAATCAGTGAATGTACAGTGAGGCTGGATGAGGAGGAAATGGAAAATGTGAGTGCATTTAAGTACTTGGGGAGTGTGATGAGTAAGGATGGAAGTTTAGAGGGTGAAGTGACTGAAAGGGTGCAACAGGGAAGAAAGGTTGCCGGTTCCTTGAAAGCAGTAATAAGAAACAGGGAAGGGAAGTAAGCATGGATAAGAAAAAGCTACTACATGACAGTATCATGATACTAACTCTAACGTATGGAAGTGAAACCTGGACCTTGTTGGAGGGAAGTGACTGAAAGGGTGCAACAGGGCAGAAAGGTTGCTGGTTTCTTGAAAGCAGTAATAAGAAACAGGGAAGTGAGCATGGAAGTGAAAAAGCTACTACATGACAGTATTGTGATATTAACTCTAATGTATGGAAGTGAAGCTTGGACCTTGTTGGAGGGACAGAAGTCAAGGGTGAGAGCAGTGGAAATGAGTTATTTGAAAGGAGCATTTGCAGTCACATGGAGAGACAGACTGACAAATGAAAAGTGAAGGAGCGTTGTGGTGTGGATGTGGATGTGATAGGAAGCGTTAGGAGAAACACACTGAGGTGGTCTGGCCATGTGGAGGGGATGGAGAGCAAGAGAATGATGAGGAGAGTGTATGTGAGTGAGGTGGAGGGGGGGAGAGGGAGGGCGAGACCAAGGATGAGATGGAGGGATGGAGTGGAGAGGTATATGAGAAAGGGGGGTGTGAGCTGGGAGCAGGGCAATGAAATGGCAGGAGACAGGGCAACATGGAGGCAATTTGTTTGTGGCCACCCCTTATGGGATTAAGGCATCTGGCAATAGACCGATAAATAGACAGGCTGAATTGGAGGACCCAGGAAGGCATTAGTGTGTCAGGGCCTGAAATTCAAGATCAGGCCCGCCTATTTTATGATGCAGTTCCAAAGACACGTTAACACTGCATCACCCCCACAGTTCACTGCTTCACAGGCTTAGCTACAGAGGTTCAAAGGCAAATTAACAGAAACATAACTTTAGGACATATTTAAAGTAGGAAATACTCTAGGGGGGTGAGTTTTCTTGAGGACCCAGTCCCTATCAGCTTATTTCCCATAAGGCCAATGCCCCAACTTTGGAGGAATAAACTTTGGTGGCACTATTCATGGTCCCTATTAGGTGCAAAACCTGGTGCCTTACTGTAGTCACTAACTGATAAATTCTGTGTCAGACTAGCAAAATTTTGGAGTTACTAGTTTGGATGGACTAGTAAAAATTTTTCTGACAAACTTCTCTGGGTTTTTCTGGCTTGCACTTGTATTTTCTAGAACGTCCCAGAAGTTGTATATCTGTTCTGATCTACATCTTTCCAGAATAATATGAATGCCCTGGAATATTCTGGAGCATACCTGTTCTGATCTACATCTTCCAGAAAATTCTGAAGGTCCTGGAACACTCTGGATGCATCATTGCCAGAACTTACCAGAGCAATCCGTTTCCGGAATATTCCAATGCTGAGCATAAATATCAGTGCTGCAAAGACCAGCTTCACTAGCTATTTGGAACAGCTCAAGGAATACACAGCTTGGAGTAAAAGATTACACATTCAACCTGTGGATTATTGCATGGATTACTTCAACAGTAGAAAAGTCTGGTCAACTCTCAATTCTTTCAATATTAACTTTAACAAGTCATCATCTATTCCCCCACTAAAATCTTCAAATGGCAACATTACAAGTGACCCGTGTAGGAAAGCAAATACAGGCATTCCCCGGTTTAATGATGTAATTGATTAGGTAAAACCCCATTGTTAGGCAAGGTATTGTATATCAGGGTACTTTTAACATGTAAAGTAATGTGTTTACCAGCCTTGGGTTTCCCCCCAAATCAAGCCCAAAACCCACCCAAATGAGCCCCAAAACAAGTTTAAAGCCAATCTAAATGGTGTAACAGCTGTCAGGGAAGCTAACCTAAGTCTAACACCTGTAAATAACACTATAAAACCAACAAATAAAACCTGAAAATCGTCAAACATGTCTGAAAAAAATCAAGCTTAGTAAACTGTACCCCAAAATGATAATGTTCACCCCAACTATGGCTAAAACACATTGGTTTAAGTCTAAAAGCAGTGTATAAATCAACTTAAACAAACAATTTGTCCAAAATATCATCAAAAATTGGTAAAAAAATAAAAACCCATCATTAAACCAGGGTTCAGCCATCGTTAGGTGGGGTATGGTGGTATTTCTACCCCCACCACTAAGCTGGAGTATCATATCTAGGGGCATCGTATATTGAGGTATTACTGTATCTTTGCCAGTACATTTGCCAAAAATTCTACCATAGTAGAAGTCAGCCAGAACACCCCAATACTTGAACTTGACTCTACCAACATTGTTCCACTTAAAATACAGACCAGATACATAAAATACATCCTAGACAATTTACCAACCAACAAAGCTTCAGGCCCAGATGGAATTCCTCCAACTGTTTCGAGAAAGTGTTTTCTAGAACTTGCCTCTGTTCTAGTTAAATTATTCAGACTATGCATACGCACTTCTTCATTCCCTAATTCATGGAAAGAAGCCAATATCCACCCAAATCCAAAGAAAGGAAGTTCCTCTAACCCCTCTGATTATAGACCAATAGCGATCACATCTTTTCTTGGTAAAGTACAGGCATGCACCGGTTTAACGATGTAACTGGTTAGGTAAAACCCCATCGTTAGGCAGAGAATCATATATTGGGGTACAGTACTTTTAACATGTAATGTGAAGTGTTTACCAGCCTTGGGTTTCCCCCCAAACCAAACCCAAATCCCACCCAAATGAGTCCAAAAAAAAGTTTAAAGCCAATCTAAATGGCGTAATAGCTGTCAAGGAAGCTAATCCAAGCCTAACACCTATAAATAACTCACTAAAACCAAGAAATAAAATCTGAAAATCATCAAATATAAGCCTGGAAAAAATCAAGCTTAGTGAACTGTACCCCAAAATGACAATGTTCACCCCACCTATGGCTAAAACACATCAATCTAAGTCTAAAAACATTTTAAAAATCAACTTAAACACACAATGAAGGGAGAAACCTGTACTGTACACAGGAAAAATCATCTGGTAAATTACCAATATGCTGGGAATCGAACCAGGGACTCTCAGATGAGAGCCAGGCAGCATACCACTACACCACGACCAGGTAAAAGTTAACTCACGTTGTCACAATCTTGTAACCAACGTCCCTCCGCCCCCACTGTGGGCATCAAGAGGATGAGTTAACCCCCTGGCACTCGGGCAAGTAGATGCTTTTAATCTATCCCAAGCACTTACGGCAAGTCAGAATGAAGGGAGAAACCTGTACTGTACACAGGTAATTTACCAGATGATTTTTCCTGTGTACAGTACAGGTTTCTCCCTTCATTCTGACTTGCCGTAAGTGCTTGGGATAGATTAAAAGCATCTACTTGCCCGAGTGCCAGGGGGTTAACTCATCCTCTTGATGCCCACAGTGGGGGCGGAGGGACGTTGGTTACAAGATTGTGACAACGTGAGTTAACTTTTACCTGGTCGTGGTGTAGTGGTATGCTGCCTGGCTCTCATCTGAGAGTCCCTGGTTCGATTCCCAGCATATTGGTAATTTACCAGTTAAACACACAATCTTAGTCTAAGATATCACTAAAATTGGTAAAAAAATCAATACTCATTGTTAAACTGGGGTTTGGCTATCATTAGGCGGGGTATGGTGGTATTTCTACCCCCATCATTAAGCCGGGGTATCGCAGCAAGGGGTATCGTATATCAAGGTATTACTTTTGAAACTGTAATTGATAAGCACTTAGTTAAACACACTGAATCCAACAACTTCATTAGTGATACAGGGATGGCTCGATATTATGAGCCAATGTGGACCATGAATGCCACTCACTCTGCGAATTAAAGAACTTATGGGAATAATAGAGATCGGTTCCGTGACCATCCAGGTGATCCCCCCCACAACCCTTATACAAGAATAAAGGGGTGCTCATTGGACGCTTAGGAGACATCGTGATATTGCACAGCACTGATACAGTATATTCGCAGCGTAAGTGGAACAGTAAGTGACGGAGGACGCAGGAGAAACGCGCGGGCTATTGTCTCCAGTAAGCTCCACCCATTAGGCTCAGTCAGCTGTGTGGCTGGCTAGTGGTGGCCCGCAAAATGTGAAATCTGAGTACTTGTACGGATTCTCGCAGTCCTCATACTCATAGCATCAAATGTTGTGCTCATAACAGTGGTAAGTGGTATAACTTTGTTAAGCTCGTAATTCAGGATTCTTGTACACAGAGTACTCACACTGCTGGCCATGACTGTAGATGGTTTTTGCCACAAAAGATCCACCACTGAGACACTCAATATCCAGACTCATACCATCCATCAATCAACTGATCAACATGCAGAACCTCAAGCAGTAGCCCTTGATATTTCTAAAGCTTTCAACAGTGTGGCAACATTCCCTGCTATACAAACTCCCTTGTTAGAGACTAACGTCTTTTGTTCCTATGCTTTCCTTATATCTCAGCAACAGAAAAGTAAGAGCAAAAGTAGATGATGTATATTCCAATTTCCACTCAATTAACTCCCCTGGGGGTAGGGGGGTTTCAAGAATACTCCCTCTGCTTGTCGTGTGAGGCAACTAAAAGGGTTGGTGGTGGGTTAGTGCCCCACCCCGTAAAAAGAACTAACTACACAAGTGAATAAAGCGCCTCGGACCAGGACGGACCATACGTTGACGACTAAGGAATGGACAAAGGACTTTCTAAGGGTGGGGACATGGAATGTGAGAGGAGTGAATGATGAAATGAAAGAGAGAGAGATTGTTCAGGTGCTTGAGGATGCAAGAGTGGATGTATGTGGATTGACTGAAACTAAATGGAAAGGTGAAAGGGTGAGAGAATGGGAATACAGTTTAAGAATATGTGCGGGAGTTAATGAGAATGAGAGGGCAAGAGAAGGAATATGTCTGATGAGAAGCAAGAAGTAGAAGGAGAATATAAGAGAGTATGGAACAGTGGGTGCAAGGACTGTATGGGTGAGAATGACAGTAGGTATACACGCTGGGTGACTGTATATGTGTATGCATCGACAGAGTACCGAGTGGCAAGAGTGAAAGATGAGTTTTGGGCGACTGTACATGCATGTATGGACAAGTTTGAGAGGAGCAAGAGAGTGTTTTTGATTGGAGACATGAATGGCAAAGTTGGGAATATACAAGTGGATGGAGTGGTTGGTCAGTGGGGTGTACCAGCTGAAGTAGATGGGAATGGTAGTGCTTTGGTGGACATCTGTGCTGGTAAGGAATTGGCAATAGCCAACACCTTCTTTTGGCATATGACGATCCACAGGTATACATGGAGAGTTATGAGGAGAATGGATGGTGAACTTGTTGAAAGAAAGGCAATGATAGATTACATGTGTGTGGATGAGCGAATGAGAAGACAAGTGTTGGATGCAAGAGTGTGGAAAGGGTGGGGGAATGGAATCTCGGACCATCACTCAGTGATGGCCAAGGTAAAGCTGCAAAGAAAATGGGTGAAGAGATGAAGGGGAAGACAGGAGGAAACAGCCCCTGTGAGAAGAGTGGAGAAGTTACAAGATAGTGAGAAAATGGCAGAGTATAAGAGCACAGTGGAAGAAAGACTGGGAAGGTATGAGTTAGAGCAGAAGGAAGGGGTGGAAGATGTCTATCTATCTATCTATCTATTGCCAGACGCCTCAATCCCGTTTGGGGTGGCCACAAACAAATCGCCTCCAAGTCGCCCTGTCCCCCGCCATTTCACTGCCCTGCTCCCAATTCACACCCCCCTCTCTCATATACCTCTCCACCCCATCCCTCCATCTCATCCTCGGCCTCCCCCTCCCTCTTTCCCCCTCCACCTCACTCATATACACTCTCTTCGTCAGTCTTTCACCCTCCATCCTCTCCACATGGCCAAACCACCTCAGTGTATTCCTCATAACGCTTCCTATCACATCCACATCCACACCACAACGTTCCTTTATATCCTCATTCGTCAGCCTGTCTCTCCACGTGACTCCACAGGCTCCTCTTAAATAACTCATTTCCACTGCTCTCACTCTTGACTTGTGTCCTTCCAACAATGTCCAAGCTTCACTTCCGTACGTTAGAGTTGGTATCACAATACTGTCATGTAGTAACTTTTTCACTTCCACGCTCACTTCCCTGTTTCTTATCACTGCTTTCAAGGAACCAGCAACCTTTCTTCCCTGCTGTACCCTTTCAAGCACTTCACCCTCCAAACCTCCATCCTTACTCATCACACTACCCAAATACTTAAACGTACTCACATTTTCCAATTCCTCACCATCCAACCTCGCTGTACATTCACTAACTTCACCTCTCTCAAAGACCATCACTTTACTCTTCCCTACATTCACCTTTAGGTTCCGTTTCTTACACACTCTCTCAAACTCATCCACCAAGCCTTGCAGCTCCCCTTCGTCTTCACTCAACAACACAGTATCATCTGCAAACAACAGTACAGGGAGTTTCCAAACACTATCCTCTCTCACCAGGGCCACTCCAACATCCACTACCCTACCTTGTACCTCTTTTATTACCCCATCCATGTACAGATTGAAGAACCATGGAGACATGACACATCCCTGTTTCAAACCAACTTTCAAAGAGAAAAATTCACTTAGTTCACCATCCACACGCACTGCAGCCTTCGCACCATCGTACATACTCTTCACAGCATTCAACAACTTCCCATCTACTCCATATATTCTTAACACTTTCCACAATCTTTGTCTATCCACCCTGTCATATGCTTTCTCCAAATCCATGAAAGCCGCATACAACTTCTTTCCCTTCTCTAGAAACTTTTCCACTAAAGATCTAAGAATGAATATCTGATCTACACAAGATATTCATGGAAGAGATAGCTGCAGCGTGTGAGGTGGTTTGTGGAGTGAGGAGGAAATAGAGGGGTATGCAAGAGACAGCATGGTGGAATGATGAGGTGAAACAAGCTGTGGAACAAAAGAAGAAGGCATACAGTGATTGGCTAGCGAGTATAAGTAGGGGAGGAGATGAGAGAGAGAAAAGAGAGGCATATGTGAGCAGGAGACTGGAGGTGAAGAGATTGGTGAAGGAGAGTAAAAAGAGAGTGGATGAAGAGTTTGGGAAGAACCTGAATGTAAAACGGAGGGAGAGTAAGAAATTGTTTTGGATGGAGATAAAGAAAGACAGTGTGAAAGGGAAAATAGTAGGGGAGTGAAGGATGGGAATAATAGATTGTTGGTGGAGAAGAGAGAGAAATTGAGGAGATGGAAGGAGCACTCTGACGATTTGTTGAATGTAGAGAGTGAGAGCAGTGCGAGTATAAGTGGTTGGGGAATGGCTGGGAGAAGGAGAGATAATAAGAGGGAGGAAGAGATCAGTAGGGTGGAAGTAGTGGAAGCAATGAAGAAGATCAAGATGGGAAAGGCCCCAGGAATTGATGAAGTGTGTGGTGAAATGCTGAAGTATGGGGGTGAGATTGTTGTGAAGTGGATATGGGAGTCATGTAGATGGCTTGGGAAGAGAGAAGGGTTCCAGAGGACTGGAAATCAGGTATAATTGTTCCTTTATACAAAGGAAAAGGGGAGAGAGAATTATGTGGTAACCAAAGGGGTATTTGCCTAGTGTACTGGAAAAATATATGAGGGAATACTCATTGAGAGGGTTAGGCATATAACTGAAGAGCTAGTTGGAGCAGAACAAGGGGGATTTAGGAAGGGAAAAGGGCGTGTAGATCTGATAGTTGTTCTAAGATGTTTAGTGGAGAAGTATCTAGAGAAGGGAAAGAAAGTGCATGCTGCCTTCATGGACTTGGAGAAAGCTTTTGACAGAATAGATAGGCAAGGTATGTGGAAGGTATTAAGAATATATGGAGTGGAGGGGAAATTGTCGAGTGCTGTGAAGAGTATGTACGAAGGAGCTATGGCTACGGTGCGAGTGGATGGTGAGCTGAGTGAGTTCTTTGATCTACATGTGGGACTGAAAAAGGGATGTGTGATGTCTCCATGGCTGTTTAATATATACATGGATGGGGTTGTAAAGAGGTGCAAGGTAGGGCAGTGGATGTGGGAGTGGCTCTAATGAATAAGGGTGAGATGTGGAAGATTCCGGTGTTGCTGTGAAGATGAATGAGAGTTGCAAGGTTTGGTGAATGAATTTGGGGCAGTGTGTAGGAAGATGAATCTGAAAGTTAATGTAAACAAGAGTAAAGGTATGGTGTTTGAGAGGAATGAAGTCACAGAATGCACAAGTTGGATGGTGAGGATATGGAGAATGTGAGTGCATTGAAGTACAGAATGTACTTGGGTAGTGTGATGATTAAGGATGGAACTTTTGGGGGATGAAGTGCTTGAAAGGGTACAACAGGGAAGGAAGGTTGTTGGCTCACTGAAAGTAGTGATAAGAAATAGGGAGGTGAGTATGGAAGTTAAGAAGTCACTGCATGACAGTATTGTGATCCCTACCCTGACATATGGAAGCGAGGCATGGACCTTGCTAGAGGAGAACAAGTCAGGACTGAGAGCAGTGGAAATGAGTTACCTGAAAGGAACATGTGGAGTGACAGGTTGACGAATGAAGAAGTGAAGGAACGTTGTGGGGTGGATATGGAAGTGGTTGAGAAAATTAGGAGAAATACACTGTGGTGATTTGGACATGTGGAGAGAATGGAGAATGAAAGACTGACTAAGACGGTGTATGTGGGTGAAGTGGAGGGAGGGAGAGGGAGGGGACGACCGAGGATGAGGTGGAGGGATGGAGTTGAGAGGTATATGAGGGAGGGGGAAGTGAGTTGGGGGGAGGGCAGTCAAACTGTGGGTGACAAAGCGACTTGGAGGCATTCTGTCTGCGGCCATCCTTTGCGAGATTAGGGTGTCGGGCTATAGATAGATAGATAGATGCCATAAGGATCAGTTCTGGTGCCAACCCTATTCCTAGTTCATATTAATGATCTCTTATCTGTCACCCACAGTCCCAGCCATTCATATGCAGATGACTCAACATGTCACAGTTCATTCACACTCAAACACCCATTTATAAAGTTTAATATCTCTCTCTCAACTCAGTCCAGCCATCTCCATAAATCAAGACTTATCTAAGATCAATAAACGGGGACAAAATAACCTTGTCTCATTTAATGCTAGTAAAACCAAATATATGCAATTTACTAATAGAGAGATATTGCCAGATTTGTATATTACCTTCAATGCTACTAATATTCCCATCTCCAAAACCATTGAAATTCTCGGTGTTTCACTTAACAATGCCCTCAGCTGGACCTCCCATGTCAGACCACTTGCTAAAACCGCCTCAATGAAACTTGAATTATTGTACAGAGTTTGTAACTCCTTCACTGACGAGCAGTTAGCTATGAGAGTCATGTGTGCTCTCAGCTCGAATATTGCTCACCCATTTGGAATGGATGTGGAGAGGTTGCACCAAAACAACTACACAAAATTCAGAAAAAATCTGTTGGAATTATTAATAACCCTGCCATATAAATAAACTACCTCCCCTACAAGTAAGAAGGAATGCTGTCTCCCTTCCATTATTTTACAGGTACTTTTACGGCAAATGCTCAGACGAAGTTGCATCCATTGTGCCACCTCTCCAGGCCTTCCCTCGTGCTACACAGGCATCTGGTAGTGCTCATGACTGGAATGTCACATGGCCATATTGCAGAACTTCTGCCTATCAGAATTCTTTTATTCCCCGAAATGCATGGAACTCGCATCCCCGAAGTTATTTCCCCCCAAACTTCAACTTACAGCTGCTCAAGTCCACCTGTTACAGATATTTCAAGAATGGAGGATGCCAGAAATCTGGTTTATTTATTTATTTATTTTTTTTGTTATTCATTTGTTTTTCCTTCCTCTATTCTCTTATGAAAAAATAAAGATAAAAATAAAAATGGAGACTGCTCAGGATACTGTGGACATACTGCCCAGGGACTGTGACACCAGAATTACTCCAGCCAGCAAGGATTACTGAGGAGAGTTGATGCTACAGGCATACTGCTTGTGAATTTTCATTATTGTGTACTACTACACTGGGATTGGTGGCTGAAGTATGTGGAGATACCTGAATGGTGTGTCACAACCACAACCAAAAAGAAAACAAACCCCTGAGGATGCAAGAGCCAAAGATTAGGAGTATGAACAGAAGAAAAGAAAAATAAATTCAATGAAGACTGGAAAAAGGATCACCCTTGGCTCAAACTGCATCAAGATGAAAATGGAGAGGAAACAAAGTACTGTGATATGTGCACGAAGGTTAGATCCAGAAGTGACAAAAATGCCTTTGTCCAAGGATAATCATACTTTCGACCGGAAACCACCAAGTACCATGCATCAAGCAACAAACACAAATATCCAGCCAACAAATTTGCACATGAAAGCAACCCTACAGAAGCATCAGCATACAAAGTCAAACTGAGCTTGAACAAGGCAGCATACAGCAAACTTGCAATCCTCTTTTGGACAACCCATGCAATCAACATCCAAGGAAGACCAGCACATGACTATGTCTGGATGAATGAACCTGATGAAACAAAAGGACTGGATCCTGCAAAACAATACACCTCAAACAAGCACAAACATCATGAGTTCAGGTCAGCCATCGCTGATGTTCAGCAGTGAGATTTGCAACAAACTGACAAAGTGCAACTTTGTGTCAGCCATGGTTGCAGTAAGTGCTGACAGTTCAATCGTGGACAATGAAATGGTGTACATACAAACATGCCTGGAAGGGAAAATTGCAACAAACTTCATCTACTGCTCCCAGGTACAGCATCGGACTTCAACAGCAATTGTGCAGGCGGTTCAATAGGCAATTGCTACAGTCTGTGATTGGAGAGAGTTTCTCTGCAACCTAGTTGCTTTGGGTTCTGATGGTGCTGTAGGCATGCGGGGCAAAAGCAATGGTGTCACTGCACAACTTCAAGCCATGCAACCAGACACCATTGTAGTTCATTGCTCTGGACAACTGACTTGAGCTTGCATACAAGGATGCAATCCAGCAATCTCCATCAGCAGAAAAGGTCCTGACAATGCTGTCTGGATTGTATTACATGTACAAAAACAGTGCTGTCAACAGAGCAAACCTGAAGAATGTTTACAAATGCCTTGCTCAGATGGTTCTTATCTCCCCAAAGACTGGAGGTACAAGATGGGTAAGTCACACTGAGAGCTTTGAGCAACTCTCTCGCTGGATACCCTGACATTCGACTTCACCTTGAGCAGCTTGCTGCATCCAATGAGAAGAGTGATATCAAGTCCAAGGAGACTGGATTTCTGAAGCTTCTGAGGTCCCATGACTATATCAATGGCACTGTTCATGCAAGATCTCCTCACAGTTCTTCAAAAGATCAGCCTGAAGTTCCAGGAAGAAGGTTCAGTAGTAGCAGACATTTCTCTCACAATCAAAGCTGCAGTGTCATGGACTGAAACACTAGCAAAGAATGAAGGTCCATTTCTGAAGATACTCTCACAGTATGAAACCAGCCAAGCTCCTTCTGTTGGACCTGCAACATGGAATGTCTACAAACTTACTGGATATGGAAACACTGCTACTGACAGACAGAAACTTGTGGACATCTATGCACCAATATGAAGACAAGATTTGAAGACACAAACAAAGGCTTGATTCTTGCTACATCCACTGCCAACTTCAAGAAGTGGCCTGACAAAGAAGATGCCCTTGAAGAATCTGGAGATGAACAAATCAAGGAACTGGGGGATCATTTCCAAAACCAGCTGCAAAACACTGATGACATTCAAGCTAGGTGACCTTTGCTTCGCTTTGCTGTGTTTGCTTTGTTCTCAAAGAATTCTGAAACACTGAACTGGGAACAAGTAAACAGGAGGTTCAAAAAGGAATATCCTAACACTCTTTGCTCGTTTGATCTGATACTCACAATTCCTGCCACATGCACAGCATGTGAAAGGCAATTCTCATACATGAAACTGGTCAAGTCTGACAGGAGAATAAACATGACTGAGAAAACTTTGTCCAACTGCCTGATGATCAAACTGGAGAGTCTAAGCATCGAGGACTTCAATCCTGATCAAGCAATTGATTTTTGGTTCAGTATACATCCAAGAAGACCAGGAACATCTGGCTTAAATGCCAACAGAGCTGATATCCAGTCAGCTGCCAATGTTTTGGAGGTACTGTCTGAAGGTGACTTGGAGACAAATAAAGAAGAGGGTATCTGGGATCAGGAATATGCAACAGAAGTTGTGGCTGCTGAAGACAATGCAGCTAAGCCACCACCACCTGTACTGCAATACGGACTGGTGCAGCAGGCTGAGACTCTGATTATGACTATAAGTCAGATTACAATACTGATCTGGAGGACTGTGAAGATGATTCTGATAAGACTGTCAACTGCTGAGATGTATCATTGTGTGTAAAAGTGAAAATTTGTGATTGTTCAAATAAAATGTAACTCAAAACTGAGTTTTGCTATAAAAATAATAAATCAGCATGGCAATACATTGTAACACTTTTATAGTTACTTCACAATTACTGGTACATTTACTAAAATTGGCTGGACTAGTAAAATTTGGCCCGGACTAGTAAATTTGGGGGGTTACTAGTCCGCTTGGACTAGTTGATTTTGATCCTTAATTCCCAGTCTGCTGAGGTTAGTATACTCCTGCCTCCTTGAGAGTTGTGGCTTGTTCAATAACCTTTTAAATTAATGAAGGCCTATGCATCAAACAGTGTTGTAAAGCTTACGGATTTATTACAAATGCAAAATGCAGTACTGTACTATGAAGAATGTTCTGAAGAACAAAAACCACCTGAAGGGAAGAACACAGAATCTGGAGTGAAGAGTACAGAAATTAGTTGACAGATTAAATAATGAATGTTAAATCATAAAAAATGAAAAAGACAGGAGACACTGGAAGAAGGAACAATAGGAGAGGGTAAAATCACAAGAGGAGAAAACAATGACAGAAGAAACAATATATGCTTTTTAAGCCAACTTGAGAAAAATAGTCAGTACCCCGAAGTATTAAAAAAAAAAAAAAAAAAAAAAAAAAAATTAGTTCTTTTTCCCTTTCATTTCACTCTTTTCTCCGATTTCCATGACTTCTCTTCCTTCCTGTTGTGTCTATCACTCTTCCTCTCTCAAACGTTCTATTTCAGTTTTCGTTTTCCCTCTTCCTCTAATCTCTTCTCTTAGTGTTGTGGTCATGAGCTGTCAAAAAATGCTGAAAATATGTTAATTTCACTGTGCTCTTCTTCTCAATATGTTACAAATATGGTATATAGTGCAATAATGCAGAATCATACAGTACAAATATGCAGAATCATTAATTTACTAGACCTGTTCCTCTCCATATTTATTCCTTTCACATTAGGTAGTGAAATCTAATCCATATATGGTGATATACATTCAAAGCTGTATAGAATGTAACTGAGATACATGAGACACTCCCTGCAACCATGGAAACATCATAACGATGAAATATATCAAACTGCAAAAAAGTATTACATCATAGTTTATACTGTAGCTCTTGATTTAACTGCAACAACACTGTATTTTTTCTTTCTTTTTTTCAGCAAAAGAACATTTTTATACTTCCTTGAAGCCAATGTAATTAGTTTCACAGATTATTATTTCTTTCATTAATTTTTTTCCACTACCTTAATTTTTGAGGGGTTCAACTCTTTACATACAGGAGTAAGTAAAGATGAATACAGTAATCACTCAATTATCTGGACACTCTGTACATGACATGCTCCATATCCGGACGTTAGACCATGGCTCTATCAAATCCGTATCCGAAAAAAAGAAATTCTGACATCACCGGTTGGGCAGCCTACAGAGTCTTCTCAGGAGGGTAGGCCTCCATCATCTCACTGCACATCCCCACTCATCACCCAGCTCCAGATGATGATGATGATCATAATGATGATCATGATCAGAGCAGAGCAGAGCAGAGCAGGAGGAGGAGGAGGAAAGCAAACAGCAACAGACCTTATGGTCCTTTCGAGGCTACCTGTTACAGAGTGGACTATGATTACAAGATCTAACTCTACAGTATATGCTGAAGGATAAGGACAGTAGAGCAAGAAGGCTCCCCCCACCTCCAAACCCTCCAGGAAAAAGTGAGAAGGACCACCATGCAGCATGGAAAAACTGACATGGAAATTTAACAGGAATGACTGGAAAGGAAAAGTCACATTCTATAATACTTTTTTCTATAAGCTACCACTCTAAATAACCTGAAAGAGAAAGTAATCAAATAAACTAATAACTATGGCATGACATTATTAATGGATACATTGAGTTAATGGGGTGTCTGTAGACATAATGTGGAAACTGCACAGTGCACAGTGTGGATGTTCATGGGTGGTGCGACAGCCTTGCCTGGAGCTTTTAAGGTAGGCAGCATTTAAGGTAGGCAGCATTTAAGGTAGGCAGCATTTAAGGTAGGCAGCAGTCAATCAGGACCTAGCTCCGTTCACTCCACTGAGACAAGGAACTCTCCCATGTGGGTCAAATACACAAGCTTCCTCCTGAAGTAGTGACCCCTGGTACATTAAACAAATCCCATTGGTGGTCACTTGGCTAGCAGGGGCCCTCAGTAATACACAGTCCATCATAGGTCAAAAGTAAAAGTAGTGACTGTTAACTCAGGGCTATCTGTGCAGATCCTAATCTGTGCTTATATTACTTTATTTGCACTGAGTAAATTGAAAAATATAAAATGACGTGACGCGACGCTATGTATGGCTAAGTTAAGTTTACGAGGTGTCTTGCAGACAAAAGGTGATTGCACAGTGTGGATATTCAGGGGTGGTGCAGCAGCCTTGCCTGGTGCTTTTGAGGCAGGCAGCAGTCAATCAGGCCCCATCTCCATTCACTCCACTGAGACAGAAAACTCTCCCATGTGGGACAAATACACAAGTTTCCTCCTGGTACATTAAAAAAAAATCCCGATGGTGGTCACCTGGCTAACAGTGACCATCGGTGATCCACAGCTCATCACAGGTCGAAAGTAAGAGTAGTGACCGTTAACTCAAGGCTATCTGTGCTTATATTACTTTATTTGCATTGAGTAAATTGAAAAATATATAATGACGTGACATGACGCTATGTACAGGTACGTTGTTTACAGGGTGTCTTGTAGACAAAAGTGGAATGAACTTACACGATGCTGGTACAAGTAAGTTATTCGGACAGAAAAAGAGTCACCTGAGGATTCTTGTGCAAATAATTGTCTATTTTGTTTTTGAATGTCTAAATTGAGATACTGTTCACCATATCTGGGGGTAATCTGTTCCACATATTTATGACTCTGTTGAAGAAGAAGTATTTTGCTTCATGGGACTGGAAATGCTTTCCCATAATTTTGCAGCCATTACTTCTGGTTTGACTCGACCGGTCTATTTCAAAATATTTATTCATGTCTAAGTTGTCCTATCCCTTCATGTTTTTGAAAACTTCAATAAGGTCACCTCTTAACCTGCGTTTCGTTAGGCTAAATAATTTAATTCTTCAAGGCATTCCTCACATGGTTTGTTTCTCAGTTGTGGCATCATTTTTGTGATTCTTCGCTGTACTTTCTCTAATTTTTCCTCACATGGTTTGTTTCTCAGTTGTGGCATCATTTTTGTGATTCTTCGCTGTACTTTCTCTAATTTTTCCTCACATGGTTTGTTTCTCAGTTGTGGCATCATTTTTGTGATTCTTCGCTGTACTTTCTCTAATTTTTCTATGTCCTTTCTGTAGTACCGAGACCAGAACTGCACACAATACTCAAGATGGGGGCGCACTAACGAGTTGTACATGGCAAGTACAGTAGAACCTCGGAATTCGTACTCAATCATTCCGGGAGGCTGTACGACTTACTAATTATTTGAAAACCTAATCATTTTTTTCCATAAAAAACAATGTATTTTGCATTAATCTGTTCATTAGTATGGATGAAAAGGTAGTTTTCGTCATACAATAATGAATGGCAAGATCGGAGACACAGGTTCCGCTTTCAAACTTTGAAGGGAGTTCTTTTTTCAGCTCAATTGTTGTTCTCACTGCTTTTCTTTTAGCTCCAGCTGACTCACTAATCTTCTTAGGCCCATGATTATGTGCAATTTTCTAATGAAAATATGTAATTTATCACAAAGTTTAATGAAACCTGTATGATAGATGCGTAGCTGGCAGAAAACAAAGCGGAACTGGCAACCATGTGGCACCTACAACGCCAAGTCTCTTAGTACAAATAGCGGGTCGCCGTATGAAAACTGGAGCGATTTTTGGACGAAAATGCTGTACAAAAACCAAGTTGTACGAGTAGAGAGGCGTACGAATTCCGGGGTTCCACTGTATGAATTTTTCCAATTTAAACTCGAAACTTCTTCCAATAAAACCCACCAGCAATTATAACTGCCTTGGTGCACTGCTTACTCGGTTATAGGTTGTTTGATATTATCACACCAAGATCCTTTTCACTGTCTGTACTTGATAAGTGGATATTATTTGTAATTTGCATGGACATTGTTACTTCCAATATGAAGTACTGTACTGTCCTTTACATTTTTCTGTCTTGAATTTCATTTGCCATTTTTTTGGCCAGCTGGCTAAAGTATTAAGGCCATTTTGTAACTGCTGCCACTGTAACTTTGAAGTTACTTTACTGGTTATTTTAGTATCATCTGCTAATCTGGATACTTTACAATTTAGACTCTCATCTGTATCATTTATACAGATAATATAAAGTATAGGTCCAAGTACTGAGCCCCTGTGAATGCCGCTAAATACATTATGCCATTTGGATTCCTTTCCATTTATCACAACTCGCTGTTTTTGGTCTGAAAGCCAGTCTTGTAACCATTTTGGTGTATTTCCATTTATTCTATGTGCTTCTATTTTGCTCATGAGACGCTTGTGAGGGACAATGTCAAATGTTTCTGAAAGTTGAGGTAAATTATATCCACTGCTCTTGGGTCATCATATGATTTGTGAACATCATGGAAGAAGTCCAGTAAGTTAGTTATGCATGAACGACAATGTCTGAATCCATGCTGTGAGCCGTTAATTATATATACACCCACTGCAAATTGACTTAGGACCCACACACAGTACTGCTATGGGAGAGTTGTCTGTCTTTCCTTTGTGTTTCCACCTCTGCCAAATGAAATTTTTTGGGCAAGAAGTAACTGGCAACGCCTCTGGTGTTGGCAGGAGGTTGTGAAACATTCAGCACATCAATGCTTTCCCAGAAGTGGGAGTGGGAGTATATGTTCCCATCGCTCCGACCTTGCACCTCCCTCTTTTTTCGTATGAATTACTGTTTGCCTTGTTATTTTCCTAGGGTCATCATGCCTGGAAAGTACTGCTCAAAGGATGACAGGGTCCGTATCATTGCACGGAGGCAGGTTAATGTCCCAATCAACACAATTTGTGAACGTACTGGATGCGCAGTCGACCGTCATGAAGATTCTTGCTGCAGCGCGCGGTCTGCCACCTGATGTCATGCCAAGGCACAAGCATGGCTGTGGAAAGAAGAGGACGACTTCCAGAGGTACAGATACACTTCTCAAGAGGGAAGTAATCAAGAATCCGCGCCTGACAGCAGCAGAATTGAAGAGAATGCATCCCCAGCTGTTACATGTCTCAATTCGAACTGTCCAACACTGCTTGCAGAAGGAGCTGGGTTTGCCAAGCCGCATCGCAGCCAAGAAACCGCTTCCCACTGACCACATGAAGAAGCAACACATTCAGTCTGCCAAGAACTATGCACACTGGACATCGGATGAGTGGAGAAAAGTTATGTTTTCTGATGAAAACACATTTCAAGTGTTCCAGGTGCTTTCTGCCAAGGTTTGTTGCCCTGCCTCCCGTAGTTGATATGACCCTCCTTACACGGTGCTGACTGTTAAGCACCCACAATCAGTAATGGTATGGGGGTGTTTCTCAGGTGAAATGGGAAGGGGAAGCCTCTACTTTCTTCCTAAGAACTTGATGATGAATGGTGGCCAGTACATTCAAGTTCTGAAAGATCATTTGTTAAACCATTTTGCTATTGATGGGTGCGACTTTTTCATGCACAATTCAACTCCATGTCACAGGTCAAGAAAGGTGAGAAAATGGCTTCAGGATAAACAGATTGAGATCCTCAACTGGCCTGGCAACAGTCTGGATCTAAATCTGATAGAAAACTGCTGAGCAAAGATGAAGAAAATCATGGCAGAGAAAAGGACACCCAATATGGACAACCTCAAGACTGAACTGACAAATGTTTGGTGCAAAGAAGTGTCCTTAGATTACTTTAGAGATCTAAGTGATTCCATGCCAAAATGCATCCAACTGGTCCTGAAAAACAACGGAAACATGATTTCATGTTAATGAATGGCATTTCATGAACAAACACTGTGATATACTATGATTTCTGTGTTTTTTAATACCTTGTGGGGGGAGGTCCTAAGTCAATCTGCAGTAGGTGTATCATTTTCTTCTAGATAATTTACTATTTTATCTCTCATAATTGTTTCCATTAACCTGCACACCACTGATGTTTGGCTGATTCGCCCGTAATTTCCTGGTGTGACTTATTTCCTTTTTTGAAAACTAGTGTTACGTGTGCTAGTTTCCATTCGCATCGAGCTTTCCCAGTACTTAACGATTTACTGAAAAAGGTAGAAAGTGGCAGCAACAACTCACTTTTTTGCTTCTTTGAGAATTCTCTGTGATATTTTATCAGGACCAGGGGTTTTGTTTATGTTTGTACTAATTATGGCTGAAAAGATATCACTATTGTGGATAGTACTGTATAGTTACTATGGGCTGTGCCACTTGCTTGGTTTGTGGGTAACAGTAGGTTTCTGGTGGTGTTTTGTACCGTAAGAACAGATGCAAAGTAACTTATGAATGTTCGTCATTGTTCGTTTCTAGAGGACCTATGGATGTAGTCATAACCTTTTTCTTTCTAATGTAACTATAAAATTCTTTAGGATTTGATTTGCACGCATTAGCAATGTGGATCTCCAGTGCTCTTTTGTTTTGTTTGATAAGTCTTTTCAATATGTGGCATAGATTTTTGTACTGTAATTTATCATCATTATTTTGTGATTTTATATTTATGGTATGCCTGTTTTTTGGCTATTAAGCTATTTTTAATTTCACTGGATCACCCCATTGGTTTACTATTACCAGCTGGACGCCTGTTACATAATGGCACATATGACTTTACCGCTTCATTAAATTTTTTGGTGAATATTTCCCATGTTTGGTTTATGCCATCAGTTTCAGACATTTGACTCCAATCCTCAGTTGCAAGTAGTGCTCTGAGCCTGGTGAAATCAGCTCTGCGATGGTCTGGGACCCTTTCTTTGCTCTCTGTTTATTTCACTTTTTCAGCAGTAATATTAAACTGTATAATTCAATGATCACTGGAACTAAACTCAGGTCCGATTTCAAAGTTGTTGACTAGGTTAACATTTGTAGTTAAGATGATGTCTAGGATATTGTTTCCTCTTGTTGGGTATTCTATGTGTTGGTAAAGGGCACTTTCTTGAAGATTCACACAAAGCTCTTGTCCTGAGTGTGCAGTCAGTGATTCAACCCACTTTGTTACCAGTAGATTAAAGTCTCCAAAAATTACGCTATCCTCTTGACAACAAATTTCCGGAGTTTGATCATAAAGTTTTTCATCTGTGTCAGTTGACTGTGCTGGAGAATGATAGACGAGACATATATGTACTTATTTTGTGCGATTTAATACTACTCAGCTGAACCTAACTAGCTTCTATGTTGGTAATACAGTAAGACCTCAGTATAATGGACTAATTGGGCCCCAACCCATTCTGAAAAAAGTGAAATTCTGATAAAAGCGACATCCCGACTTCCCCCTGCTAACCCGGACCTTTTCCGATATATCAGACATCAGTCCGGATAGCACCAATGGTTTTTAAACTGTTTTCACCACCACTGCAGTACTGAACTATATTATACCTTCACTGCAATAATCAATTGGTATTATATATATATATATATATATATATATATATATATATATTGTTACATAGCCTATGATTTCATCATCCTTTGTGTAATTTTAACGCACAGTTGCTGCATGTTTGATCACGAGCGTGTTCTGCCTCAGTCCCCCCCTTCTACCGTTATAGTAGAGTAAGTCGTCCTTTCTGTTATTCAGTGCGGGATTGTCGACCGTTTGTCCCCATCGCTTCATTTGCGCGTCCCTCTTACAAGTTGTGTCAGGCCCTGCTGGCTCCTATATAATGAGCTCAGTCTCTGCATCATTGCCACTTAGATCTGCTCCTCATTTTGTTCACATCTCTGTCCTCCCCTGTGCAGATATTATTATTGTGAGTGCTCAAGAAGTCTCCAACCATCTAGCAGCTGTGTGTAATTTGAGTATAACTGTTGTTGCATTTTTTCTTGTACTGTATAGCATAAGTTTAATTTGTAGGCCTAGTGAAGTTTTTGTAATTTATGTGGGGTTCTTTGTCAGTCATTTTTGATAATAGTTTGTATCTGTAATAATTTATCTGGCATTCACTGAGTATTATCTGGTATCTCATTTTATCAGGGCTGACTTAGATAAATTTATTCTTGCTAATTTCGTGTTAATAGAGGCTATTGCAGTTAACCATATATTTAACCTGTTTTTGCCATTACATTATCCTTCTGAGTCCTGAATGTTTTGTTGTTAATTTAAGCATTAAACTTTAACTTGTAATTTTACCTAACTCTTTTGTTTTGAACCTGGAACTTTACGGGACAGTAGTGACTCTTCGTATTCTCACTTAAAGTGTACATTATCTTTCTCTGTTTCGTAACATAAATTTGGCGACCTCGCCAGGATATTCAGGATATTATCATAAGGATATTGTTTGATATTTTGTGACTGTAATATATTCATGATGGCTACTATTTCTACACTTGATGAAGCCAAAGATTTTTTGTCAAATGTGCAAACAGTGTGTGATATAGAAAACAGAACAAAGAATGAACTTAAGCTTGTTGCTCAACAATTGGGAATTGCAGTTCACTCTCATCATTCTAAAGATCAAATTGTTGGCATGATTAATAAAAGCTTGTTTAATGTAACTCCTCCAAATGAGCAAACGCAGACTGAATTAGCTAAGTTACAGCTAGCTCTGCAGGAGGCTCGTGCTAAAGAAGCTGAATTTCAGGCAAATGCTAAGGAGGCGGAATCTCAGGCTCGGATTCAGGAGGCACAGATACAGGCACAAGTTGAACTTGCTAGGATTCAGGCAGACCATGAGTATCGCATGAAACAAGGTGGAACTGGATCATCTAGCTCTGATGATTTTGATGTGGCTAAAAATGTTAAACTTGTCCCTCCTTTTAATGAATCTGATTTAACAAAGTATTTTCAGTTGTTTGAGAGGGTAGCTACAGGTTTTAATTGGCCTAAGGAGTATTGGCCAGTACTCCTTCAAACTGTTCTCACCGGTAAAGCTCAAGTAACTTATGCATCTTTGCCTCAGGATCAGTCTGATAATTATGATGTAGTTAAGAGCTTGATTCTTAAGGCCTATGAGCTTGTTCCTGAAGCCTATAGAGTAAAATTTAGGACAACTTACATGCAAGATAAGCAATCCCATGTTGAGTATGCAAAAATCAAAGAAGATTTGTTAGAGCAGTGGTTAAATTCTAAGAATGTGGATTCTGATTTTGACAAATTTAAGCAGATGATTTTGCTGGAGGACTTCAAAAGGTGTATTTATAAAGATGTAAGCCTATATCTTGATGAGAAAAGAATAGATAATTTGTCTGATGCTGCAGTTTTAGCTGATGAGTATGTTCTCACTCACAAGAGATATTTTAGAGGAAAAAGGAAAGCTGAGAGTAAGTACGTTGCCTCTACTCAGAGTACAGGTAACAGGAAAGAGAATAAAGATGATGTTTCTCAGGAAGTAAATACCAGCTTCACCTCTAGATTTCAGAAAAGTAAATGTACTTATTGTAGTAAGCTTGGTCATACTACGGAGAGATGTTTCAGGAGACAGCGTGATGTGAACAAAAAGGAGTCTTTAAATATTCAGTCAATTGGTCTAGTGTCCACTCTTGAGAGTTCCCAGAATTCTTTAACTGAGTTAACTGAACCTGCTTTGAGGGTAACTTAAATTCTCATGATGGAGCTCCTCTTTTGAGCAGTAACGTGGGTGACACTCTCAAGAATTCATGTGCTAATTTCCTGTCTGATGGTTTTGTCAGTCCTCTGGACAGTAATGACAGGAAATCAGTTCAAATATATCGTGATACAGGTGCTTGCCAATCCCTTATGCTGACCAGTGTTCTAGGCTCTAATGTTAATTCCTCTGATGAAACTGTAATCTTACAAGGTGTAGGGAATAATTACTTCTCTGTTCCTCTGTGCAGAGTGAATTTAGAGTCTGGTTTTGTTAATGGTTCTGTTATGGTTGGGTTGGTTGAGACACTCCCAATGTCAGGTGTAACTTTCTTACTTGGAAATGATATTGGTGGAAGTCAAGTGTGTCCAGCTCCTCAGTTGTCTAGTGAGCCAGTGGCTGTGTCCCAGGATTGTGATGTCCCTGATGTGTTCCCTGCATGTGCTGTCACTAGGGCTAAGTCTAAAGTTACTGGTGATTTAGAGGATGATGATGATGTTATCCTAGCTGACACTTTTCTTGCTAATTTGGACCACTCACCAGATGAGGCAGTACCCGTAGTGTTGATAATTTGTCTCGTCAAGAGTTGGTTGAGTTGCAGGTTGCTGACCCTGAGTTGAAAGGTCTAGCTAACTCTGCTTACAGTGAAGAAGAGTCAGCCGGTGCTTCTACTTGTTATTATGTAAAGTCAGGAGTACTTATGAGGAAGTGGAGACCCCCAAACAGCAACAGCCGACTGTGAATGGGAGGTTGTACATCAAGTTGTCATCCCTTGTGTTTGTAGGCAGGATATCATTAGAGTGGCTCATGATTCCAGTTTGGCAGGACACCTTGGAGTGAGGAAGACTGTGGCACGCATTTTGAAACACTTCTACTGGCCAGGTATCTTCAGGGATGTTTCCTGGTATTGTAAGTCTTGTCACACTTTTCAAGTTGTGGGGAAGTGTAATCAGACCGAAAGGTTGCACCTCTAGTTCCCATTCCTCCTTTTGAGGCGCCTTTCACCCGTGTGTTGGTGGATATTGTGGGCCCTCTTCCTAAGACTTCTTCAGGATTTTCTTATGTGTTGACCATGATTGATATGGCTACTCGTTATCCTGAAGCCATTCCACTTAGAAACATCTCAGCAAAGAACGTGGTTAAGGAAATGCTAGGGTTCTTCACAAAGTTTGGTCTGCCCAAGGAGGTACAGTCAGACCGAGGAAGTAATTTCATGTCAAATGTTTTCAAGCAGTCTCTGAAAGAGTTGGGCATCACCCAGATCACGTCTTCAGCTTACCATCCCCAGACCCAAGGAGCGTTGGAGAGATATCATCAAACACTCAAATCGATGCTCAAGAAATACTGTTTGGAACATCAGAAAGACTGGGATAAAGGTCTCCCATTCGTTGTGTTTGCCGCAAGAGAATCTCCAAATGAATCACTGGGCTTCTCACCTTTTGAACTACTGTTTGGCCATGAAGTAAGAGGACCCCTTAAGCTACTCAAGGAATGCTGGCTGTCGGAGGAAGATGACGTCAACCTGTTGGAGTATGTGATGAATTTCAAAGAACGGCTGTCCACTGCTTTACAGCTGGCGAGAGAGAATTTAGGAGCTGCTCAGGAGAAGATGAAGACTTGGTATGATAAGAAGTCCAGGTTACGCCACTTTCAGCCAGGAGATCAGGTTTTGATTCTGCTACCAGTTCATGGGCAACCTCTTCAAGCCAAGTTTAGTGGTCCTTATTTCGTGGAGAAGAAACTCAGTGATGTCAGCTATGTCATCGCCACACCAGATCGTAGAAAGAGCAAGCAACTATGTCACATCAACATGCTAAAATTATATCACAAGCGGGATGAAAATAATCCAGTCTGCACTGTAGCTGTTCCACCCGAGTCTGCAAGTGAAGCTCTCCCATGCAGTATGAGCCTGAGTGATAGTTTGGGGAAGAATCCTGATATCATGAATGATCTCCAGACTAAGCTTTCTCATCTACCACCCAAGGAAAGGCAGGAGTTTTCGGCATTACTGCAGGAGTACCCGCAAGTGTTCCGTGCCACTCCAGGAAGAACCACTGTGTTGATGCATGATGTCGATGTTGGAGACGCAAAGCCAATTAAATTGCCTCCTTACCGTGTGAACCCAGTGAAAGTTCCTCTCATCCAGAAGGAGCTTGGCTACCTGTTGGACCACAAGATGATTGAGCCCTGTCAGAGCGAGTGGAGTTCTCCTGTCACTATAGTCCCTAAGCCAGGTGGGTCACAGAGGCTTTGCATCGACTACAGACGTGTTAATCAGATAACCAAAACAGACACTTACCCTCTCCCTCGTGTGGAAGATTGCATAGACAAGATCGGAAAGGCTAGGTACATAAGTAAGTTTGATTTGTTAAAGGGATACTGGCAAGTACCTATGACTGAACGTGCTAGGGAGATCTCATGTTTTGTAACACTAGGAAAGGTTTTTGCATGTTCTGTAATGCCGTATGGTATGAAGAATGCACCAGCCACATTTCAGAAGCTCATGAATGTTGTAACAGAGGGTTTGGCAGGGTGTGTTGTTTATATTGATGATGTATTAATCTTCAGTGACAACTGGAAAGATCACCTATGCCATGTCAGTAAATTTCTTGACCGTTTAGTTCATGCTAATCTTGTAGCTAATTTATCAAAGTGTGAGTTTGGTCAAGCTAAAGTTCAGTACCTTGGGTATGTAATTGGTGATGGACATGTTGCACCACCAGGAGCTAAGGTTCAGGTTATAAGTGATCTTCCCAGACCTAAAAGTAGGAAAGAGCTACAAAGATTTTTGGGAATGGTAGGTTATTACAGGAGATTTGTTCTTAACTTTTCTATTCTTGTATCACCACTTACAGACCTACTGAAAAAGGGAGTTGAATTTGTCTGGACCGATAACTGTGAATCCTCTTTCAACAAACTTAAAGCTATTCTATTAAGTCAGCCAGTGCTCGCTACTCCAAATTTTGCTAAGCCTTTTAAGATGGCTGTTGATGCAGGTGATACAGGAGCTGGGGCTGTTTTGCTGCAAGAGGATGATCAGGGTATTGAACATCCTGTATCTTATTACAGTAAGAAGTTCACTCCACCTCAAAAGAACTACTCAACTATTGAGAAAGAGCTTTTGGCCTTGATTTTGGGTTTACAGCATTTTTCATTTTATTTGTGTTCTGGTTTTGACCCCATAGTCATTTATACCGATCATAACCCACTGAAATTCCTTAGTAAGTTTAAAGATAAAAATCAGAGATTGGCAAGATGGAGTCTACTTCTTCAGGAGTATTCATTAGACATACAACATGTCAAGGGGAAAGAAAATGTTATTGCAGATTGCTTATCTAGACTTTAGACAGATTGTTTAGAGTAATAAGAAATTTCCTTTGTAAATTTCTTTTTCTTTGTGGGGAGGTGTTACATAGCCTATGATTTCATCATCCTTTGTGTAATTTTAACGCACAGTTGCTGCATGTTTGATCACGAGCGTGTTCTGCCTCAGTCCCCCCCTTCTACCGTTATAGTAGAGTAAGTCGTCCTTTCTGTTATTCAGTGCGGGATTGTCGACCATTTGTCCCCATCGCTTCATTTGCGCGTCCCTCTTACAAGTTGTGTCAGGCCCTGCTGGCTCCTATATAATGAGCTCAGTCTCTGCATCATTGCCACTTAGATCTGCTCCTCATTTTGTTCACATCTCTGTCCTCCCCTGTGCAGATATTATTATTGTGAGTGCTCAAGAAGTCTCCAACCATCTAGCAGCTGTGTGTAATTTGAGTATAACTGTTGTTGCATTTTTTCTTGTACTGTATAGCATAAGTTTAATTTGTAGGCCTAGTGAAGTTTTTGTAATTTATGTGGGGTTCTTTGTCAGTCATTTTTGATAATAGTTTGTATCTGTAATAATTTATCTGGCATTCACTGAGTATTATCTGGTATCTCATTTTATCAGGGCTGACTTAGATAAATTTATTCTTGCTAATTTCGTGTTAATAGAGGCTATTGCAGTTAACCATATATTTAACCTGTTTTTGCCATTACATTATCCTTATGAGTCCTGAATGTTTTGTTGTTAATTTAAGCATTAAACTTTAACTTGTAATTTTACCTAACTCTTTTGTTTTGAACCTGGAACTTTACGGGACAGTAGTGACTCTTCGTATTCTCACTTAAAGTGTACATTATCTTTCTCTGTTTCGTAACAATATATATACACAGTATATTAATACTGTACTGTACACTGATGGACATGTCTTTTGTTTACCTTACTGTGGTGAACATAGCTGAAGTGGTCAGGTAGTCTGGACTGCTTCTGACTTTATGGGAATTTCCAATATATAGGAATTTAGTCCGGTAGCTCCTTGATTCTGATAAAAGCGAATTCTGGTCTACTGAAGTCAGTTATATCAAGGTCTTACTGTACTGGGTTTGGATAGCACAAGAGGGTGGAGACTAGTTTTCATGTATAATAAAACAACGGCACCAGCACGATGTGGTCACTCACAGCTGAAAATATTGTACCCTGTTAATAAGTATTCCACTAAAATGTCACAGTCAGAGATGTTAATCCAGGACTCTGTGATGCCAACAATGTCATAACTTTCTGGGTAAATAAGAGATTCTAAATCCTCAACCTTGTTGCACAGACTAAGTGCGTTAACATAGCAGACTCTAATTCTCTCCCAAACAGTTGATGAACTGACTTTGCGGATATTTACGTTGATGTTACTGCTCCTGGACGTTCCGTGTTTTTTTATTTGAAGAGGGCAACTTTTATCATGTAAAAGTCTACCTAGCCATGCGGCTCCTACTGAGTTCAAATGGAGACCATGTTTCTGGAAAAGAGTATGTTGCTCATAGAACTGGTCCCACAGATTGACAAAAGTTGACTCCTTCTTGCGTGCAGAGAGATTTGAGACGGTGATTTGTGCTGATGGCCTTATCATAAAAACTATCCTCTGCCTTGATCCTTGGGAGTATGCCAGATATTATTGCATTAGTGGACTTAGTTTTAAATCATTTGATCATCTCATGATACTTTGCTGGCAATTCCTCCAATCTATTGCGCTTCAAATCGTTCATGCCAACATGGATGACATATAGAGTTTTATCATTTGCGTCTTTTGTGACCCCATCGTAGGCTTCTGAGATATCGCATCCACCTCCTGGAAAACAGTACCTCTTTCTGTGGCTGGAGACGTGTCCACAAAATTCCTCCAGTTGACCACGCACAACAGAGTCCCCAGTAAGCCTTGTTTCTTCCAACTCACTAACCGCTTCAGCAAGGATCTGGTACCGATTGTATGTAGTTATGGGGAGGTGCCTCCTTGTATCTTTTACGGGTTTTGCGCCATTTCTTACCATAGTCAAAGGGGACTTTGCTTGGTGAGGGAAGTACAGTATTGCTGGGTAAGGAAGATACACTATCATTTGTAACTGTCTGATGCGTGGGGGCTGGTACAGGTTCGGTTTGTACATGTCCTCCTTGAGTGTTGTTGCTGACTCCTACGTTTGCAGCTACGAACTCTTTCAGCATCTCAAACTCTGCCTCGAGTTCCTTGTAATTTCTCTGTGATTTGGCAAAACCATTTTCCAGGTCTCTTGTCATGACGCAGTTTGCACACAGGTGTCGAAAAGTAATCCGAAAAATACTTAGGCACAAAATGACCACTGCACTCCTGGCAGATCTTCAGTCTAGATGGCATTTTGTAACAATATTTCGATAATACCACAAAAATAAAAAATAAAAATAATGTACAACTGGCTAAGGGATGTTATTACAAATGGATAATTTACTCTATACATGAAATATTAAATTTCTAGGGAGATCCACTTACTTTCTATATACTATCTTCCTCTACCAGTGTAAAAAGAATAGACAATCTACTTGCTATGGTATACTCAAACTAACCATGAATTCCTTTACCAGTGTACAAAGAATAGAAAATCTACTTGCCATGGTATAAGCTAACTTACCATGAAATCCTTTACCTGTGTAAAAAGAACAGAAAATCTACTTGCTATGGTATAATCTAACTTACCATAAATTGTAGAAATGCATCATAAACTGATTCACTGGGGAAAAAAAATTTTAATAACAACAGAATGGCGGGAAAAATAAAAATAATACCTAGCTTCACACAGTAAACAATTATTTATCATGTATAAACTATTTCATTGGTGTAAAATCATACATACAGTTGTTACTCTGTACAAAAGACAATGCTAATCACTTGAACTAAAACAGCAAGCAACTCATTTAACAGCTGTTAGACTTTACAGTGCTAAGATGTACACAGCTGATAGTAGTAGTAGTAGTGGAGGAGGAGGAGGAGAACATCTGGTAAACACCTGCTGGGGGGTCAGCGACGCCTCTCCGACGGCCACTGGGTGGTAAGTACTGTACTCTACTATGGATCTAAATACAGTTACTGTACAACAGCTGAAAGAATGACGAACACTGGCACAATTAGGTAGGGAACTGTACATACTGGCTGGGTATAAGCAGGGTATTGGTAGGATACTGCTCCATATCCGGATTTCATCCGTATCTGGATACACCGATGGCTCTACTACATCAGATAATCGAGGGATGACTGTCCTGTCATTATAATGCAAAATACAGTACAGTAAGGTACCAGGTTTCACAGAATCCAGATTGGCAAAATGCACTTTGGCAGCAGTCATCAAATATTCCTGATTGCACATTCACAACTAAAAAAAATACTTTCACGCCCTCCAGCACCACAAGTTTTGGGTTCTCGCCACAGTGACGCCAGTGCCAACACTTAGATTCGACCTGTTTCCTACATGTGTTCAGTGTGTCTGCAAGTTGAGTGTTACACTCTTGTGTCCTTGATTTGTAACTGATGGAAATATGCCACCTAGTGCTTCAAATGGAGCCGAAGGTGGACCAGGTGATAGTGGAAATGGTGTAAGAAGGCGTGAACCTGGAACAGCAAGCAGTAAAGGGAAGGCCAAGCATGACTGCAGCAAGGGGGTGAAAAAACGCCAGTATGATGACAATTTATAAAATAAAATTGTGGCAGAAATGTAGAAAGGTGCTTGTAACTCTGAAATATGCAAAATGCATAACGTGCCAGAGTCGACTGTGCACAGTATTTGAAAACAGCTGAGTGAAGTTAAAGCCAATCTAGCCCTTACGAAGAAGTACTGTATTTTGAACCAGGTGCCGGAGGTAGATGAGTGAAAACAGTGACCAAGTACAGCTCAATTACACTAGTAGTTGAACATTATTTGTTTCTACCATTGAACAGGAGGACCCAGGAAGGCATTAATGTGTTAAGGCCCGAAATTCAAGACCAGGCCCACCTATTTTATGATGCAGCTGCAAAGAAATGTAACACAGTGTCATCACCAGAGTTCACTGCTTCATGGGGTTGGCTACAGAGGTTCAAAGGCAGGGCCAAAGTCAAGCATGTGGTCTACCATGGGGAGGCACAGTTGGTCGATGTGGAAGCCGCAGCCTCCTTCCCAACTGTAGCCGAAAAAATTGTTGAGGACGGCAACTACTACTTGGCCAAGATCTATAACTGTGACGAGACTTGGGCCTATTAGAAGTGATACCCCCACTCTTCATATATCGCCATGTCCAAAAGGCAGGCCAGGGGCATCAAGACAGCAATGAACAGATTTACAGTCCTCCTGACCGCCAATGCTACCAGAACCCACAGGATGAACCCTATTACCCTGCACCATTCAAAGCAGCCATGAGCCTACAAGCATGCCGACATGAAGGACCTGAGGGGGTACATTTGGAAATCTAACTCCAAGGCCTACATGACCTCCACCATGTCCCTGGTGTGGTTTGACAACCACTTTCTCCCCGACGTGAAAGCATTTCGTGAAGAGAACAATCTGGCCTTCCATGTCCTATTGTTCATGGACAATGCTCCAGGCCATGCCTGCTTCCTCACTGGACAGCAACCAGCAGTATAGGTAGTGTTTCTGCCTCCAAACACCACTTCAAAGATCCAGCCTTTGGTTTAGGAGGTGATTGCCAACACCAAACAAATTTTTTACCAGGACATCCTCACCCAGCTTAGGGTGGCCATGGATGCACAACAGGAGCTCCTAGAAGTCCAGGGCTCTGAGTTGCCTAGGCCTAGGACCTCCACAGTGCCTGATTCGGATGGCAAGAGCGATACTGACGGCCCTGGTCATTCTTCCTCCACAACCTCTAACTCCACTAGCACTACCAAGGTTTTTTTTGGACAAAATTTAACATTCGTCAGGCAGCTGAGGCTTATGTGAGAGCAAGGGAGTCACTCTCTGTACTCACCTTTACTCACACATGGAAGCTGCTGTTGCCAAATCTCATCACCGGTCAGCCTGGCTGGGAGAAGCAACAACAGCTCTTAAAAGAAACAGTGGAGATGATACGGCAGATCCCAGTTCCGGGGTTTGCTGACCTAACACAGCACGAAATCGACGACCTGATCAGCCATGCACCTCCACAGGAGTCCATAGAAGAAATGCTAGATAAGGATATGGAGGCGGAACAACAGACTGCCCAGGAGCCACAAGAGGAGGTGGAAAGAGCCTCAACCACTTCATTTCTGTTCCAAATTATTACTGCCTGTGAGTCATTTGCTGAGGAGACTGAGCCTTTCTATTTCACTCACATAGAAAGTGATGGAGAACATAAAATAAAGTCTCCTCCATGGGTGAAGTGTTCAACAAATTAATCCAGAAAGGCCAACAGGCATTAATAACCTGATACCTAAAACTGAGGCCCGACATGGCTACAGAAGTGGAGGTCCCAGTCCGAGCTGAGGGGTCCTCTGAACATGACACCCGACCAGATCCTGAAGCTGCGGCCAACCTCATGCTAAATGAGGAATCTCTGATTTGTGGAGGAGCAAGACAGGCAACCTCTAAGAGACAGGCATAACTGAAAAAAAGTGCTGCGCCAAAGGGTGCAACACGAAAGAAGTGGTGGTGATGATGACGGTGCTGGAGGCAGTGGTGGGGCCCACTAGCCCTACCCAAAGCCTTGGATACCTCCTGGCATTGAATAAATTAAGCCCTTCACCCTGGTCTTTTTGGTGAGTATTACGTTTAAACAGAGGATGTGTGTGTATTACACATGTAAGTAATACCTGTACTGCTAATGCATACTGTATTTAAGTATTTTGTATTTTATGATGTTTTTATGTTTTATTGTTAATTTAATGTTACTTTATGATTTAATGTGTTAATAGCACCATTTATGGTAACTTTAGGACAAATTTAAAGTACAGTATACATTAAAGGTGAGTTTTCTTACGGGCCCAGTCCTTATTAGCTTATTTCTCATAAGGTCGTTGCCCCATCTTTCATAGAATCAACTTTGGTGGCACGTTTCATGATCCCTATTAGGCGCAAAACCTGGTACCTTACTGTACTATGAATATTACATGCAATGAAAAAAAAAAAAAAAAAAAAAAAAGGAAGTTACATGATTATTGCCTCACACACTCAGACCAGGACCACATTACTGTATGTTCTGAAAATTATATGCTGAATAAGATTTTCAACCTTATGGTCCCTACTATACCTAGGTGGTGGTAGGTGATTTCAACCATCACCCACTCATTACACTGTACTAACATAAAGCTGCCTACTTCTTCCTTTCCCTTTCTCATTCTACCTCCACATCTGCCTTCATCTCATCGTGTTTCTTCCTTTCCTTCTGGTCACTTTTTATTACTCTTCTTTCCACTTCACATGGCTATACACTAACTTCAAGTCTAATGGATTCCTGTAACCCTGGAAACCATTTACAATGCTGGGCAGTAACCATACAACCAAATTATGGGGTGATTTGGGGCCTGTTATGATGCTCCTGTTAACTGGGTGGAGATGTAACTGCTGTGTCCATCCAGGAACCAAACCTCCATATTATTCCCCATGCCTCACTGTGGTGAGATGCTGTCAGTTGCAAGGGAACATCATTTCACTACAGGGACAACTCCTGCACGGGTGGTTGCCTGCCCATGGCTGATGGGCGTGTTCAGCCTGACAGACAACAACAAAAACAACAACCATATCCAGGATATTCCATACTGCATATGCAAGACATTAAAATGCTCTACAGACAGTGAAAAGAAACTGGATTTGGGTGCAGTAATGTTTATGTACTTATTGCAAGAGGTGGGTTTATAAATTATTTCTTGGATGTGGATTTTTGAGACATTTCAGGTTCAAGATGATTCTAGAATATCAGAAATGCATTTAAATCATTCAATGAGATCCATCTACTATCTAAACACTCCTGGTTCTCTATTTGTGTCCCAATACTATTCACTGCCTAGATGCTGTTATTGTTGTTGCAGTGGTCCCAGGCTAATCTAAACATGAACCCAGTAGATTGCAGGCTGAACCTGCCCTTCTGCAGTCCACCATCATCTTTTCAGGGGATGGGAAGGGAGATGGGAAACACTTGTATAACAAAAGCAGCTCTGTTGCCCAGTTATATCAGTGCATCTGTGTTATGGCATCCCTCTCTAGTACCAACCTGAGATGAGGTATGGTGATCTTGCAGTGGGGAAACTAAGTTGTGGTAGGGACCTGGAAACCTGATGCTGTTTTTGTTGGAACCACCACAAACACACAAAATGAATGACTGATAGAAATTTCTTAGTGCTAGTTCTTACCATAACATTATTATAGAAAGTGAAGCCAACTGGGGATGAAGTAGAAGTGGCAGCGTGGTCACGAGGGTAAGATGCAGCGCTGTCCCCCAGTAACAAGGAGCTTTGCTTTCCAGATTCATCTTCACTATTCCTGTAAACAAATAAGGTAGAACTAGTTACAATTTAACCTACAAATGGTCAGGACAACTGTAGCATTCATTTCCAACTGATGCTAGATGAATTTATTCAACTGATGTGAGTCACTGGAGTCTAAGAGAATACTGTGTTGGTGCCAAACCCTCTCCTGGTCAGGACTACTCTAGTATTATATTCCACCTAACACTGGAGATTTTTATTCATCTGAGTGTTAATGTCTGTAAATGAGCTAAATTCTATAACTACTGTTCACATATTACCTAAGCAATTATCACATTATCTCTGACACCTTGCTCTGTCCTAGGAATCTCCTAACTGGTAATAGCTATCTGAGCTATTTTATCCTTCCATTTTTCTTCTTACTCTAACACCCCTTTTCCCCTTCTTCCCCCCCCCCTTCTTTTTTTTCTTATATAATGAGTAACACAAAATCCCTCTCCAAATGCTGCCCCCCCAACTTTATTTATACTGCTAGTGACTTTCCGGGGCTCTATCTTCATGCAATCTTTGACACCTTCCCTCAGATGACATAAATTTCATTTTATCTTTGGTACCTCCAGATGATTTTCATCACAGGTTTCTGAACTCAAAGAGATACCATAAACATAGCCTTCAGTAACCCATTCATAACTTGAACGTTCAATTACAGCTGAATAAAATCAACTAGTAATAGGCACGGACTTTCCTTACCTACGAACTATCAAATCCTTCAGAAAACTGCTGCTTACTCACATTACTCTGCTCTCTTGATGTCATTTCTCCCTCACCTGACAATTCTGTTGTCAAGCTTATAGAAATTCCTTCAGTATGATAAAGTCTGTCGTACAGTATTTGATTCTTTTATTAGTGGTAGGTGGTGGCAACCATCATCCACTCACTCGATGTAGTGCTGCCTACTTCTTCCTTAGCCTTTTTCATTCTTTTTCTGTGCCTGCCCTCCTCTCTTTCTATTTCTTCCATCTTGCCTGTCACTTCTTATTGCTTTTCTTTCCTTTACAGGTGGCTTTACATTGAGTGACAAGCCAATGGTTTCCTGTAAGCCAAGAAACCATTTACAATGCTGGGTGGTAACCATATAACCAACCCATACGTGCTCCCTACGTGTCAACAAGTGGGTTGGTGGAGGGTTAGTGCCCCTCCTCGTGAAACAAATAACTGAGTCAAATGGCCACCCGTTATGGGATTATGGCATCTGGCAATAGATAGATAGATAGATTCTGGTTCCCAACCGATCTACACAACCTCTTCCCTTTCTAAAATCTCCCTGTTTTTCTCCAACTAATTCCTCTGTTATTTCTCTAACTCTGTCAATAAGTATCCTACCATATACTTTTCCTATACACCAAGAAGACAAATGCCCCTATGATTACCACACACTTCTTTTTTCCCTTTTCTTTTGTCTATCTATCTATCTATTGCCAGATGCCTCAATCCCGTTCGGGGTGGCCACAAACAAATTGCCTCCACGTCGCCCTGTCCCCCGCCATCTCACTGCCTCACTCCCAACTCACACCCCCTTCTCTCATATACCTCTCCACCCCATCCCTCCATCTCATCCTCAGCCTCCCCCTCCCTCTTCCCCCTTCCACCTCACTCACATACACTCTCTTCGTCAGTCTTTCATCCTCCATCCTCTCCACATGGCCTTTGTACAAGAGAATAATTATACCTGACTTCCAATCCTCCGGGACTCTACCTTCCTTCCAGGCCAATCAGCGCATCTTCCACATCCATTCTACTACTTTCTTCCCCCCATGCTTCAGCATTTCACCACACACTCCATCAATTCCTGGGGCTTTCACCATTCTGACTTTCTTAACTGCTTCCACAACTTCCATCCTACTGATTTCTTCCTCTCTTCTCACATCCCTCCGTCTCCTAGCCACTTACACTAGCATTACTTTCATTCTCTATGTTCAACAATTCCTTAAAGTGTTCTCTCCATCTGCTCACCTTTTCTCGCTTCTCCACTGGTAATTTACCATTTTTATCTTTCACTCCCCAACTAATTTCTCTGCCACCCTGTCTAACTCTCTTTACCTCCTTCCAGAACATTTTCTTACATTCCCTCCACTTTACACTCAAATTCCTCATCCACCCTCTTCTTAATCTCTCTTACTAATCTTTTCACCTTTCTCTTCCTCTCTATATATAACTCTCTCATCTGTCTCTCAACTTCTTCCATGCCCCTGTTTCTCACCCACTCACTATATGTTTTCTTCTTTTGTGCCACAGCCTCTCTCACCATTTCACCACACACTCCATCAATTCCTGGGTCTTTCTCCATTTTAACTTTCTTCACTGCTTTCACAACTTCCATCCTACTGATTTCTTCCTCTCTTCTCACATCCCTTCGTCCCCTAGCCACTTACACTCGCATTACTTTCATTCTATATGTTCAACAATTCCTTACAGGGTTCTCTCCATCTGCTCACCTTTTCTTCCTTCTCCACTAGTAATCTACCATTTTTATCTTTCACTCCCCACTCTGCCACCCTGTCTGACTCTCTTAACTTCCTTCCAGAACATTTTCTTACATTCCCTCCACTTTACATTCAAATTCCTCATCCACTCTCTTCTTAATCTCTCTTATTAATCTTTTCACCTTTCTCTTCCTCTCTACATATAACCCTTTCTTCTGTCTCTCAACTTCTTCCACACCCCTGTTTCTCATCCACTCACTACATGCTTTCTTCTTTTGTGTCACAGCCTCTCTCACCTCATCATTCCATCATGCTTTTCCCTGCACCCCCTTTCGTCTTCTCTTCATCCCACTCACCACCTCACATGCTGCACAGATTTCTTCTGTGAATATCTTGCACACACCTCCCATGTCCCCCATCGGCTCCAATCCATATTTACCCAATCACTCCTCCACTTCCCTCTAATATTCTGCCTTTTTTCCATCCTCTTGTAACCTTTCCACTCTCCTTGTATGAGCTTTTTCCTGTCCTTCCCTCCTTCTCTTTCCCCATTTCATTTGTACCTTGATTCTGACCACCACCAAGTGGTGGTCAGAAAGTCCATTACCCCAAACTCTGTATACTCTTGCATCCATTACATACCTTCTCATCTTTTCATTAACACACACATAATCAATCATTGCCTTCCGTTCATTCAATTCACCACCCACCCTTCTCATCACTCGCCACCTATACCTATGGATCATTTTGTGCCTGAAGAGGGTATGGGCTATCACCAACCCCCTCCCAGCACAAATGTCCACTAAAGCACTGCCATTCTCATCCATCTCTGCAGGCACACCCCATTCACCATCCACTCAGCCCACCCTCACATTCCCTACTTTTTCATTCATATCTCCAATCAAAAACTCTCTCATTACTTTCAAACTTTTCCAAGCACACTTGCACATATGTCCAGAACTCTTCTCTTACTCTGCTTGCACAATCTTTCATTGGCGCATACACACATACAACCGCCCACATTTGTAGTCCAACTTTCAATCTTATCCACACAATCCTTGTGCCAACTCATCCATACTCTCTTATATTCTCCTTCCATCTGTTACTCACAACAATGCACACTCCTTCTTTTGCCCTCTCATTCTCACCTACTTCTGTGCATATACCCCATCAATACTCCCATTCTCTCACCTCTCCATTTAGTTTCAGTTAATTCACATACATTCTCTTTCACACCCTCAAGCACCTGGACAATCTATCTTTCTTTCACCTCATCATTTGCACCCCTTACATTCCATGCAGCCATTCGTACCATGTCCTTTGTTTGGTCCTTAGTTGTCATCTTTTGGTCAGTCCTGGTCCGAGGCTTCTTGTTCGTATTTTTAGTTAGTTATTTTCCGGGGAGGGGCACTAACCCTCCACCAACCCACCTGCTGTCACGTAGGGAATACGTTTTCGTTGGTTATTAAGTTACCACCCAGCGTTGTAAATGATTTCCTGTTTCACAGGAAATTATTTGGTTTGCCACTATATGTATGGAGTACCTGTACCACTACTCTAAGTAGGTGGATGATGGGCACCCCCACCTACCACATATAATACAGTATATATTATATATATATATATATATATATATATATATATATATATATATATATATATATATATATATATATATATATATATATATATATATATATATATATATATATTTATACTGTATATGTATATATATATATATATTTATACTGTATATATATATATATATATATATATATATATATATAGTAATCCCTCCAATATCCGATGTAATAGTGCCAAAGGCATGTCCGGATAGTGATCCTGTCCGGATATTGGGCCCCAGCCTCCTGGACTTGTTCTTATGGACCCTAACTCAGAAAAACACCTATACAACTCCCTCTGGACATGCACTGCACCTATTTAAGACCCAAATCACACCAATAAGGGACATAAAAGACTGAAAATAAATGCAAAAGAACCATAAAATGAGGTTTTAGAGGTGAGTTTATACAATATTAAACATTCTGGGTACTTACAAGTCCCTGGCTCCTGGACTGGTTTGAACCGCCAGTTTGCAGTCCACAGTTAATCCTCTGCACTCTAAATTCTAATTTCTTAACACTGCACAACACTGTAAATTCCCGTGTGTTCTAGTGGCGAGGTATTGCAGTTTATTCATTGCTTATTCACAAAAAACAAGCACTTGTGGCTTGCACTGCTATAAGCATCTGCTCTCGATCGGAGTTTGGCTGTGACTGTTGATGATGGCGGGGTAACAGAGTTGCCAGATCGCAACGGCCACATTACCAGTCTCCTCAACTTTCATTACCAAATTCGTAAGGCTAGCATTTATTCTTCACTAATTATATATATAAGTGGAAATACATGTAATCACTCTCCTTATAATTAACACCACGCTATATAGGGTAGCAGATTAATCAGAGAGAGCAAACAATCCACCATCTCCATCCTGTGTATCCTCATCCATCCATCCATCCATTGCCAGACGCCATGTATCCCAAACAGGGTGGCCAAGGGCTTAGAGTTAATTGTTTTACAGGGAGGGGCACTAATCCTCCACCAACCCCACTTGACACGTAGGGATGCCAACAGCATCTGGTATTCCCAGGCGGTCACCCATCCAAGTACTAACCAGACCCAACGTTGCTTAACTTCGCTGATCGGACGGGAAGCGGTATACTCAACGTGGTATGGCCGTTGGCAAATTAAATATTGCGGGGATTCGAACCAGCGCTTGCAACTGCGTGAGTACAGCAGCTTACCAAGTGAGCCATTTAGACACCCCAAATTAAATATTGCGGGGATTCGAACCAGCGCTTGCAACTGCGTGAGTACAGCAGCTTACCAAGTGAGCCATTTAGACACCCCCACCAACGCCATGCATCCCAGACGGGGTGGCCAAGGGCTTAGAGTTAATTGTTTTACAGGGAGGGGCACTAATCCTCCACCAACCCCACTTGACACGTAGGGATGCCAACAGCATCTGGTGTTCCCAGGCGGTCACCCATCCAAGTACAGTACTAACCAGACCCAACGTTGCTTAACTTCGCTGATTGGACGGGAAGCGGTGTACTCAACGTGGTAATGCATTATTCTGATTCATTACCAAACAAATTTTCCATTACCAAATTGGCCCACACTTGGTAATGAAAAATACCAAATGGCAACCCTGACAGGGGAGGGGGGAGGGGGAGGAAGGAAGAGGTGAAGAGACCATGGTGTAACAGCTGTTTGGCGCCATGCAGCAATTTCAAATTACGGAAGGGAAAAAAGTCAGATTTTTTTCGAATTTTTTGCGGTTTTTGGCCCATTTTGGGAATATTGGATCCCGGGACGATTATGTCCGGTTAGTGGGAATGTTCGGATATTGGGCGTTCGGATATTAGAGGGATTACTTATATATATATATATATATATATACATATAAAACGTTTTGCATTTAAAGGCTCCAACATGCTTGCATGCGTAGGCATTGGTCACCTATTGGCGGCTCTCCATGATGCACAATCCATTGCAGCCTCCCTGTTCAGTCCCTTAACCCTGAGGTCACATTTAATGACCTCGTCCCACCATGTCTTTCTTGGTCTACCCCTCATGACCCCACCCCCAATATTAACACTTCTCACCTCCCTCACCCAATTATCATCCCCCATCCTCTCCACATGTCCAAACCATCTCAATCTACCTCTCCTCATCACAACAACAATACACTCCAGTCCCATCCTACCTCTCAACTCTTCCATCGTAAACCCAGCCCCCCCAGACCTTGCACACAGGGACGCACTACACATCCACCTAATCATTGTCATTTCTGTATGTCAGAGCCAGCGAATATCCTCCTCCTTTACTGCCCAGGTCTCACTACCATACAGTATTACACTCCTAACACATGCTGCATACAAAGACCCCTTAGCATGTAGAGAGAGTCCTCTCAATGTCAGGAGAGGCAAGAGCTCCCTGAACTTCTTCCAACCACTTCTCACCCTAGCCACAGCTAGCTCCAGCCCCACCTCCAGCACACAACATGTCTCCCAAATAAGAAAACTCTTCCACACACTCAAGAGATTCTCAATCCTTTCACACCTGGCAATCTCCACCTGCTCTCCCCAACACGCCATAGACATAAAATCAGCATTATCTCACAGTCTACCTCTTGTGCACCCATTTATCACAAACACCGCACAAGATGGAATTACTTCCCACGCCCTTGTGGCAAACTGCACATGGCCACTCTCCCTTGTCTTTGACAGTACAGCCACCAACCCTAGACATCATCACTTTTGTTTTATCTGCATTTACCCTTAAGCCCTTGTGCCCCATACCATCTCTCCACATCCTAAACCTTTCCTCCCTTCCATTTTGTTCTCTGCAATCAACACCAAATCATTAGCATACATCTCCCAGGGCAGTCCATTTCTAAAGTCACGTGAGAGGGCTTCAAGTACCATGATAAACAACATGGGACTCAAAACTGACCCTTGATGCACACCAACATTCACAGAAAACTCATCACTGAAATCTCCATTCACCCTTACCTGGGTGCGAGCACCCACATACAGTACATAGCCATAACCACCCTAACCAGCCACTCCTCCAATCCAAGCTTTCTCATTGCCCACTTCACCACCTCTCTAGGGACTCTGTCAAATAAATATATACAGTATACTGTATATACAGTAATATCTCGATATACGATACCTCTAGATGTGATACCCGGGCTTAACAATGGGGGTAGAAATACCAATATACCCCACCTAACAATGGCCAAACCCCGGTTTAACGATGAGTTTTGATTTTTTTTTTTTTTAACCAATTTTAATGATATTTTAGACTACAATTGTGTGTTTAGGTTGATTTATAAACTGTTTTTAGACTTGGATTAACGTGTTTTAGTCATATATTTGGGGCACAGTTTACTAAGCTTGATTATTTTCAAGACTATAAGTCATCCCATAACATTCCCGGTTTTAAAAGTTTTGAATATCCGCAGATGGCTACAGAAAAAAAAAAAAATTATCTCACTGAACTCTGCTGACACTGTAACATTATCCCAGGCACAGTTCGTGGCTGTTTTAGTACAGCAATGGCATTATCCAGTGAATGAAATGTACTGTAGCACTTTTCCTTTTCGAGGGAGCTGGGATAAGCACAGTTGTCAGAAGAGGCCATACAGGAGTACACTATTCATTATTTTCAACTTTTAGTGTTCTTGTATTAAATAAAGTAGTTATTTAGTGTTCTTGTATAAAATAAAGTGGCTGTAAACATGTACATAGGGAAATGGGGGGTCCAGGGGTGTTTTTAAGGGGGGCAGGAGATATTCGCGGATTTTTAACATTCGCGGGTGTCTCTGTTACCTAACCCCCACGAATGTTAAAGGATGACTGCATCTGACGATTTTTAGAGGAGGCTGTAGCACGGGCTGAACAGGGTGGTACTCCCAAGGGGAATGAGAATGCTGGTGATAGGGAGAGCTGGAGCTCCTGTTTCACTAGCTATCTAACCATCCCCTTTGCTGACCTTTTCAGTGCAACAGTAACATGGAGAGTAGACCAGCATACTCTCCCAAACATTTCCTTTAACTATCTTATGCACTACACCACATGCACTTTACATTTCACACAACGTATCCCACTACGTTACAGGGGTTGGCGCCAGCAACGGCATGCGGCCAGAAAACTTTGCCCCCGCTACGTAGTCGCGGACTTCTGGGGGGAGGCGTGACAGGGGTTCTGCCAGCATAGATTATGGGTCCAAGGTAAGATGGGGCACGAGCCTGTGCTAGAGGGTACAGGGCATTGCAGTTCCCAGGCTGCCGCTTTTCCCCAATAGAGAGGGGCCCGAACCTGGGAGTAGCGCCCCAGGAGGCTGCCCTATCAGTGGCTGTATAATGGCGAGATAGTTGCAGTGCCAAGGTGCACTAGGAGGGTGTCCCTGCAGCTGTCCTGGCAGGGTGCCCTGAGGCCACTACCACAGCCACTGGTAAGTTGGTGGGCTAGGGGTCCCACATCCACTGCCTGGACCTGGGACTGTGCATTGAGTGGGGCCTGTGGTATGTCTGTCTCCTTTTATTAATACTGACTATGACAAAACACAAGAATAAGTTTCAAAGCAGGCCTGAGGACAGTAAATCACCCATGGGGATGAGGGTGGGTTCATGGAATGTGGGAAGTTTGAGGTGAAGAGCAGGGGTAGTTGTTGAGGTATTCAGTAGGAGGTGGGTGGATGTGGCATGTTTGCAGGAAGTCCGGTACAGGGGTGGATCAGCCAGAAAGGTTGTTGGGAACGACTGTTACTATAAGTTGTTTTGGCAGGGGGGGACAGACGAATATGGGGGTGTTGGTGTGATCGTTGCGGAGAACTGGGTGGAATATGTTATGAATGTTATGAGAGTAAGCGATAGCATATTGGTAGTGAAAATTCTATTCGGTAGACAGATAGCTGCAATTATATCGGCATATGCTCCACAGGCAGGATTGGATGAAGCAGAGAAAGATAGATTTTGGGATGATTTAATACGTGTAGTAGGTGGTATGCGGGATGATGAGATAGTGGTTTTGGGAGGAGACTTAAATGGTCACGTAGGTGAAGCTGCTCAAGCTTATGAAGGAGTATATGGGGAATGTGCGTATGGTGAAAGGAATGCGGAAGGGGAAAGGATACACGAGTTTGGGGAGGCAACGGACATGACTGTTTGCAACACATATTTTAGGAAAAGAGAGAGTAGGTTAATTACGTATGAGTCTGGGGGAAATAGCAGCCAGATAGATTATTTTCTGGTTAGGAGGGCTGATAGGAGATCAGTGAGGAATGTTAAAGTTATAGGAAGTGAGGAGTGTTTGCAGCAGCAAAAACTATTGATCTGTGACATGGTGCTTAAAGAACGAGGGCTTATGTACCTAGGAGGAAAATATGGAAGCTGAAAAACCAAGTAGTACGGGATGCCTTCTATAGCGAGATGAGGAGAGTGGTGGCTGAACAGGAAGCTGTAGACAGAGGCGTTAATGAACATTACAGAGCCCTCAAGAACAATCGCTTGAGAGTTACTGATGTAACATGCGATTGGACAAGAGGACCACCAAGACATAAAGTAACTTAGTGGTGGGATGAGGGTGTAGAAGCTGCAGTTAAGGAGAAAAGAAGGCTTTTCTGGGAATGGAAGAAGGGTGGTAGCAAGGTGGAATACTTGGCTGCCAAGCGTAGGGCTAGAAGAGAGGTATACAGGGCAAAGTCTGAGTCACAGAGACTTTTACTTCATAACCTAAATCATGGGGAAAGGAAAATACGATATTTAAGGTGGCAAATCAGATGAAGAGGGATAAATGGGATATTATAGGTGAGCAGTGAGTGAAGAATGATAGAAGAAGGGTAATGGTGAACCGTGAGGATATTAAAGATGCATGGAGAAAGCATTATAGTCGGTTGTTGAATGAGGAGTTTGACTGGGACAGGGAAGGTTTGGAGCCGGCAGATCCAGTGTTTGGCCCTTGGCCTTTGATTGATGCTGCTACTGTTAGTGAGGCAATAGGCAGGATGAAGGTGGGAAAGGCAGCAGGTATGTCTGGGTTGACTGCCTTAATGTTGAAGGCCTCAGGAGATATAGGGGTGAGGTTAGTCACTGACCTGATAAATATGATTATTTATAAGTGTGTTGTCCCAGATGATTGGCTGAAGAGTGTAACTGTAAATGTGTATAAAGGGAAGGGTGATGCCCTGGAAAGAGGAAATTAAAGAAGTATAAAGCTTTTAGGTCAGATAATGAAGGTAATGGAGAGAGTTTTAAAAGGTATGATTAGAGAAAGAGTGAATATTGATGAGATGCAGTTTGGGTTTATGCCAGGTAGGGGGACCACTGATGCCATATTCATTGTTCGACAGCTTCAGGAAAAATATATTGGTAGGAGAAGGGATCTGTATTTTGTATTTGTTGATTTGGAAAAGGCTTTTGACAGAGTCCCTAGAGAGGTGGTGAAGTGGGCAATGAGAAAGCTTGGCTTGGAGGAGTGGCTGGTTAGGGTGGTTATGGCTATGTATGTGGGTGCTCGCACCCAGGTAAGAGTGAATGGAGATTTGAGTGATGAGTTTTCCGTGAATGTTGGTGTGCATCAAGGGTCAGTTTTGAGTCCCATGTTGTTTATCATGGTACCTGAAGCCCTCTAACGTGACTTTAGAAATGGACTGCCCTGGGAGATGTTGTATGCTGATGATTTGGTGTTGATTGCAGAGAACGAAAGGGAGGCGGAGGAAAGGTTTAGGATGTGAAGAGATGGTTGGGGCACAAGGGCTTAAGGGTAAATGCAGATAAAACAAAAATGATGATATCTAGGGTTGGTGGCGGTACTGTCAAAAACGAGGGAGAGTGGCCATGTGCAGTTTGCCACAAGGGCGTGGGAAGTAATTCCATCTTGTGCGGTGTTTGTGATAAATGGGTGCACAAGAGATGTAGTGGTATCAGAAGTAGACTGTGAGATAATGCTGATTTTATGTGTACGGTGTGTTGAGGAGAGCAGGTGGAGATTGCCAGGCGTGAAAGGATTGAACTTGCTGGTGAATCTCTTGAGTGTGTGGAAGAGTTTTGTTATTTTGGAGTCATGCTGTGTGCTGGAGGTGGGGCTGGAGCTAGCTTTGTGGCTAGGGTGAGAAGTGGTTGGAAGAAGTTCAGGAAGTTCTTGCCTCTCCTGACATTGAGAGGACTCTCCCTACATGCTAAGGGGTCTTTGTATGCAGCATGTGTTAGGAGTGTAAAGCTGTTTGGTAGTGAGACCTGGGCAGTAAAGGAGAAGGATATTCGCCGGCTCAGACATACAGAAATGACAAAGATTAGGTGGATGTGTAGTGCGTCCCTGTGTGCAAGGTCTGGGGGGGCTGGGTTTACGATGGAAGAGTTGAGAGGTAGGATGGGACTGGAGTGTATTGGTGTTGTGATGAGGAGAGGTAGAGTGAGATGGTTTGGGCATGTGGAGAGGATGGGGGATGATAACTGGGTGAGGAAGGTGAGAAGTGTTAATATTGGGGGTGGGGTTACGAGGCGTATACCGAGAAAGACATGCGACGAGGTCATTGTGACCTCAGGGTTAAGGGACTGAACAGGGAAGCTGCAATGGATCGTGCAGCATGGAAAGCAGCCATTTGGTGACCAAGGCCGACGCATGCAAGCATGTTAGAGCCTTTAAAAACGAAACAAAACAAACAAAACATTCTAGTGAATTATTTACAGGCGTTAGACTTTGGTTACCCTCTTTTACAGCTGTCAGGCCATTTAGATTGACTTTAAACTTGTTTTGGGGCTCATTTGGGTGGGTTTTGGACTTGGTTTGGGGGGAAACCCAACGTTGGTAAATGCTCCCCATCACTATACGTGTTAAAAGTACCCCGATATACACTACCCTGGCTAACGATGGGGTTTTACCTAACCAATTACATCGTTAAACCAGGGTATGCCTGTATATACAGTAATACCTCGATACACGATATCCTCAGATGCAATACCACGGCTTAACGATGGGGGTAGAAATACCACCATACCCCTGCCAATGATGGCTGAACCCCCCTTTAACGATGGGTTTTGATTTTTGTTACCAGTTTTGATGATATTTTAGTCTAAAATTGTATGTTCAAGTTGATTTATAAACTGTTTTTAGACTTAGATAATGTATTTCAGCCATAGGATATTGTGAACACTGTCATTTTGGGGTGCAGTTTACTACGCTTGATTTTTTCCAGACTTATATTTGATGATTTTCAGATTTTATTTGTTGGTTTTAGAGGTATTTACAGGTGTTAGGCTTAGGTTAGCTTCCTCGACAGCTGTTAAACCATTTAGATTGGCTTTAAACTTGTTTCTGGGCTCATCTGGGTGAGTTTTGGGCTTGGTTTGGGGGGAAACCCAAGGCTGGTAATCGCTCCACATTGCTTTACATGTTAAAGTTACCCCGATATACGATACCCCGCCTAACGATGAGGTTTTACCTAACCAATTACATTGTTAAACCGGGGTATCCCAGTAAATATATATATACAGTGGATTCTCGAATTTCGATAGTTTAGAATTTGATGAATCAAATTTCGATGCATTTTGGAGTGATCTGACTACCTCACTTTTCGATGCAAAAGTCACGTATTTCGATGCTCTCAGGGCCAAACTCCAACCAAAACAAGCAAAGATAATATTTTTGATGCAAATCAAAATGCTAGAAGTGAAGGAAAATTATAAGAAAAAGTATGCGCCTAACCTAATATCGTATGTAACATGCTCTCAGGGCCAGACTCCGACCAAAACTAGCAAAGATAATACTTTTGATGTGAACCAAAATGCTAGAAGTGAAGGAAAATTATAAGGAAAAGTATGAGCCTAACCTAATATCGTATGTGACGTGTCAAGAAGAGAATGAAAATCAACATCATTTATTCATATGAGGAGCACAGGATGATAAGGTTCTGAGACAATTCACCATCAACTCAATTCGCCGTCAGATAATTCCCCATCAAAACATGGACGATTTCCCATCAAGACAATTCGCACCCTGGACTATTCCCCGTCATTCTATAAATATACTTACAGTATTATTAACTAATCAATACTTTAATGACTTGAAGATATAACAAGAGAAACTAAAGGAAAAGAATCAATAACAGAAATACTAAAACAAAATGAATTACAGGTGGTAGCAAATGCAATAGGCAGAATACTGAAACAAAGAGAAGTACAGTAATTATGAATATAAGGAGCAACGCTGGGATGAGCAATATAGAAAAAAAAAAAAAAAAAAAAAAAATCATGTTGTTTAAGGACAAGAGCTCCCAGATGGGAGTAGGCACCATCAACAACAAGCCATGTGCAAGGTGATGTTCTGTTGTTGGCGGCCATTTTGCGACTGTCCTGCCAGCAGCCAGCCCTCTACAGTACAGCCAAGTGCCTGTACCTTCCATGTGTGGATATTCATCTCACTGCGATTCAGTTGTATGTATGTTCTTCGTATTTCTGTCGCAACTTACCTGTTTCAAGATGGCAAGCAAGAGTGGTTCTTCGGGTAGCAGTGGTAATGGACAAAAGCAACCTGGCACCTCTAAATCTTCGCAGCCAAAGGAGAAATGGCAATACAGGAAAGGGCAGAAATACACCAAATATAAACTTGTCGATAGCAATACAATGCAGAACTACAGTTACTTAATCACAGGGGGTGTGGGCAAAAAATCATGATTTTATGTAGTTAGGTTTGAAGGCCCCGGAGCCAAAATAATTTTCCCCATAAGAAGTTCAGCTTAAATTTCACTGATTTGAATTTCACAGTGATTTTTAGGTACCCATACCCATCGAACTTCAAGAATCCACTGTGTATATATATATATATATATATATATATATATATATATACTGTATATATATATATTCATTCATTCATTCATTGCCAGACGCCATGTATCCCAGACAGGGTGGCCAAGGGCTTAGAGTTAATTGTTTTACAGGGAGGGGCACTAATCCTCCACCAACCCCACTTGACGTAGGGATGCCAACAGCATACTGTATATATATATACAGTAGAACCTCTTTGGTCCGGACCCCTTTAATCCGGATTTCTGTTAATTCGGACAAAATTTAAAAATAGTAAGCTCCAAAAATATGTTGAAAGTAATTCTAAAGTCATTTTCAGTATCGGCGCAGAAAGCAATCGTAATTCGTTTAATCTCGGATCACGCTAGGTCGCAAAATGGGCGCCTGTTTAAACACACGCTAGCATTCGTTCCATCAACTAGTTCACCAACCATTTATATTTTTATGCTGTACTTCAAAAGTTAATCCTCCTTACCATGCCCCTTAATGCAAGTGTAGCTTCTGCAATGAGTAAAGGTGTTAAAAGGAGGAGTTTGCTTACACAAAAATGGGTCAGAATATTCTGCAGTGTTTAGTGATTACTGTAGGTTATTTTTTATACTTAAATGTGCTTTACTTGTACATCAAACATTAGCTTCTTGCCCAGATGGGCGTTATCAATATGCCAAAGATGACAATGTATTTTTTGCCTAGATAAGTTTTATTTTTATTCCAAATGTTAGTTAATTAATTAATTTATTTTTTTGCCTACACGGGCCTTAGTCACTTACTACAATTTAAAATGTAGGCTAGTTTCTTGTCATGGCCTTACCTGTAAATTATGCAATACAAAACTATCGTACATGATTAGTTTGGTTATTTTAGTATCCTTTCATCTTTTGCAGTTACGCAGGGTTGACATATGCCACATATGTTAATAATTAACAAGCATACCATATGTAGATAGTTTTTGGTATGAACTGGAGATTACCCTGATGGTCCGGACAATCTGCTAATTCGGACAACCCTTCCCCCCATATAGTCCGAATGAGAGAGGTTCTGTGTATATATATATATATATATATATATATATATATAAGAGACAGGTAGCTCAGTTGGTAGAGAGTTGGCCTACAGTCCTAACGGACCCAGGTTCAAATCCCGCTGGGGGCAGGGAACAGTTTAAGGATTTGAATTCAGGAAAAATCAGACTTTACTCATTTACCAGAAGACCCGCCGACATGTTGTAAAAATACCCCCGCTAATACCAATACACCAGTCCTGTATGAAACAGCCCTAGCATGTATTCAGTATGGACGGTGGGTGTTAGCCCCGAAGTGGTGACATGTAGAGGTGTACGGTACGTAGGAGGACTACTGGGCCTTGAAAGCAGGCTGTGAAGCCTATGCCCAGAGTCGGTCACATTTAAAAAAAAAAAAAAATAAAAAAAAACTTGGGTCAAAGATTGTGTGGGTAAGGTTGAAAGTTGGAATATAAATGTGGGCGATTGTGTGTGTGTAAGCGCCAACGCAAGATCGTACTAGCAGAGTGAGAGAAGAGTTTTGGACAAATGTGGAAGTGTGCATGGAAAAGTTTGGAAGGAATGAGAGAGTGTTTTTGATCAGTGATATGAATGGTAAAGTAGGGAATATGAAGGTGGATAGAATAGTTGGTGAGTGAGGTGTGCTTGCTGAGATAGATGAGAATGGCAGTGCGTTAGTGGACATTGGTGCTGGGAGGAGCTTGGTGATAGCCAATACCCTCTTCAGGCACAAAATGATCCACAGGTATACATGGCGAGTGATGAGAAGGGTGGGTGGTGAACTGAATGAAAGGAAGGCAATGATTGATTATGTGTGTGTGGATGAAAGGATGCGAAGATGTGTAATGGATGTAAGAGCTTATAAAGGTTGGGGGAGTGGACTTTCTGACCACTACTTAGTGGTGGCCAGAATTAGGATCCAAGTAAGATGGAGAAATAGAAGAAGGGAAAGACGAGAGGAAGGAGTAGTTGCAAGGAGAGTCGAAAGGTTACAAGAGGATGAGAAACTGGCAGAGTATAAGAGAGAAGTAGAGGAACGACTGGGCATATATGAATTGGAGCAGACTGGGGACGTGGAACGTGTGTGCAGGATATTTACAGAAGAAATACGTATAGCATGTGATGTGGTGTGTAGGAGGAAGAGAAGACGGAGGGGGGTGCAAGGAACATCGTGGTGGACTGAAGAGGTGAGACAGGCTGTGGCACAGAAGGAGAAAGCATACAATGAATGGATGAGAAATAGGGGCGTGGAAGAAGCTGAGAGGCGGAAGAGAGAGTTATATGTAGAAAGAAAGAGAGAGGTGAAAAGATTAGTAAGAGAGAGTAAGAAGAGAGTGGATGAGGAATTTGGAAGGAATTTGAGTGTAAAGTGGAGGGAATGTAAGAAAATGTTCTGGAAAGAGGTGAAGAGAGTAAGACAGGGTGGAAGTGAGGGTAGCAGGGGAGTGAAAGATAAAAATGGTAGATTACTAGTGGAGAAGGGAGAAAAAGTGAGCAGATGGAGAGAACACTTTAAGGAATTGTTGAACATACTGGATGGAAGTGATGCGAGTATAAGTGGCTGGGGAATGGCTGGGAGAAGGAGGGAGGTGAGAAGTCAGGAAAAAATCAGTAGGATAGAAGTTGTGGAAGGAATGAAGAAAGTTAAGTTGGGGAAAGCCCCAGGAATTGATGGAGTGTGTGGTGAAATGCTGAAGCATGGGGGAGAGATAGTAGTAGAATGGATGTGGAAGATGTGAAGATTGGCCTGGGAGGAAGGTAGAGTCCCGGGGAATTGGAAGTCAGGTGTAATTATTTCCTTGTACAAAGGAAAAGGGGAAAAAGAAGTGTGTGGTAATCACAGAGGCATTTGTCTTCTTAGCATAATAGGAAAAGTGTATGGTAGGATACTTACTGACAGAGATAGAGAAAGAACAGAGGAATTAGTTGGAGAAGAACAGGGAGGCTTTAGGAAGGGAAGAGGTTGTGTAGCTCAGATATTCATTCTTAGATCTTTAGTGGAAAAGTTTCTAAAGAAGGGAAAGAAGTTGTATGCGGCTTTCATGGATTTGGAGAAAGCATATGACAGGGTGGATAGACAAGGATTGTGGAAAGTACTAAGAATATATGGAGTAGATGGGAAGTTGTTGAATGCCGTGATGAGTATGTATGATGGTGCGAAGGCTGCAGTGCGTGTGGATGGTGAACTAAGTGAATTTTTCTCTTTGAATGTTGGGTTGAAACAGGGATGTGTCATGTCTCCATGGCTGTTCAAAGTGTACATGGATGGGGTAATAAAAGAGGTACAAGGTAGGGTAGTGGATGTTAGAGTGGCCTTGGTGAGAGAGGATAGTCTTTGGAAACTCCCTGTACTGTTGCTGGCAGATGATACTGTGTTGTTGAGTAAAGATGAAGGGGAGCTGCAAGACTTGGTGGATGAGTTTGGGAGAATGTGTATGAAACGGAATCTAAAGGTAAATGTAGGGAAGAGTAAAGTGATTGTCTCTGAGAGAGGTGAAGTCAGTGAATGTACAGCGAGGTTGGATGGTGAGGAATTGGAAAATGTGAGTACGTATAAGTACTTGGGTAGTGTGATGAGTAAGGATGGAGGTTTGGAGGGTGAAGTGCTTGAAAGGGTACAGCAGGGAAGAAAGGTTGCTGGTTCTTTGAAAGCAGTGATAAGAAACAGGGAAGTGGGCATGGAAGTGAAAAAGTTACTACATGACAGTATTGTGATACCAACTCTAACGTATGGAAGTGAAGCTTGGACATTGTTGGAAGGACACAAGTCAAGAGTGAGAGCAGTGGAAATGAGTTATTTAAGAGGAGCCTGTGGAGTCGCATGGAGAGAGAGGCTGACGAATGAGGATATAAAGGAGCGTTGTGGTGTGGATGTGGATGTGATAGGAAGCGTTGTGAGGAACACACTGAGGTGGTTTGGCCATGTGGAGAGGATGGAGAGTGAAAGACTGATGAAGAGAGTGTATGTGAGTGAGGTGGAGGGGGGAAGAGGGAGGGGGAGGCCGAGGATGAAATGGAGGGATGGGGTGGAGAGGTATATGAGAGAGGGGGCTGTGAGTTGGGAGCAGGGCAGTGAAATGGAGGGGGACAGGGCGACGTGGAGGCGATTTGTTTGTGGCCACCCCAAATGAGATTGAGGCGTCTGGCAACAGATAGATAGATAGATAGATACAGTATATGAATGATGAGTGAATGGAAGCGTGGCCCACTGTATTGGGGAAATTTGAGCTGTCTGGACATTGCTTCTCCTCACCCTCCCCTTGGGTGGGAAAGGAGGTCGAGATGATGATGATGATGATGGTGATATACACATACAGTCCATCCCCCTAGTAAGCGCCAGGACGGCGTACAAGGAATTCGCATACTTTGAATACATAAACTTATAGAAAAAATTACATCTGGGCAGCACCCCCCTTCATGGGCAACCCTTGAGACTCCTTTCAGGCCTAAGTATTGTTCTGTACAGGGGAACTATCCAAGACATATTACCTAAGATAAAGTAAACCAACATGATTGTGGCTTTACTAAGTTAACAAGGATATGGCTTAACTATACCAACAAGAATATGGCTGCTCACTTTAACCCAAGAAGACAACAGGCTTGATGGAGGTAAGAAGGGGATCCAAGACAGGATGAGGCACCTAGTGTGCATCTCCTGCATCACCCACCACATCACCTTCCTCACCACTTTCGTCACCAGCACTTTCGACACTTTCACTACCTAATGCACTCACTTCATTCATAAACCCTTCAAAGTCTATTCTTGACCCCTCAGACATCGCATCATCCTCTTGATCCTCCTCAGGATATGGCCCTTCTGATGTTGAAGGGAGTGATTCCTCACTTTCTTCAAGCCGAAGGTAATGGGTGATGAGGGTCTGCTTCTGTCTGCTTACTTCCTGGTTGTGCTTGTCTGTGTAGTAGCGGAAGGTTCTGTCCAGTGAAGCTATCACCTCCTCCAATCACAACTGAGAGTGTTCGATATCCTAGAATTCTTCCTTGAATTTATCAAGGGCACAAAGTACCCAGCTGATCTCCATCAAGGACAAATCTTCGCTCTCCATCGCTTGTGTTGCTGGCTTTTCTGCTGTGATCTCCTGCTCTGCGTCGGCCTCATCCACTCGCTGCATGACTTCCTGAGGTTCCTGCTCCACTGCTGGCGAATGTAAGCCACTGATCTCCACCAGTGTGACGGCCTGAAACCCAGGCACAGCTTGTGCAGTTGTGAGAGTGGCTGCCTCGGCAGCAGCCAGGGACTGAAAGCTGCTTCCCAGTGCGATTTCACACAGGTGTGGCACAAGGAGGCGCCAAGCATGGTTAATTGTTGCAGTGGTTATATCTGCCCAAGAGGACAACAAGAATGTGATGGCATCCTTGAGGCTGAATGACTGTCAAAAAGTCATAACAGTCTTATAAGGAGTTGAAACTGGTGGTTCAGGGGCTGTGCGTGGAGCGGGTGAATCGGCTGGCAAGTTCAAACCATCCTCGGCGTCCATGACATCACTTCCAGCAGTGTCGAAGTCAAGAATTGCCTGCAATTCCTCAGAACTGTCGGTCTTGCTGTGGAGATGATTGTAGAGGCGTTGGTGGTATAGCTGCTTTACTGTTGCAATTAACTCCTGGTCTAGTGGTTGGATGAGACAGGTTGTTCTGGGTGGCAAGAAAAACAATTTTGCATTCCTTGCTGAGGTCTCCTAGCCAGGTTGGATGACTTGGGGCATTGTCAAGGACGAGGAGCACCTTGAAGGGGATGCCAAGTTCCTGGGATTTAGCCTTGGCATCAGGGATGAAGTGCTGCAAAAGCCACTCGGAAATGATGCTGCTCGTCATCCAGCCATTAGAATCGCTGTACCAGTACACCCTGCTATCATCCATGCAGTGAAGATTCTTGTAACATCTGTGGTGTGCTGTGGTATGAACCACAACAGGCCGCATCTTGTGTAAGCCTGATAAGTTCACGGCGAGCATGACCGTTGTCCTGCTCTTGTCCACTTTTCTCCCCCGGGCCTGGCACTGCTGCTTACTGATATAAGTAGACTTCGGGATAGCCTTGTAGTATACGGCTGTTGCATCTACGTTGTAAATTTGGTGCTTGCTATAGCCACCCTCGTCGATTATCCCCTTCAGGATGGCAGGGTAGTCCCTAGCTGCCATTTCATCTGCAGATGCACGCTCGCCGGTGAGGCGAATGTGACATAGTTCCTTCCTCTTCAAGAACTGACATAACCATCCCATGGAGGATTTAAAGGGTTTTGTGACATGCAGCTTCACAGATGCAGCTTTGTAGAGAATCTCGGCATGGTCCCTCATGTAGCGCCTGTTCAGTGGAATTCCTTCCTTCTCCTTCCTCAGGAGGTATGTTGCTAGGTACCGCTCCATGAGAATTTTTGCCCAGTTGGTTAGCCTGCTTCTCCCGTCCAGTGTTGCCGTCCCGTACATCTTGACAGTCTTCTTTATGGCCTCTCTGTTCGCCCATATTGTTCTCCCTGTCGATTCTGCCAAGCCGAGTTCCTTCCCAATAGCAGTAATACCCTTCCCACTCTCTTTCTTCCGAATGACTTTCACCTTCATGGCAGCTCAAATTTGCCCATGCCATGCCACTTCTTCCTTCTTGAGGACGAGGCAGACATCCTGGCTCACAAAACAATATCCTCAGAGCAGACGAGAATGTTGCTGGAACAACGAGTGTACCCTCTGTGCGTGTGTGTTTCCCCTGCTGAGCCTCTCTCACCACCCTCCAAGTGGCGCATTTGAGCATCATGTGACAAGTGCGCATCATTGATGTCACAAGGTGGGCAGAGCGTAGGCAACCGTTTTTCGCTTCTTGGGGTGGCAATGTTGAGTATTCAGGGTAACCCAGGATCTGGGCCACTCTTCGCTGCCCGTCTCACTTACAATGAGGTCAATTCACATACTATTGAAAAAATACAGTAAACTCTGTAATATCTGGACGCCCAATTGCCGGACACCCCAATTTACGGACATTTTGGACCTGGGCCTTCTGAACCCCAAAATGGCCAAAAAATGAAATTTTTTTTTTTTTTTTTTCCCACCCGTAATTTGAAATTGGTGCGCAGCGCTGAACGGCTGTGTTTACCACGGACACCGGCCCCCTGCTATTCCTCCCCCCTCCCCAGTTACTGCCTAACTAACCTCGTGAGTAGATGCCTATCGCAGTGGATGCCGCACGTGCTCGTTTTTGTGAATAACGTGAATAAACTGTAATACCTTGCCACTAGACCACATGGATATTTACAATGTTGTGCAGTGTTCAGAAATTAGAATTTAGAGTGCAAAGGATTAATTGTGGAGTGCAAACTGTCGGTTGAAACTAGCGTTGTACAATTAAGAAAAGAATGTGCAGTGTTAAACAATTATAACTCACAGTGCAAAGAATTAAGTGCAGCACAACATTGGATTACTGTACGTGCTTCAAGAGCATTTTCACCACTGCCAGAGCCTTAGAGGAGGCGGCCATAGACATGCTTAAGTACCCTGTACACTGCTAAATATTTTCCATTCTCACTTCTAATTCCTCCATCCTTCTTTCCTTCCATCCTCTTCTGTCTTCCTTTACTTCATTATTTCCTTGTCCTTCTGCCTACAGGTAACTTTACACTCCCTCTTCTGTCTTTCTTTCCTTCATTCTTTCCTCTTCCTTCTGCCTGTGGGTGACTCTACACTGAGTGACAAACCAAATGGTTTCCTGTACACAAGGAAACCACTTACTATGCTGGGTGGTAACCATATAACCAAATTTTGGCACCTGATGGTTTAGTGAGTAATTATTGCACTCCGATCGGATTGAGCCAGTGAAGGTTTATATCCATGGGGTGGTTGGGGATGATTGCTCATGTAATGCCACTCAGGGATGAGTGAGGCTGGTCACTCTCATCTTAAATGTCGGAACCAACTTCTTAGCCCCGGGCTAATATGCTCCTCATGGGGCAATGTAGGATTGGATGATGGATGGATGGATGGACTTCTACTTCCTCACTCTCTGGTTCCTTATCATTTATTTCATGTTTTATGTCCCTTATTGGTGTGAATAGGGTCTTAAATAGGTCCTATGCATGTTCGGTAAGGGGTTATGTAGGTGTTTTTCTGAGTTAGGCTGGGTTACGGTTCATAAGTACCAGTCCAGGAGGCAGGGGCCCAATATCTGGATGAGCCCAATTTCCAGACGTGCCTTTGGCTGAATTACATCGGTTATTGGGAAGATTACCATACACGAAAATTTGAAAAAAAAAATAGGTCCTCGTGTACAATGAGAATCGACTAATATATATACTGTGTATATATATATATCTATATATATATATATATACACAGTATATATATATATATATATATACACAGTATATATATATATATATATATATATATATATATATATATACAGTATATATATATATATATATATATATATATATATATATATATATTGTCATCCCTTAACATTTGCATTTTTAACATACAGTAATCACTCCAATATCCAACGTAATAGAGCCATAGGTAGGTCCGGATACTGGTTCTGTCCGGATATTGGGCCCCAGCTTATGGACTTGTACTTATGGACCCTAACTCAGAGAAACACCTATACAACTCCCTCTGGACATGCATAGCACCTATTTAAGACCCAAATCACACCAATAAGGCACATAAATGACTGAAATAAATGCAAAAGAAGCATAAAATAAGGGTTTAGAAGTAGGTTCATACAATAATAAACATTCTGGTGACTGGCCCCTGGACTGGTACTTATGGACCCTAACCTAGCCTAACTCAGAAAAACACCTTCCTACTGCACATGCATAGCTCCTAACACCCTATTCACACCAATAAAGGACATTAAAGAGTGAAATGAGGTAAGTATAGTATGGAAAAAAGTACAGTATGAAACATTCTTATGTCCGGATAGTGGGGATGTTCGGATATTGGGCGTCCGGATATTAGAGTGATTACTGTACATGGTTTTAAATATCCGCGGGTGGATACAGTACTAGGGCCGGAATCACTAAACCATTTTATCTCGTTGAACTCTGATGACACTGTTCACTGCAAATGTAACATTATCCTAGGCACAGTTCATGGCTGTTTTAGTGATGGCATTTACCAGTGAATCAAATATAAGACTCTTCCTTTTGACCACTTCATTTATTAATGTCATTAATTCATCAGGGGAAAAGTTAGGACAGGCTGGAAGTGTTTCGTTTCTACCATGTTCTCCTTTGCAATCTTGGCGGCGAAGGGTTTTGTTGTATATACCAGATGATACAAGGGGAAAGCTCCATGATCGGTTGGTCATACCAAAGCTTTGTGTGTAAAAGCCTCAGTCACTGGCTAATCAAAATTCAGCTGGTAATGGTTGAAATGCATGATGAACCTGGTGACCCTCCTCCCATCGCCGAGAACAGGTAAAGTAAATATTTTAACCGTTTTTTATAGCTTTTCTTGCCCTTAAGACTATTGTTTGTAAAGAAACCTTGGTCCCAATTAACGTGCCTATATGGTGGATGCGCGAGCAAGCACTGTTTGATATCGCACTATGTGATACACGTAAATTATGGGGAAAAATTCATTTGGTGGATGAGTGACTCAACTTTAGGGGTTAAACTTTTAAACACTGACAATTGCCCTAGTACTAAATAATAGTATACATACATACATGTACATGTGTACACATACACTCAATGAGCTGGTCTAAACCGGTTTGCTGCCCCCCCTCTCGTAAATAACACGAAGCAATACGCACCCAAATTGCAATGAAATTGTATGAGAGTGGCTAAAAGTGTTATTTCATATTATATTGTGAATTACTGCGATAAAATACAAGTGATTTAATGATATTTTTGTGATAATCAGAGAAGTCATGATGCTAAGCGCATTAGCTAGCAAACTTTTTGCTGCTGCAAACTGCAACTAAGCTATGAAATGACTCATGACATTATATCAATAAGCTTTATAAAAGTAAGTGGTAATATAAGTCATTCATGAATTCTGATAAAGTTTGTAATGATTTTCCTCACATCGTTACTGTTTCGCTAAAGTCTAAAGTAAACACTGGAATATCATAACAAAATCATAGGAGACTGGCTAGAAGTGTTTTATTTTTATTATTATTGATATTACTCTGAGGAGGTAACGTGGCTGTAACCCTATTATGTATGGAAAAAATCTTGAGGAGTGGTGGAAATTTCTGCTTCCCTGGGCTATTTCCTGCATCAGAGAGTCAAAACACACCTTGTATTCCCCCAAATCATTCTCCATGCTTGGAGTGCCTATGGACATGCAGTTTGATGCAAACGATAGTAGAAAGATTGACATTTGTCTCACAAAAATTTTAGCTCCCAAGATTAACGATAACCGGGTTAAAACACGAGTTGAAAACACAATTTTTTTCCTAATTCTCCACAGTGAGCACAGTCAGTTCAATGTCATCACAGCCTCTGCAGCCAAAGGGTTAAGGGGTGTCCAGGGGTGTTTTTAAAGGGGGCAGCAGATATATGCAGATTTTTACCATATGCGGGTGTCTCTGTTACCTAACCTCCATGTATGTTAAGGAAGCACTGTATATAGAGTATATATACAGCTACAGCAAACTGACTCTGGACCTCCCCCCACAAGGTATTAAAAAACACAGAAATCATAGTATATCACAATGATTGTTCATGAAATGCCATTCATTAATGTGAAATCATGTTTCTTTTGTTTTTCAAGACCAGTTGGATGCGTTTTGGCATGGAATCACTTAGACCTCTAAAGTATCTCTGAGGACATTTTTCTTTGCTCCAAATATTTGTCAGTTCAGTCTTGAGGCTGTCCAGATTGGGTGTCTTCTTCTCTGCCATGATTTTCTTCATCTTTGCCCAGCAGTTTTCTATCGGATTTAGATCCAGATTGTTGCCAGGCCAGTCGAGGACCTCAATCCGATTATCTTGAAGCCATTTTGTCACCTTTCTTGGCTTATGACATGGAGCTGAATCTTGCATGAAAAAGTCACACCCATCAATAGCAAAATAGTTTAACAAGTGATCTTTCAGAACTTGAATGTGCCAGCCACCATTCATCATCAAGTTCTTCGGAGGAAAGTAGAGGCCTCTCCTTCCCATTTCACCTGAGAAACACCCCCATACCATTAGTGAATGTGGGTGCTTAACAGTCGGCACTGTGTAAGCAGGGTCATATCGACTATGGGAGGCAGGGCGACAAACCTGGGCAGAACACACCTGGAACACTTGAAATGTGCTTTCATTGGAAAACATAACTTTTCACCACTCATCCAATGTCCAGTGTGCACAGTTCTTGGCAAACTGAATGCGCTGCTTCTTCATGCGGCCTGTGAGAAGCAGTTTCTTGGTTGCGGTGCGGCTTGGCAAACCCAACTCCTTCTGCAAGGTGTTAGATAGTTCGAAATGAGACATCTTGTAACACCTGGGGATGCATTCTCTTCAATTCTGCAGCTGTCAGTTGAGGATTCTTGATTAATACCTCCCTCTTCAGAAGTGTATCTGTACCTCTGGAAGTCGTCCTCTTCTTTCCACAGCCATGCTTGTGCTCTGGTACGACATCAGGTGGCAGGCCGCACGCTGCAGCAAGAATCTTCATAACAGTCAACTTTGCGTGTCCAGTATGTTAACAAATCGTGTTGACAGGGACATTATCCTGCCTCCATGCAATGATACGGACCCCCTCATCCCCTGAGCAGTATTTTCCAGGCATGACAACTCGACTTTAGGATAATAACAGGGTAAACAGTAATGCATACAACAAAAAAAAGAGGGAGGTGCAAGCTCGGAGTGACAGGAACATATAGTCCCACACTTGCTTCTGGGCAAGCACTGATGTGCTGAGTGTTTCACCACCTCCCGCCAACACCAGAGGAGTTGCCAGTTACTTCTTGCCCAAAAAATTCACTTGGTACAGGTGAAAACACAAATCAAAGACAGACAACTCTCCCATAGCAATTCTGTGTGTAGGTCCAAAGTCAATTTGCAGTGGGTATGTATGTATTTATGTGTGTGTATATATATAATACACATACATCTATCTATCTATCTATCTCTTGCCAGACGCCTCAATTCTGTTCAGGGTGGCCACAAAGAAATTGCCTCCATGTCGCCCTGGCAGCCCTGCTATTTCACTGCCCCGCTCCCAACTCACACTCCCCTCTCTCATATACCTCTCCACCCTATCCCTCCATCTCATCCTCGGCCTCCCCCTCCCTCTTCCCCCCTCCACCTCACTCACATACACTCTCTTCATCAATCTTTCACCCTCCATCCTCTCTATATGGCCAAACCACCTCAGTGTATTCCTCCTAACGTTTCCTTTCACATCCACATCCACACCAAAATGCTCCTTTATATCCTCATTTGTCAGCCTGTCTCTCCATGTGACTCCACAGGCTCCTCATTTCCACTGCTCTCACTCTTGACTTGTGTCCTTTCTGCAACGTCCAAGCTTCACTTCCATACGTAAGAGTTGGTATCATAATACTGTCATGCAGTAACTTCTCCACTTCCATGCTCACTTCCCTGCTTCTTATCACTGCTTTCAGGAACCAACAACCTTTTTTCCCTGCTGTACCCTTTCAAGCACTTCACCCTCCAAACCTCCAGCCTTACTCATCACACTACCGAAGTACTTAAACATACTCACATTTTCCAATTCCTCACCATCCAACCTTGCTGTACATTCACTGACTTCACCTCTCTCAAAGACCATCACTTTGTTCTTCCCTACATTCACCTTTAGATTCCATTTCTCACACACTCTCCCAAACTCATCCACCAAGCCTTGCAGCTTTCCTTCATCCTCACTCAACAACACAGTATCATCTGCAAACAACAGTACAGGGAGTTTCCAAACACTATCCTCTCTCACCAGGGCCACTCCAACATCTACTACCCTACCTTGTACCTCTTTTATTACCCAATCCATGTATATACATATTATATATATATATACAGTACCCTCGCGTCCAACACGCATTAGTCCAGCACGATTCACGTCCAGTACGGAGAGCAAATAATCAGTATTATTTAATACGATTTAATTATTGCAACACGAGTTTGTTAGCATAACACACACAGAGCTCCGAGAAGTTGGCCAAATCCGCAGAGTTCACCTCTAGCACGATCACCCCCAGTCCAACACGGTCATACTGGACATTCCCATGATGATGATAGCCAATGAAAACTTCTGATCAAGTAGCCTTCCCCGCCCTCTATCATGACGTGATCGTGATGCTGCCCAATTAAAAACGCTTCTGGTGTCACGTGATGTTTTGTTTACATTTCTCCCGCCACAGAGCCACTCAGTCGCATAATTGCATTGGAAGGTGCTTTTTTCTTGTTGCATTTTCTGCCCTTGTTACTGCATTTTACCCTGCTCACGATGCCTTGGAAGCCTTCTGAGAACCCCAAGAAGCATCGGCACCTCCCTCAGGCCACCAAGCTAGAAAGCATCGAGAGGAAGAAGAAAGGGGAGAGGAAAGTTGACATTGCCATGGCCTACGACATGAATGAAGCCAACGTGAGGACCATAATAAAATACCAAGACAAGATCCTGGCAGCTGAAGCAAATCACACGGCACTTCATACCAGGTTTGCTGAGGATATGATGGTAAATCGGAACGGTAACGTGGTAAAATTGCCGACGATACCACGGGCATTTGGAATTCATCTGGATGGATTCCTGCCGAGGATACGATGGTCAAAACAGTGTGACCAAAACCCAGGCGACTCGACAGAGAATGTATCGTACTACAGCATTGAACATTTAGCCTGACACTGAATACATATTAATATTTTAGAATAAATATCAATCATTTTGAAACCCTTCTCATTGGCCTGTGTACCAGTTTATAAATAAAGTTGCTTCTCCTTATTCTCTACCGAGTCAGCGACAGCGATCACTTTCCACACTCACGAGACGGGGCTCTGGCAACAGTGTGAGAAGCATGCCCTTTGCCGAGGATTAGAGTGCTAGGACAGGGAGAAGCAGGACCTTCCATGGCTGTGGACGAAGATAGTGATTCTGAGAGTGATTTCAAAGGATTTATGAGGGAGGTTGAGGAGGAGCAACAGCCATTACCCGCTAGTGACGCCAGCAGCCATCCTCCGGGGACCCAGTAGGACTACCTACAGCCTTGGATACCACCTTCCATTCCCAGCAAGCCCACCAACACTATCCTAAAAGGTTAGTTATCATTCATAGCACAGTACCATTTATTATAAATACAATAGTACCAATATATCTATAGGTATATGGTAGGTATTTAGGGTGACTTTTCCTAGGGTTGCTGACATAATTCATTTTTCCCCATAAGCTCTATTGTTAGTCCAACACGTTTTTGGTCCAACACGTGACCCATGCATGACAATATTACCGTGTTGGACGCGAGGGTACTGTATATATACATATATACATATATATATATATATATATATATATATATATATATATATATATATATATACCTGTATATATATATATATATATATATATATACACGTGGTGTAATGCGACGTGGAAAGTGTTAAGAATATATGGAGTAGATGGGAAGTTGTTGAATGCCGTGAAGAGTATGTACGATGGTGCGAAGGCTGCAGTGCGTGTGGATGGTGAACTAAGTGAATTTTTCTCTTTGAACGTTGGGTTGAAACAGGGATGTGTCATGTCTCCATGGTTGTTCAATCTGTACATGGATGGGGTAATAAAAGAGGTACAAGGTAGGGTAGTGGATGTTGGAGTGGCCTTGGTGAGAGAGGATAGTGTTTGGAAACTCCCTGTACTGTTGCTGGCAGATGATACTGTGTTGTTGAGTGAAGACGAAGGGGAGCTGCAAGGCTTGGTGGATGAGTTTGGGAGAGTGTGTAAGAAACGGAATCTAAAGGTGAATGTAGGGAAGAGTAAAGTGATTGTCTTTGCGAGAGGTGAAGTCAGTGAATGTACAGCGAGGTTGGATGGTGAGGAATTGGAAAATGTGAGTACATTTAAGTACTTCGGTAGTGTGATGAGTAAGGATGGAGGTTTGGAGGATGAAGTGCTTGAAAGGGTACAGCAGGGAAGAAAGGTTGCTGGTTCTTTGAAAGCAGTGATAAGAAATAGGGAAGTGAGCATGGAAGTGAAAAAGTTACTACATGAAAGTATTGTGATACCAACTCTAATGTATGGAAATGAAGCTTGGACGCTGTTAGAAGGACACAAGTCAAGAGTGAGAGCAGTGGAAATGAGTTATTTAAGAGGAGCCAGTGGAGTCGCATGGAGAGACAGGCTGACGAATGAGGATATAAAGGAGCGTTGTGGTGTGGATGTGGATGTGATAGGAAGCGTTATGAGGAACACACTGAGGTGGTTTGGACATGTGGAGAGGATGGAGAGTGAAAGACTGATGAAGAGAGTGTATGTGAGTGAGGTGGAGGGGGGAAGAAGGAGGGGGAGGCCGAGGATGAGATGGAGGGATGGGGTGGAGAGGTATATGAGAGAGGGGGGTGTGAGTTGGGAGCAGGGCAGTGAAATGGCGGGGGACAGGGCGACTTGGAGGCGATTTGTTTGTGGCCACCCCAAACGGGATTGAGGCGTCTGGTAATAGATAAATAGATAGATAGATAGCAATGCGACGTATGACAAAAACTTACACCAATGATCTATCACGTAATTTTTAGTACATTTTGTTCTGTAAACATATACTCTCTGTGCCCCCAGTTCGGTACCCAATATTCAGCTGTTTATGTGAAAAACTTTCATGGCTTGAATGTGTCATCAGGTGGGAGCTTCGCAGGGCGATGGGAGACGAGTATTATTAGCATATACAGTACTGTACATGAAAATCCTACATCATATCAGTACAAACGAATTTTAAGAAGAAACTTTACGTAGTCTATTGCTTTTTTAACATCGTCATGCATTCCTGCAATTCTTTTGCAGTAATCGACAATAATTAAGGATTAAATTCAAATTTTATAGACTGAAAGAGAGTAGGGAGGGAGGAGCAGGGGGGGGGAAGCAGGTGTGTTGTTGCCAGTTATGTAATGTTTAGTTCGTAGGATACAGCTACTAGCATCATCACAACACCCAAAGCTCATTCAGTGAAAAAACGTTATTACAAAGCAAGATTAGCGTCACTTTAAGTCAGGGGTAATAACATTATTTATTACAATTTTTCTGCTGTACGTAAACGTGGCACCATTGGTTATCTCCACCTGTATTCCCTGGCTGCAGATTGGCATTACCATCGCAGACTCCATAAAAATATACAATATCTGCATATTCTTCACTGCTGTACATACGTGGCATGTTGTTTCATGAACAAGTGAAATTGAACCCAGTGAACAAATGAACGCAGAGAACAGTATTTCAAGTGTGTGACTTGCCTGCAAATTCTCCTGTTCAAATGACACCATGGACGCAGGGTTGCCAAGTCCTTATCATCAATCTCGCTAGTTTAGTCCTGAAAACTTGCTAGAATGTCGCTAGACAGTAAACACTGCAAAATATCGTTAGAAAATATGATTAAATCTCTAGGATATCACCTACAAATAGTAAAAATATCCAGAATGTAGCTAGATATCATGTTGCCAGATGTTAAATAGTGTCGCTAGGTAGAAGCAGAAAATAGGTCTGGCTGTAAAGTCATTAAAATGGCAACCCTGCATCATTATTCTCACGTCACCATCATATGAAAGCAATGGTGCCACGTTTACTTGTAGCAAAAAAATTGCAATAAATAGTGTTATTACTCCTGACTTAAATTGACGCTAACCTTGCTTTATAATAATGTTTTTTCATTGAATGAGCTGTGGGTGTTATGATAATGCTGGTAGCAGTATCCTACGAACCAAACATTACATAACTGGCAAGAAAACACCTGCACTCCCCCTCCTCCCAACTCCCTTTCAGTCTATAAAATTTGAATTTAATCCTTATTTACAGTCGATTTGTGCAAAAGAATTGCAGGAATGCATGACGATGTTAAAGAAGCAATAGACTAGTAAACTTTCTTCTCAAAACTCGATTGTACTGATACGATGTGGGATTTTCATGTACAGTACTGTATATGCTAACGATACTCGTCTCCCATCGCCCTGCAAAGCTCCCACCTGATGACACATTCAAGCCATGCAAGTTTTTCACATAAACAGCTGAATATTGGGTACTGAACTGGGGGCACAGAGAGTATATGTTTATAGAACATAATATACTCAAAATTATGTGATAGATCATTGGTATAAGTTTTTGTCATATATTGCATTACACCCTGTGTATATATATATACATATATATATATATATATATACAGGTAACTCGCACGGAACACGATCTCACGGAACGCGCTCGCAATTATACACGGTAAGGGCTGGGATACATATAAGACAACGTAAGATTAAAAAAACATTATGAAAACTACAAATTAACAAAGGAGAGGCCTTTGAAAGATCAAATCCTCGAACGTCACCGCAGCGCGTGGTTTGTTTTGATTACGTGGCGATCTAGGCGGGAAATTATTCAGTGAGTAAGACATTTCCGAGTACAGTAGCACAGTATTTGTAAGTTAAATATTACAGCACTGTACTGTTCTGGTAAGTTTATGTGAAACTTAAAGTACTATTAAATAACGTTAAAGCAAGAAATAAAGTCTTATAACCAGTTTACCTGATAGGCGTCAGAATATTGCCTTTTTTATTTGTTCGTTTTTTCCACAGTGTTGTTCAGTATTTGTAAGTTAAATATTTACTGTTCTCGTATGTACTGTACTTGTGAGCACTTAAATAAAGTTAAATCATTAAATAAAGCCTTGTAACCAGATAACCCGAATTATATGATTACCCATGATCGGTGTCGGAATATTGCCTTTTTTGGTTGTTCGTTAAACTCTTACTGTACTGCTTTTCTACAGTACTGTATTTGTAAGTTAAATATTTACTGTTCTGGTATGTACTTGTAAGCAATTAAAGCATTAAAATTAATAAAGCCTTGTAACCAGTTAACCTGATTTATATGATTATCCATGATCGACGTCGGAATATTGCCTTTTTTTTTTTTGTTTGTTCGTTAAAGACTTATAATAAGAGAAAAATACATTTTTGTCTTGGTATCTTTACCTATTTGCTCAGGTTTGCTGTAATGGTTTGCAACTTGTAGAAAACCGTGAAAACTTTCGGGAAGTGAACGAAAATCTGGGACATGACCTTGACTTCACCCTCTCATGTATCATCTGTCAGTTCACCACCGGCTATCGTGATGAGTGGATGTACGATTTTTTCGCTCATGGCCATGCCTAACCACACATAGTTACACCCATTATCTCGACCCAGACAGAAAATACAACCTTTTTCCTCCCTTGCAAAACACAAACAACCACCCTGTTTACGAGACAGCAATATATATTGCGAAAATAACAAGGTAAAATGATAAAGATGAACGTAAAATGATAGAGAAAGATGAACATGTTATGATGGAAGAAATACGTTTTCCCTGTCTGTAAACGTATTTATTTCTGCTTTGTATCTGTATTCGTAATAATTAAACTTATTGTTAGTTCTGAAACTGCATTACGATTCTATTTTTAGCCATTCTCGTGGTGTGGGAGCTGGAAGTTGTGACACAACTTCCTTGTTGCTAATCGGACTGACCCTCCACTTTATTCTCCCGTGGCAGAGTCTAGCCTTGGAGGACGTGCAGTTTTCTCATTTAGGACTGAAAATTCAACTCTTTTGCTCCCTTTTCCAAGCATGGGCACACCGATAACGTAAAAAATAACTCGAAACTACCATAAACATATATCAAAAAGGTGAAAATGTATTCATAACATTTTTTTTTTTCCAGCCATTCCTAACAGATTATGTACTGAAATCATTCGATATCACAGTACTGCATTTCTAAGTTAAATATGTACTGTTCTGGTATGTACTTGTAAGTTAAAGCACTGGTACCAGTTAACCCCTAATTTATATGATTACCTATGATCGGCGTCGGAATGTTTCCTTTTGTTTACGTACAGTTTTTGTGTGTTGAAGTTTTGCTCAGGAGTACTGTATTTGTGAGTTATAACATTAAATAAACCTTCTAACCACTTAAAGTGCTTTCTAGTGACAGATAACAGCAAAACAACACATTTGGGGGGTCTAGGGAGCAAAATACGGAGTAGTTTAAATATACGCGATTTCGCACCTAACACGGCACGGTAGGAACAAAACCCACGTGTTCCGTGCGAGTTACCTGTAGTTAGTGGAATCTTCAAATTTCGATTGGCATATGTACCTAAAAATCACCGTAAAATTCAAATCATTGAAATTTAAAGTGAACTTCTTATGGGAAAAATTAGTTTGGGTCCGGGGGCCTCCGAACCTAACTACCTAAAATCATGATTTTTTGCCCACACCCCCTATAAACTTTATAAACTATAACTGTAGTTAAGTAACTGTAGTTCTGTACTGTATTGCCATACTGTCAGCAAGTGTATACTTGGTATATTTCTGCCCTTTCCTGTATTGCCATTTCTCCTTTGGCTGCGAAGATTTAGAGGAGCCAGGCTGCTCTCATCCATTACTACTGCTACCCGAAGAACCACTCTCGCTTGCCATCTTGATACAGGTAAGTTGCAACGAAACTATAAAGAAAATATATACAACTGAATTGCAGTGAAATGCATGTCTACATATGGAAGGTACAGGCTGGATGTGCAGCACTTGGCTGTAGAAGGCTGGCTGCTGGCAGGACAGTTGCAAGATGGCCGCCAACAACAGAGCATCGCCTTGCAAATGGCTTGCTGTTGTTGGTGCCTACTTTCATCTGGGAGCTCTTGTCCTTAAACATGACTATCTTTTTTCTCAGTCTCCATTGTTCATTTCTATGTTGCTCCTGATATTCATAATTACTGTACTTCTCTTCGTTTCAGTATTCTGCTTACTGTACTTGCTACCACCTGTAATTCATTTTGTTTTAGTATTTCTACTATTGATTCTCTTCCTTTAATTTCTCTTGTTATATCTTCGAGTTATCAAAGTATTGATTAGTTAATAATAAGTATATTTATGGAATGACAGGGAATCGTCCAGGGTGCGAATTGTCCTGACAGGAAATCGTCCATGTTTTGACGGGGAATTATCTGACAGGCGAATTAACTTGACAGTGAACTGTCTTGGAACCATATCATTGTATGCTTCATATACTGTATGAATAAATGATGTTGATTTTCATTCTCTTCTTGACACATGTCACACACGATATTAGGTTAGGCTCGTACTTTTTCTTATAATTTTCCTTCACTTCTAGCATTTTGGTTCACATCAAAAATATTATCTTTGCTTGTTTTGGTTGGAGTCTGGCCCTGAGAGCACATGACACTTACAATATTAGGCTAAGTTCATACTATTTCTTGTAATTTTCCTTCACTTCTAGCATTTTGGTTCACATCAAAAATATTATCTTTGCTTGTTTTGGTTGGAGTTTGGGCCTGAAAGCATCGAAATACGCGACTTTTGCATCGAAAAGTGAGGTAGGCAGACCACTCCAAAATGCATCGAAATTTGATTCATCAAATTCTAAACTGTCGAAATTTGAGATTCAACTGTATATATACATATAACTAGGCTCGCACAGTGCGCGAGAGATTGGGCAGTCCATGACCTCGCGCACTGGGAATTCGTGTACTAGGAATACATAATCTTATGGGAATAATTACATATGGGCGGTACCCCCTCATACCTAGACATTTTTTGGTTCTTAGAGATATAATAAAGGTCATATGTTTCAGACATATTACTAAAGCTATAGCTACAATAACAAAAATATGGGTAGTCACCTTAACAACAGTAGACAACAGGCCGGATGACCTTAAATAACAGGGGTTCCGAGGCATGGCAACACTTACAGCACCGCACTCCCCACCGCACCTCCCACCACACCAACACTTCCCTCCACAGACTCCTCTTGATCACCTTCCCCAGGAGCATCAAAGTCACTCACTTTGGCCATAAACTCTTCAAAGTCCAATGCTGACACTTCTGACATTGCATCCTCTTCATCCTCAACAGGAACAGGAGCAGACGATGTCGCTGGTTCTGCAGTTTCACCGACTTGAGCCCACTGTGTGTAGCTTGTTATGAGCATCTGTCTTCTCCTGTTTATTTCTTCCCTGTGCATGTCTGTGTAGAAACGGAAGAGTTTGTCGATACCAACCAGAAGTTCCTCCGTTCTTAGGTTGCTCACTTCCTGTTCCTTCACCTCTTCCTTGAGCCTATCCACGGCAGCAAGGATCTTGCTAATGTTTGACATACACAGCTCAGTCCTGCCTTCCATCATGCTAGGCTGCTCAACTTGACTCTGTCTGGCGTCAGGCTCTGCGTCAGCCTTGTCTATCCGTTGCAACACTTCCTCAGGAGGCTGTTCCTCAGTAGCAGTGTGCACTTCTTGTATGTCCGCCAATGTAACGTCCTCGAAACCTGGTACAGCTTGTGCTGCTGTCAATGTTGCTGCCTCAGCCTCGGCCAGTGGTTGAATGGCTGTCTCCTGGGTGATGCATAAGTGAGGCATGAGCATTCGTCATGCATAGTTCACCGTTGCAGGTGTAATCTGGTGCCAGGCTTGTAGGAGAAATTCAACTGCGTCCTTCATTGTAAAATTACGCTAAAATGCCTCAACAGTCATGGCATCTGTGGCAGGTCGGGATACAGATGCTGGTGGAGATGGAACGGGTGCAGATGCCTCATCAAGGTCTTCGTCATGATCTTCTTGTAGGGCATGAGGCTCATCTTGGGTGTTGGTCTTCCTGCGTAAGTAGTCGTACACTTGCTTATGGTAGAAATGCTTCACAGTGGCGATTAGTTCTTGATCCAGTGGCTGCACTAGTGACGTCGTGCAGGGCGGCAGAAACACAACACAACAATCCTTATGAAGATCATCAAGGTATGGAGGGTGACTTGGTGCGTTATTAAGCACAAGGAGCATCTTAAATGGAATGCCCAGTTCCCGACACTTGGCCCTGACATCAGGGACACACTGCCTCGTTAACCAGTCTGCCATAATGTTCCCGGTCATCCAACCATTTGCGGACTTGTACCAATACACGCCACTTACATCCATGTTCGTGAGGTTTTTGTAGCACCTTGGGTGTGAAGCTGTGTGTACAACACCTGGCCTCATCTTGTGGCTCCCTGACAGGTTTACAGCGAACATTACCGTCATCTTACACTTCTGGAGCTTGCGACCAGGGGCTTGTTTCTGTCTCTTAGCGATGTAAGTTGATTTGGGCATGGCCTTGTAATATAATGACGTTTCATCGATGTTGTAGATCTGGTCCTTGGTGCACTGTCACTCTTCAATAATCGCTCAAAATATCGCAGGATAGTCTCTCGCGGCCAGCTCATCGGCAGAGGCACGTTCACCAGACACTTTCACGTAACAGAGTTCCTTGCGCTTGAGAAAACGGTCCAGCCATCCAACCAATGCCCTGAAGGGTTTTTCCACTTTTAACCTGCGAGATGCTGCCTTGTAAAAGAGCTGGGCTTGGTTCCGAATAATTCTTCCATTCAGTGGAACACCTTCCTCATTATGAAGGTGGCAAGATAGCGCTCCATTAGTATCACAGCACGATTTCCCACCCACGAATGGCCGTCTAGGTCAGAGGCACCGGACATCTTTACTACAGTCTTTATGGCTTCACGGTTCTTCCACACAGTTCTCACCGTAGATTCAGCCAGTCCCAGGGTTCTCCCGATTGCAGTGTTTCCTTGACCCTCCTCCTTCATCTTAATGATCTTTAACTTGGTGGCGTGCGTCAGAAGTTTCTTAACTCTTGGTGTTGGAGCCATGGTGCGGCGAAGTACAGGCAAGGATGGAGCAGCACAAAAAACACCACACGTTGTACACGACAGGTTAGCTGTAGAGAGCGGATCTGCACAGTGCATGAGCCAGGACTGTTATGGCGCGCCCGCTCCCTTGTACCCCAAGCTGCGCAGTAGAATGCCCGGGAATTTTTGCGCATCAACACGACGTCACGTGACGCGCTGTGCGAGGGGTGGTCGCGCACTAGTAGAAAATGGCATCTTTAAGCCACTCCTTGCCTCTGCCTCACGTTCTGTGCGGTAAACTCGCGCATTGAAGGGTTTTTGGTTATGATTTTTGGTCACTCGCGCACAAAGAATCGCGCACTGTGTGAACCTACTGTATATATATATATATATATATATATATACAGTAACCTCTCAAATAATGCGAGGGTTAGGTTCCTGGAGAGGTCGCGTTAGTTAAAAACGCATTTTTTAAACATAATTTTCCCATAAGAAACAATGGTAATATTGGGGGTTACGTTCCTGGACTCTGGGAAAGTTTACCCATTTGGGGAGTTATGCTACTCTAAACTTAAAGGCAACAATATTAATTTGAAGGAAAATCCACTTAAAAAACAAAAACAGTATATCTGGGGAGAAATAAACAGCATTTGAGCCCTAGTTAGGCCGAAGCGTTGTTTACTTCTCCCCAAATACATACTGTTTTCCTTTTTTACATGGATTCTCTTTCAATTCTGCTTCATTCATGGTATTGTGAAAGTTCCTAAACATTATTAATGCATTACTAGGTCATAAAAACACTACAGTAAAAGCAACATTTTCATTACAGTAAGTAGGTCACAAACAATAACAACACACAGCCTCGCTTCATCTATGCATCACTAGTCGTCTGCTGCCATCCCTCCTTACCCCACTAACCCATCTCCTGCCGCTCCCCACCCTAAATTTGTTGTCCCTCTTCGCTCTGCTGTCCTTCCTCTTCCTCTGACTCCCGTGCTACTGGTGATGAAGATAACTCCCTTAAGTTTTCTGTCTCCTCCATAAAGAACTTCTCCATCTTGGTGTGAGTGGATTTCTTCATTCTGTTCTGCAGCATCAAGTTGTAGCAATTTAGATCTACCATCACTTTCCTGGCTAAATTTTGTCCAAAAATGAGCCAAATTGCTCTGTATGGGGCCAAACTTCATTTTTGAATATTATAGTTTGAATAAAACCAGTTTAAGCAACAGACAAATAAAAAATTGTATTTATGCATAAACTGCCACACACGGTCTATCGGCTCGGGACTGTCCAAGGCGCACACGTACCTGTAAAGTCGCGTTAAATTGAGAAACCCTTGTTAGTAAAACATATCTCCTTAAATATTTCGTGTTAAAACAAAAACGCGTTTTTTTTAACTCGTGTTAGTTGAGAGGTAACTACAGTATATACCCGTATATATATATATATATATATATATATAATATATATATATATATATATATATATATATATAGTAATCCCTCTAATATCCGAACGCCCAATATCCGAACATCTCCACTAACCGGACATAATCGTCTCGGGATCCAATATTCCCAAAATGGTCCAGGGGGGGGGGAGGGATTTTTTCCTGCCCATAATTTGAAATTGGCGCGCAGGGCGTGGGACAGCTTTGTTGTGGCGCGTCATTCCTCCAACGTCTGCTAGAGCGCCCCTGCATCCTCCCCACTTTCCGCCTCTCTCTCGTCGCGAGTGAACACTCGTCGTCATGGCTGCCCACATGCTCGCATTTGTGGTGGTGCCTTACCTGGTGCAGGCACTCCTGCTGCTCTCGTGCCTCTCCTTCGTGTGTGTGATGATGGCCCCGCCGCCTGAGAAGAGGAAGAGAGTGGTGCTGACTCTGGAGAAGAAGCGGGAGATATTGGAGAAAGTAGATGCGAGGTGGTCTTCTTCACGCATCCTCCGCGAATTTAACCTGGCCCGATCTACTTTGTTTCATATTAAGAGATCCCGAGACAAACTCATGCAGTACACGGCTGACTTCTCGTCGAGAAGCAAACGCAACGTCGAGAGGAAAGCAATGTTTACTCTCAAGTTTGCTGAAGTCGACCGCTCCACGTTGATTTGGTATCGACGACAACGTGCTGCTGATGTGATGGTACGTGGTACGGAGCTGAAGGCTGCTGCTGAGAAGTTCGCCAGGCTTCACGACGCCCTAGACTTCAAGACATCCGAGGGTTGGCTCTTCGCGTTTAAGTTACCGTAAAACACCGTAACTTCGGACAGCGCCCAAATTTCGGACATTTTGCGAAAAAATGTAATAATTGAAGTTTACTGGAAAAAAGTGCGATACTTGCAAAAAATAATGATATGGATAGGTACGGTAATCTTTAAAGATTATTATGTATAAGTCCTATTAAACTAGCTTGAATATGTGAGGGTGAAAAAAAGTTTATGAATCAAATGGAAAAAAATCGACAATTTCTAACCCTGCAAAACTTTGTTCACACAGAACAAACAGTTTCATTTGTAAGAACGTGATTAGTACGATTATATATGGAAAAGTGTTGTAAGTGCTGGGTAGTAAACTGTTTTAAAATATATACATGCATACTCTTGCTATGACTGTTTTAATGAATATCTCTGTATTTTTCAGAAAAAATTCCTCAATTCCGACAGACAAATAACTGGAAAAATACAGACTATAGGTGTGTGTGTGTGTGTGTGTGTGTGTGTGTTTTACAAGCACAGGCCTATTAGGATAGTGAGTGTGTGTGTGTGTGTGTGTGTGTGTGTGTGTGTGTGTGTGTGTGTGTGTGTGTGTGTGTGTGTGTGTTTGTATGTATGTATGTATGTATGTATGTGTGTGTGTGTGTGTGTGTGTGTGTGTTTAAGACCAAAGTGTGTAGCTCGTTAATACATTCCATAGTGCTGTCATAACATGTGCCTGTGTGTGCGTGTGTCTGTTGATTTGTGTGCATGTTAGTGGGTGTGTGGGTGTCATCAGAACCAATAAGAAGTGTTTAACATCACATTATGTTATTTAAGTATGCATTTGTTGAGTCAGTGAGGTATCTACTTGATAAATACATGAAGTTTTGTTTAGGAAAAAGAGATCAGTTCCCCTTACAGTTTGGAATGTATGCAATGCATTTTTATATATTTTTTTCATCTGAAAAAGTTTCTGAAGAGTTCTTAGTTATATTTATGGCCAGAATACCTCACTACAAAGTCATATGATGCATCTTAATGTGATCTCAAATTATGAGCTCACAAAAGAAGATATTTTTGGATATTTCTCTTTATATTTGTATAACTTGGGCCACGAGTGCACAATATTTTTTTTGAGATTTTTTTAAAAACTTTTAAAGTGTCCGAGGTTTGGCCAGTGTGTCCAGAGACAGGTGCTATTAACCTTTCTCATGTTTAAAGGGCAAATACTTGGATGTCCGAAGTTTGGAAGAGCTGTCCAAAGTTAGGAAATTTGTTCCTAACTTCGGACATTTGAAAATGAAAAATAAACACACGAATTTAGCGTGGCTAATTTTTTTTATTATATGGACTCAGTAGGTACTGTCCCTGGCTACCACAGGACACCAACGGGGATAAAACTGCACCATTTTACACAGAGTTATTCATTAAAACACATTAAAAGTGTCTGAAGTTAGGGTGTTTTACGGTACGGCATGGCCTTACCAACCGTAAGGCTCGTGGCGAAGCTTTGGACGCTAACGAGGATGGAGTTGACGAGTTTCGGCACAAGGTGAAGGGCTTCATTGATAGGGAGGGCCTCACTCTCGGTCAAGTCTACAACGCTGACGAAACTGGTTTATTCTATTGCTCTTTCCCAACGAACACTCTAGCCGAGGAGACGGAGAAGCGTGTACCTGGCCGCAAGCTATCCAAGGAATGGATATCTGCTTTGTGTTGTGCTAATGCTAACAGCAAGCACTGGTTTAAGCCCGTTATTGTTGGCTGCGCAAAGCAGCCTCGGTGTCTTCGTGGGGTGATGGATGTCCTTCCTGTCGTCTGGTACCATTCTTTGAAGGCATGGTTCACAGCCCAGATCTTCATAGACTGGTTCCACCACCATTTCGTCAAGGAGGTCATACATTACCAGACGGAGAAACTGGGAATCCCACGCGACCAGGTAAAAGCCCTCCTTCTCCTCGACAATGCACCTGCCCACCCGTACGACAAGGACTTGGTGGCTGAGAATGGCCAGATTAGGTGCATGTTTCTGCCACCTAATACGACTCCTCTCATCCAACCAATGGACCAAGGAGTGATCGTGGCAACGAAGAGGCTGTACCAACGGAAGTTCCTGGACGAGGTGATGGTTGTTCTCGAGGACGAGGACGAGCGCAGGGAGGGACGGGACACGCGAGGCCAGCGGACTTTGGAAAACCTTCGCCACTACAACATCAAGTCTGCAATCTACAACTGGGCCAGTGCATGGAAGGAAGTCCCTGTCAAGACTCTAGAAAATGGTTGGTCTTGTCTGCTTCTCAGAACGGATGTGGAGTACGATTTCCTAGGTTTTGACGTAAATGACTTCCATGCACGTCTACGTACGCATGGCGACGATGTTGATGTGGACGACGTGCGTGAGTGGTTGGGCGACGACGAGGGCGATCCTGGGTATCAGACCCTGTCTGATATCGAGATCGCATCTTCAGTTGCAGGTGTCAGTACCCAGCTTGAAGGTTCCGACGAGGACGGCGACGATGATGCGGACTCCTCTCAGCATGACACAACTCCAGCCATCCCCAAGCTGAGCGCACTCTGGGAACACCTAGAGTTCGTTCTCGACTACCTGGAACACCCGGACTGCGACAGGGAGATGGGGCCCTTAGGACTTGTGGAGGAAGTGCGTGCTTTCAGGCAGCGCATCATTAATCGTCAGAATCGTCGTTCCTTGTGTCAATCAACGATTGACAGTTTTTTCAGGCCCATGACCCCTGCTGTGCACAGCCCTGACTCCACTCCATTGCCTCCCCAAGACAGGCCCTCATGCTCCGAGCCACAGCCCAGCACATCAGCCATGGTGGAGTCACCGCTCGACGTGAGTTTGCGTCTGTCTCCAGAGTCGTCTGCAGTGGGTACGCCATCACCACGACCCAGCAATGCACCCCTAGGTCACCTGCCAGCGATACGCTTGTACTCTGACAGCGAATAGACGCCAATAACTTCTCCACTAGACCACACGGGAATTTACAGTGTTGTGCAGTGAAAAAAACAGTGCATTGTGTTAAGGATTTACAGTTGTGAGTGAAAAGACAAACAATTTTTGGACTAAATTTAACGTAAATAAACTTGTGTGATTTTGCTTTAGAAAATGGTTATAAGAGTGGAAAGACTTAAAGTGCAGAGTGCAACACTTATTAAGTTACAATGGAGCATAAGTTAGACAAGAGTGCGCACTGTGAAGAGAATGGACTTCTGAGTGAGAATGACTACGTTCAGTGCAAGACTTCATGAACAGTGTACTGGAAGAGCTTCAGGAAATCCTTCTTACTGTCAGAGTCTGAGAGCAGGCGGTTATTCATCGAGATGGCCATGGACTTGCTGTAAGGAGGTAGAATGTTTCATACTGTACTCTACTGTATTTTCCATACTATACTTACCTCAAACACCTCATTTCACTCTTTGATGTCCCTTATTGGTGTGAATATGCTGTGTCTTCGGTGCTATGCATGTGCAGTAGGGAGGGGTTTTTCTGAGTTAGGCTACTACCAGTACCCCCTGGGGGATTTTTCAAGAATACTCCTCCAGTATCCCTGCTTGTCGTAAAAGGCGACTAAAAGGGTTGACGGAGGGTTAGTGCCCCTCCCCAGAAAACAACTAACTAAAAAAACAAACAAGAAGCCTCGGACAAGGACTGACCAAACGTTGATGACCCAGGACCGGACAAAGGACTTGGTAATGTGTACATGGAATGTAAGAGGAGCGAATGATGAAGTGAAAGAGAGAGAGATTGTCCAGGTGCTTGAGGATGCGAAAGTGGATGTATGTGGAATAACTGAAACAAAATGGAGAGGAGAAAGTGTGAGAGAATGGGAGTATGGATGGGGTATATGTGCAGGAGTAGATGAGAATGAGAGGGCAAAGGAAGGAGTGTGTATAGTTGTGAGTAAAAGATGGAAGAAGAGCATAAGACAGTATGGATCAGTTGGGTCAAGGATTGTGTGGGTAAAGTTGAAAGTTGGAATACAAATGTGGGCGATTGTGTGTGTGTATGCGCCAACGCAAGATCGTGCTAGAAGAGTGAGAGAAGAGTTCTGGACAAATGTGGAAGTGTGCATGGAAAAGTTTGGAAGGAATGAGAGAGTGTTTTTGATTGGTGATATGAATGGTAAAGTTGGTAATGTGAAGGTGGATGGAATAGTTGGTGAGTGGGGTGTGCCTGCTGAGGTAGATGAGAATGGGAGTGCGTTAGTGGACATTTGTGCTGGGAGGGGGCTGGTAATAGCCAATACCCTCTTCAGGCATAAAATGATCCACAGGTATACATGGCGAGTGATGAGAAGGGTGGGTGGTGAACTGAATGAAAGGAAGGCAATGATTGATTATGTGTGTGTGGATGAAAGGATGCGAAGATGTGTAAAGGATGCAAGAGTGTATAGAGGTTGGGGGAGTGGACTTTCTGACCACTACTTGGTCGTGGCCAGAATTAGGATGCAAGTAAGATGGAGGAATAGAAGAAGGGAAAGACGAGAGGAAGGAGTAGTTGCAAGGAGAGTGGAAAGGTTAGAAGAGGATGAGAAAAAGGCAGAGTATAAGAGAGAAGTGGAGGAACGATTGGGCAAATATGAATTGGAGCAGATGGGAGACGTGGAAGGTGTGTGTAAGATATTTACAGAAGAAATATGTGCAGCATGTGATGTGGTGTGTGGAAGGAAGAGAAGACGGAGGGGGGTGCAAGGAACAGCGTGGTGGACTGAAGAGGTGAAACAGGCAGTGGCACAAAAGAAGAAAGCATACAATGAATGGATGAGAAATAGGGGCATGGAAGAAGTTGAGAGGCGGAAGAGAGTTATATGTGGAAAGGAAGAGAGAGGTGAAAAGATTAGTAAGAGAGAGTAAGAAGAGAGTGGATGAGGAATTTGGAAGGAATTTGAGTGTAAAGTGGAGGGACTGTAAGAAAATGTTCTGGAGAGAAGTGAAAAGAGTAAGACAGGGTGGAAGTGAAGTTAGCAGGGGAGTGAAAGATAAAAATGGTAGATTACTAGTGGAGAAGGGAGAAAAAGTGAGCAGATGGAGAGAACACTTTAAGGAATTGTTGAACGTAGAGGATGGAAGTAATGCGAGTATAAGTGGCTGGGGAATGGCTGGGAGAACTAGGGAGGTGAGAAGACAGGAAGAAATCAGTAGGATAGAAGTTGTGGAAGCAATGAAGAAAGTTAAATCTGGGAAAGCCCCAGGAATTGATGGAGTGTGTGGTGAAATGCTGAAGCATGGGGGAGAGATAGTAGTAGAATGGATGTGGAAGATGTGCAGATTGGCCTGGGAGGAAGGTAGAGTCCCGGAGGATTGGAAGTCAGGTATAATTATTCCCTTGTACAAAGGAAAAGGGGAAAAAGAAGTGTGTGGTAATCATAGGGGCATTTGTCTTCTTAGTATAATAGGAAAAGTGTATGGTAGGATACTTATAGACAGAGTTAAAGAAAGAACAGAGAAATTAGTTGGAGAAGAACAGGGAGGCTTTAGGAAGGGAAGAGGTTGTGTAGATCAGATATTCATTCTTAGATCTTTAGTGGAAAAGTTTCTAGAGAAGGGAAAGAAGTTGTATGCGGCTTTCATGGATTTGGAGAAAGCATATGACAGGGTGGATAGACAAGGATTGTGGAAAGTGTTAAGAATATATGGAGTAGATGGGAAGTTGTTGAATGCTGTGAAGAGTATGTACGATGGTGCGAAGGCTGCAGTGCGTGTGGATGGTGAACTAAGTGAATTTTTCTCTTTGAAAGTTGGTTTGAAACAGGGATGTGTCATGTCTCCATGGTTGTTCAATCTGTACATGGATGGGGTAATAAAAGAGGTACAAGGTAGGGTAGTGGATGTTGGAGTGGCCCTGGTGAGAGAGGATAGTGTTTGGAAACTCCCTGTACTGTTGTTTGCAGATGATACTGTGTTGTTGAGTGAAGACGAAGGGGAGCTGCAAGGCTTGGTGGATGAGTTTGGGAGAGTGTGTAAGAAACGGAACCTAAAGGTGAATGTAGGGAAGAGTAAAGTGATGGTCTTTGAGAGAGGTGAAGTCAGTGAATGTACAGCGAGGTTGGATGGTGAGGAATTGGAAAATGTGAGTACGTTTAAGTATTTGGGTAGTGTGATGAGTAAGGATGGAGGTTTGGAGGGTGAAGTGCTTGAAAGGGTACAGCAGGGAAGAAAGGTTGCTGGTTCCTTGAAAGCAGTGATAAGAAACAGGGAAGTGAACATGGAAGTAAAAAAGTTACTACATGACAGTATTGTGATACCAACTCTAACATACGGAAGTGAAGCTTGGACATTGTTGGAAGGACACAAGTCAAGAGTGAGAGCAGTGGAAATGAGTTATTTAAGAGGAGCCTGTGGAGTCACATGGAGAGACAGGCTGACAAATGAGGATATAAAGGAGCGTTGTGGTGTGGATGTGGATGTGATAGGAAGCGTTGTGAGGAACACACTGATGTGGTTTGGCCATGTGGAGAGGATGGAGGGTGAAAGACTGACGAAGAGAGTGTATATGAGTAAGGTGGAGGGTGGAAGAGGGAGGGGGAGACCGAGGATGAGATGGAGGGATGGGGTGGAGAGGTATATGAGAGAGGGGGGTGTGAGTTGGGAGCAGGGCAGTGAAATGGCGGGGGACAGGGCGACTTGGAGGCGATTTGTTTGTGGCCACCCCAAACTGGATTGAGGCGTCTGGCAATAGATAGATAGATAGAACTACCAGTCCAGGAGCAAGGGACTTGTAAGTACCCAGAATGTTGAATATTGTATGAACCTACCTCAAAAACATCATTTTATGCTTCTTTTGCATTTATTTCAGTCTTTTATGTCCCTTATTGATGTGACTTGGGTCTTAAGTAAGTGCTATGCATGTCCAGAGCGAGTTGTATAGGTGTTCTTCTGAGTTAGGGTCCATAAGTACAAGTCCAGAAGCTGGGGCCCAATATCCAGACATGACCACTATCTGGACCTGCCTATGGCTCTATTATGTCGGATATTGGAGGGATTACTTGTTGATTTTTTGTTTTTTTTTGTTTTTCCGAGTAAAAACAATAGTACCTTTACTAAAACGTTTTTGGATAAAGTAGACACAATCAGCTTTAAAATGATGTAAACGCCATTATCCTAGGTATAATAGTTTTTGCGGTATCATTCTTCAAAGTTGTAAAAACTTTAGATGTGATTTCTGCCACTTTTAAAAAGCGGTGGATGGGTATACTCTCGCACGCGGGGCCTCATATATATATATACTGTATATATATATATATATATATACACAGTACCCTCGCGTCCAGCACGCGTTAGTCCAGCACGATTCGAGTCCAGCACGGTGAGCAATTAATTAGTATTATTTAATACAATTTAATTACTGCAACACGAGTGTGTTAGCATAACACGCACAGAGCTCCGAGAAGTGGGCCAAATCCGCAGATTTCACCTCTAGCACGATCACCCCCGGTCCAACACGGCCATACTGGACATTCCCATGATGATGATAACCAATGAAAAACTTCTGCTCAAGTAGCCTTCCCCGCCCGCTATCGTGACGTGATCGTGATGCTGCCCAATTAAAAACGCTTCTGGTGTCACGTGATGTTTTGTTTACATTTCTCCCGCCACAGAGCCACTCAGTCGCATAATTGCATTGGAATGTGCTTTTTTCTTGTTGCATTTTCTGCCCTTGTTACTGCATTTTACCCTGCTCACGATGCCTTGGAAGCCTTCTGAGAACCCCAAGAAGCATCGGCACCTCCCTCAGGCCACCAAGCTAGAAAGCATCGAGAGGAAGAAGAAAGGGGAGAGGAAAGTTGACATTGCCAAGGCCTACGACATGAATGAAGCCAACGTGAGGACCATAATAAAATACCAAGACAAGATCCTGGCAGCCGAAGCAAATCACACAGCACTTCATACCAGGTTTGCTGAGGATATGAAGGTAAATCGGAACGGTAACGTGGTAAAATTGCCGACGATACCACGGGCATTTGGAATTCATCTGGATGGATTCCTGCCGAGGATACGATGGTCAAAACAGTGTGACCAAAACCCAGGTGACTCAACAGAGAATGTATCGTACTACAGCATTGAACATTTAGCCTGACACTGAATACATATTAATATTTTAGAATAAATATCAATCGTTTTGAAACCCTTCTCATCGGCGTGCGTACCAGTTTATAAACAAAGTTGCTTCTCCTTATTCACTACCGAGTCAGCGACAGCGATCACTTTCCACAGTCACGAGACGGGGCTCTGGCAACAGTGTGAGAAGCATGCACTTTGCCCAGGATTACAGGGCTAGGACAGGCAGAAGCAGGACCTTCCATGGCTGTGGACGAAGATAGTGATTCTGAGTGTGATTTCGAAGGATTTATGAGGGAGGTTTGATTTCGAAGGATTTATGAGGGAGGTTGAGGAGGAGCAACAGCCATTACCCGCTAGTGACGCCAGCAGCCATCCTCCGGGGACCCAGTAGGACTACCTACAGCCTTGGATACCACCTTCCATTCCCAGCAAGCCCACCAACACTATCCTAAAAGGTTAGTTATCATTCATAGCACAGTACCATTTATTATAAATACAATAGTACCAATATATCTATAGGTATATGGTAGGTATTTAGGGTGACTTTTCCTAGGGTTGCTGACATAATTCATTTTTCCCCATAAGCTCTATTGTTAGTCCAACACGTTTTTGGTCCAACACGTGACCCATGCATGACAATATTACCGTGTTGGACGCGAAGGTACTGTGTATATATATATATATATATATATATATATATATATATATATATATATATATATATATATATATATATATATATATATATATATATATATATATATATATATATATATATATATATATATATATATATATATATATATATATATATATATATATATATATATATATATATATATATATATATATATATATATATATATATATATATATATATATATATATATATATATATATATATATATATGTATTGTATATATATATATATATATATATATATATATATATATATATATATATATATATATATATATATATATATATATATATATATATATAATATATATATATATATATATATATATATATATATATATATATATATATTATATTATATTATATTATATTATATTATATATATATATATATATATATATATATATATATATATATATATATATATATATATATATATATATATACTGTATCTACAGTATATATGGAGCCTCTGGTTCAGTGGTAAAGTGTGCGTTATTATACATGGGAGAACCAGGGTTCACGCTCCACCAAGGTGAGGAACTTTGGGAGTGTTCTCCCAGCCATGTACCGCTCTGGCAGACATAAGGGGTGCTGTGGTTGAACCAGTGTCGCTTACTATAAAGTATGCTTGCACCCAGTCGGCTTGAGCAGGCCGATTACACGTGGTTCAGAGACTACACAAAGCCACTCCTACATTACAATCACACTTACAAGCACTTCTCACTCTAAGTACAATCTCTAACAGACAGCCTAAGCCAGTTAGAGGAGATACATAGGCTGTATCATCCCCACTTCATTTAGGTTAGGCTGGTCCTGCAATGAACACTCAAATGGCTGATGACGATGACGATGATGATGATGATGATGATAATATATATATATATATATATATACTGTATTACGGTACATATATCATCCATCAATCAACCAATCCTATGTTGCTCCATGAGGCGCGTAAGAGCCCTGGGCCAGGCAAGTTGGTCCTGGCATTTACAATGAGAATGACCAGCCTCACTCATCCCTGCGTGGCAGTACGTGAGCAATAAAACCCAACCACCCCATGGATATAAACTTGCACCAGCTCAATCCGATTGGAGCGCCTTAATTACTCACTATACCACCAGGTGCCGTAATTTGGTTATATGGTAACCACCCAGCATAGTAAATGATTTCCCAGTGTACAGGAAACCATTTGGCTTGTCACTCACTGTAGGGTCATCCATAGGCAGAAGGAAAAGGAAAGAATGAAGGAAAGAAAGACAGAAAAGGGAGTGTAAAGTCAAACGTGGGCAGACGGAAGAGTATATCTATCTATACACCTCATCAACAACTGCTGCCTTCCCAATCTTCAGCTCTGTAGTTTTGCAACATATTCTCAGGCACCTCATACCTTCTTTATCACTAAAACTAATCATGCTTCCTACTAAGCTACTTTCATCATTTGTATTCATAATTCTTTCAAAATATTCTTTCAATCTGCTCCTAATTTCCCTTCCAGTCAAACATTTCTATCTACCTATCTATCTATAGCCCGACGCCCTAATCCCGCAAAGGGTGGCCACAGACAAAACGCCTCCAAGTCACTCTGTCACCCACCATTTGACTACTCTCCCCCCAACTCACCCCTGCCTCCCTCATATACCTCTCAACTCCATCCCTCCACCTCATCCTCGGTCTACCCCTCCCTCTACCTCACCTACATACACCCTCTTAGTCAGTCTTTCATTCTCCATTCTCTCCACATGTCCAAACCACCTCAGTGTATTTCTCCTAATCTTCTCAACCACATCCACATCCACCCCACAACGTTCCTTCACTTCTTCATTCGTCAACCTGTCCCTCCATGTCACTCCACATGCTCCTCTCAAGTAACTCATTTCCACTGCTCTCACTCTTGACCTGTTCCCCTCTTGCAAGGTCCACACCTCGCTGCCATATGTCAGGGTAGGGATTACAATACTATCATGCAGTGACTTCTTAACTTCCATACTCACCTCCCTATTTCTCATCACTGCTTTCAGTGAACCAACAACCCTCCTTCGCTGCTGTACCCTTTCACGCACTTCATCCCCCAAAGTTCCATCCTTACTCACCACACTACCCAAGTACCTGAATGCACTCACATTCTCCATACCCTCACCATCCAAGCTCACTGTACATTCTTTGACTTCATTCCTCTCAAACACCATAACTTTACTCTTGTTTACATTAACTTTCAGCTTCCTCCTCCTACACACTGTCCGAAATTCATTCACCAAACCTTGCAACTCCCATTCATCTTCACTCAACAATACTGTATCATCAGCAAACACAACACCGGAAGCTTCCAAATCTCACCCTCATTCATTAGAGCCACACCCACATCCACTGACCTATCTTGCACCTCCTTTACAACCCCATCCATGTATATATTAAACAGCCATGGAGACATCACACAACCCTGTTTCAGTCCCACATTGAGATCAAAGAACTCACTCAGCTCACCATCCACTCCCACTGTAGCCCTAACTCCTTTGTACATACTCTTCACAGCACTCAACAATTTCCCATCCATTCCATATATTCTTAATACCTTCCACATACCTTGCCTATCTATTGTCATAAGCTTTCTCCAAGTCCATGAAGGCAGCATACACTTTCTTTCCCTTCTCTAGATTCTTCTCCACAAAACATCTTGGAACAAATATCTGATCTACACACCCTTTTCCCTTCCTAAATCCCCCTTGTTCTTCTCCAACTAGCTCCTCTGTCATATGCCTAACCCTATAAATGAGTATTCTACCATATATTTTACCAGTCACACTAAGAAGGCAAATACCCCTATGGTTACCACATACTTCTCTCTCCCTTTTTCCTTGTATAATGGAACAATTATACCTGATTTCCAGTCTTCTGGAACCCTTCCCTCTTCCTAAGCCAATCTACACAACTTCCATATCCACTCCACAACAATCTCACCCCATACCTCAGCATTTCACCACACACTCCATCAATTCCTGGGGCCTTTCCCAACTTGATCTTTATTGCTTCCACTACTTCACCCCACTGATCTCTTCCTCCCTCCCCTCATCTCTTCTTCTCCCAGCCATTCCCCAACCACTTATACTCGCACTGCTATCACGCTCTACATTCAACAAATCCTCAAAGTGCTCTTTCTGTCGCCTCAATTTCTCTCTTCTCCACCAACAATGTATTATTCCTATCTTTCACTCCCCTACTCTTTCCCCTTTCACACTGCCTTACTTTCTTTACCTCCTTCTAAAACAATTTCTTACTCTCCCTCCATTTCACACTTAGATTCCTCCCAAACTCTTCATCCACTTTCTTCTTACTCTTCATCACCAGTTTCTTCACCTCCCTTCTCCTGCTCACATATACCTCTCTCTTCCCTCTCTCATCTTCTCCCCTACTTCTACTCGTTATCCATTCACTATATGCCTTCTTCTTTTGTTCAACATATAAAATATAGAAATGCTGTGATCTTGGAAATGATGATGACACTGCTGCGACCCCGGGCTCATTGGAACGAGAATCCGGAGGATTGCAGGTTGAAGATACCTTTCTTCTGTCCTGCTTATTGCCATCCTCCTTTCAAGTGATGAGAAGGAAGCTAAAGAGATGCTCATATCAGCCCAATCTCATGAAGGCATCCCTCTCCAGCACTTTCAAGAACTTTAAAGTATGAACACAGTGCACAGTACCTTGAATGAGTGTTGAATTCATTTGGTGCAGCATTCTCGACAGAAACAGGCATACAGGTGGGAGACGGTGAGTGTGCATGACGCTCCACAAATACTTGTTGAGAAGTTACGTTGATATCTTGACAGACTGAAGCCTCTCTCTCTTCCAAGGAATCTGACTTGGATTCCAGTGAATGCAGTCTGTAATGTGGGGTTCCTCTACATTTTTGAAAGCATTCATTGGAGTACATGTGATTAGTGGGAGTTCCTGTGTATGGAATTTCTTTATGAATACCTGCACTGTTATCACTAACTTTTCCAGAAAAATTCTGAACTCCATTTACATTATTATCCAGAAATTCACCACTTTTTACTGAGGCAATCAACTCAGACCAAGATACATCAGTATTTACTTCAGCAGAGCATGTTTTAGTCAAACCAGAAAATTCTGTCTGTATAGCCACATCTCTGTACACAACTGTTTTTTCATGTACTCCCCTGGTATGAACTACTTTGTCAGACAGTTTCTCTCCTGATGGTGCAATCCTATCGGCTTTTTCTTGTTTTTCCATAAGCTGTGAAAGAATATTTGATAAATTAACTATCTGCTGATTTTGATTTTCGATGAGCTGGTACACCAAAGGATCTGTTACTCTAGCAACATTTTTCTCTCCAGTATTTACTTTATGACACACAGGTTCAATAATCTGCAGACCTTGGTCAGGAGGAGTGTGGTATCTTGTATTCAGTGCACTTTGTTGTAACTGTGCAGCTGAAACTGTCTGAAGACCTTGGTTAAGGGGAGTGTGGTATTTTGTATTTTGCTTACTTTGCCACAGCGGTGGAGCCAGAACTGTGTGACTTTCTAATCTAGCAGGTAATCTTGTCATCTGATTGCATGGGGATGAGGAAGGATTTATATTTTCTTTGTTGACAGTGCTAATCGTCTTAAGATACGAATGTCCTTTCGTTACAGCAACATTTTGTGGATGAGGATATCCTCCTTGGGTAACTGATGGTCTAGATATTTGTTGTGCTGTTGAAGGACTGTTAGCATCATGAAGGGGATCTGCAGTAAAGCAGAAAGCTGTAGAGTGGGATGGTGTATTGTAAGTGACTGGAGGAGTAAACTGCTGATGACTGGAATTACCTTGTTTGGCACAATGGTTGTCTTTTTGATGGGAGTACAGAGATGCATATTGAGCTGCCAATCCATGCTTTGGTACAGGACTATATACTTGTGGGTTGTACTGCTTGGCATCTGAAAATGAATCAACAGACTGACCAGCAGCTTTTGGAATATCTGCATAAGTGCTTGCTCTGTCGGTTGTACTTGTCAGTGGATAACTTGGAAATGGAGATGGCTGAGAGCAAATTACCATAGGACTCCTTGCTGATGTGGTGGCTGAAGTAACCACACCCACTTGTTTAGTAACTTGAGGCTGGATACCATATGGACTGTCAGTGCTAGATGCAATTCTTGTACTATGATTGGTTTGAAAGGTTTGGGATTTATGTAGCTTGACACTGTGCCCTAATTCTTGCCAAGTACAGCTGTCATCCCCATCAAACATAAGTGTCACTTCAGGTCCTATGACTTTAGAGGTACTCACCTGAAAATGAAGAATATATTAAATCAACACAATAATTAACAGATTTTTCCTTTATCACCAATTCACTCAGTAGTACTGCACCTATAAATCAAAGAAATACAGATAATATATGCTTTTCCCTCTAGTTCACTATACAGTACTGTAATAATGTTCTGCCTGTATACCTGCAAGTATAACCACAATTAGGAATTAGATCTTATCTTTAAATATACTGTAGTGTGGTAGGTGGGGGCACTCACCATCCACTCACTTGATGTAATGATGCTTTGGGTGTCTTCCCTTTCCTCTCTTCCCTCCTTCCCCTTCTGTCTTTCTTTCCTTCATTTTTTCCTCTTCCTTCTGCTTATGGGTGACTTTACACTCCCTCTTCTGTCTTTCTTTCCTTCATTCTTTCCTCTTCCTTCAGCCTATGGGTGACTCTACATTGAGTGACATGTCAAATGGTTTCCTGTACATGAGGAAACCATTTACTATGCTGGGTAGTAACCATATAACCATATTTTGGTGCCTGGTGGTTTAGTGAGTAATTAAGGCACTCCAATCGAACTGAGCTGGTGCAAATTTCAATCCAAGGGGTGGCTGAGGCTTATTGCTCACGTAATGCCACTAAGGGATGAGTGAGGCTGGTCACTCTCATCTTAAATGTAAGGAAACTTGCCTAGCCCTGGGCACTTACACTTCTCACGGGGCAACATGTGATTGGATGATGGATGGATGAACTTTAAATATACTGTACCCTACACATGACAAAAAAGTATTGTGCCCCTTGCGATACATTTCATGCAGAAACATAGAAATGTTTGATATCCTCGCCCTGATTACTTTAGTATTATCATGAGGAAAAGCTCACTGACACTTCCCTGTCAACTGCAAGGATGGATATTGTTACATGAAATATTTCTGTGTGATACCAATACGAAGCACAAAACAAATGAATATGAGAAGAAAAGATACTCTCTGATGTTCAGGAGAGAATATATATGTGCAACTCAACACACAATAAATACAGGAAAATGTTGGCATAATTTTGCTCCAGTTATACAGAAAATGCTGTGATATTCTGGGATGCATACATCCTTCACTTGAAGTATGGATGGCTTGTACAGTGAACACTGTAGTACAGTGCGCTCGCACAATGCGCGAGTGGATGGACAGTCCACGACCTCGGGCACTATGATTTCGCATACTGTGAATACATCATCTTATGGGAAAAATAACGTATGGGCAGGATTCCCTCAAACCTTGATATTTTTTTAACCTTAGAGATATAATAAAGAGAAAATTTTTAAGACATATACTATAGATACAGCTAAAATAACAAAAATATGGTCAGTCACCTTAATAACAGTAGACAATGGGCCTGATGGACCTAAATAGCAGGGGTTCCGAGGTGCAGCAACACACTTAGAGTGCCCCTGCTGCTCTGGCCGCACCACGTGTGTTTAATGGTTGCCAATGGTATATTATACCAGGCTTTGATGAAGAAATTTATGGCCTGTTGAATGTTATACAGTAATCCCTGTAAGACCCAGATGCTCAAGTCCCAAACACCTCAAGGCCCGGACATTTTGGGCTCGGGTCCTTGGACACACACACACACACACACACAAATCATCCGTACTTTGAATTTGTCGCACGGTGACGTGCAGCTGTGTTTTGGCGCGTAGTTCTGCCGATGTCCAGTAGAGCGCCCCTGCATCCTCCCCACTTCCCGCCTACCTACCGTCGTGACTGCATGCTTGTTGCTATGGCTGCCCACGTGTTTGCCTTTGTGGTGGTGCCCTACCTGCTGCAGGCCCTGCTGCTCCTCTGCTGCCTCTTACTCACGTGTGTGACGATGGCCCCACTGCCCGACAAGAGGAAACAAGTGGTTCTGACTCTGGAGAAGTAGAGGGAGATATTGGAGAAGATGGACGCAGGATGGCTGACGTCCCGCATCCTCCGAGAATTCAACCTGGCCCACTCTACCTTGTTCGATATCAAGAAATCCTGGGACAAACTCACACAGTACACACCAGACTTTGCGTCAAAGACCAAACACAATGTGCAGAGGAAGATATGTACCCTCCCAGGTTTGCAGAAGTCGACCGCTCCACGTTGATTTGGTAATGTCCTCTATCCTGTATTGATCTGGATTATTTGTCAAGAATAAATCCAGGAGATGGGCATTATGGTCAGGATTATCAGGTATTCTGGATGGCTGCTTTACCAGCTGGATGAGATTAAACAATTCTGCAAATAGCTCACACTCTAGACCAGCATTATCAGTCCTGGCAGAAAGCAATAACCATTCAACATTATGTATGTTAAAATCACCCAAAATGGTAATTTCAGTGCTAAGGGCACGGTTAAGATTACTCAACTGTGTGGATATGGAATCAAATACACTGGGTTCCGAAGAAGCACTGGGGGAGCGATAGACTTCACAGATATATCTGGTAATATTTTGACAATTTAGTTTATACAGTGAGTAATCAGAACTGGATGAAGTAAAGTTTATAACTGCGTCAACTGCATATTGGGATTTGATAAAACAACAGGTGCCGCCCTTGTTACGGAAGTTTGAGAGGAGATGGTAACCGGGAAAACAAAATGGGGATATATCAGTAGAGAGTGAGATTTGTGGTTCTGTGAGGAAAAGGGCCAGAGGGGATATGGACTGAAGGAAATAATGAACTCAGTTTAAATTTGTGCCAAGGCCCCGGATGTTGGTGAAGAATAAGGCCGCACTTTCACTTCTCCGCTGATGAGCATCACTGGAAATTGCAAGAGTCGCTGCCAGCACAGTCGCTTGATGGCGACCAAGAGGACCTTGTGCCGCCAGCCCTACCCTGCTGGTGGTGGCAATCCGAGGTACCACCTCATTTGATAGTAACATTGCAGCAGCAATTGCTAAAGACAGTGAATAAAAGGTGTGATATATTATGCGCGTGTAGTGTGGTGTAGACAGATGAAGGTAGAGGCATTATAAGAGCATGCTGGCCTACTCTCTGTGTAAATGAATGCACTGGAAATGTTCAGCAAAGGGAAATGGTCAGGATCAAGTCCTGAGGGCTGGTGAAACGGGAACTCCAGATCTCCCTATCACCAGCTTGCCATCCACCTCGGGAGTACTGTCCTGTTCAACTGGTGCTGCAGTCTACTCCTCCACTAAAATCTCAGATGGCAACATGACAAATGACCCACGTGCGAAAGCAGATATTTTTGCCAGTACATTTGCCAGAAATTCAACCATAGACGATGCCAGCCAGAACGTCCCAGTACTAGAACTTGACTCTCCCGAAATTGTTCCACTTAAAATACAGACAATATACATAAAATCCATCCTAGACACTTTACCCACCAACAAAGCTCCAGGCCCAGATGCAATTCTGCCAATTGTTTTGAAAAAGTGTTCCCATGAACTTGCCTCTGTTCTAGCTAAATTATTCAAACTATGCATACGTACTACTTCATTCCCATAATCATGGAAAGAAGCCAATATCCACCCAATTCCAAAGAAAGGAAGTTCCTCTGACTCCTCTGATTACAGACCAGTAGCAGTCACATCTTTTCTTGGTAAGGTATTTGAAACTTTAATTAATAAGCACATTGTTAAACATCTTGAATCCAACAACTCAATTAGTGATAGACAATATGGTTTTTGCCACAAAAGATCCACCACTGACATACTCAATCTCCTAACTCACAGCGTCCATCAATCAATTGACCTACATGGGGAAACTCATGCAGTAGCCCTTGCTATTTCTAAAGCTTTCAATATAGTATGGCACCATTCCGTGCTGTCCAAACTCCCTTGCTATGGACTACCGTCTTATGTTCCTTTGATTTTCTCATATCTCAGTGACAGAAAAATAAGAGTAAAAGTAGATGATGTTTGTATACCCGGTATTCCAATTTCCACTCAACTAACGCCGGCATGCAGCAGGGATCAGTTCTGGCCCCAACCCTGTTCCTGGTTCATATTAATGACCTCTTATCTGTCACCCACAAACCCATCCACTTATATGCAGATGACTCAACACTACATAGTTCATTCACACTCAGACACCCATTTGCAAAGTCTAATATCTCTACCTCTCAACTTAGTACAGCCATCTCCATAAATCAAGCCCTATCTACAATCAATGAATGGGGACAAAACAACCTTGTCTCATTCAATGCTAGTAAAATGAAATATATACAATTTACGAATAGACAGATATTGTCAGATTCGTATATTACCTTCAGTACTACTAATATTCCCATCTCCAAAAGTATTGAAATTCTCGGTGTCTCACTCAACAATGCCCTCAGCTGGACCTCTCGTGTTAGATCACTTGCTAAAACCGCCACAAAGAAACTTGGTACAGAGTCTGTAACGTCTTCACTGATGAGCAGTTAGCTGTATTTTATAAGTCATGTGCGCTCTCAGCTTGAACATTGCTCAGCCTTGTGGATTGGATGTGGAGAGGTTGCATTAAAACTAGACAAAATTCAGAACAAAGCTGTTAGAATTATTAACAACCCTGCCATTACAAATAAATTACCTCCCTTACAAGTAAGAAGGAGTGTTGTCTCCCTTGCATTATTTTACAGTAATCCCTCTAATATCCGAACACCCAATATCCGAACATCCCCACTAACCGGACATAATCGTCCCGGGATCCAATATTCCCAAAATGGTCCGAAAACCGCAAAAAATTCGGGGGGGGGGGGGGGGGGATTCCCGCCCGTAATTTGAACTTGCCGCGCGCAGCACAGGACAGCTTTGTTGTGGCACGTCATTCCTCCGACATCCGATAGAGCACCCCTGCATCCTCCCCACTTTCCGCCTGTCTCTCGCCGCGAGTGCACGCTCGTCGTCATGGCTGCCCACGTGCTCGCTTTTGTGGTGGTTCCTTACCTGCTGCAGGCACTCCTGCTGCTCTTGGGCCTCTTATTAGTGTGTGTGATGATGGCCCCGCCGCCTGAGAAGAGGAAGAGAGTGGTGTTGACTCTGGAGAAGAAAAGGGAGATATTGGAGAAAGTAGATGCGGGGAGGTCTTCTTCCCGCATCCTCCGTGAGTTCAACCTGGCCCGATCTACTTTGTTCGATATCAAGAGATCCCGAGACAAACTCATGCAGTACACTGCTGACTTCTCGTCAAGAAGCAAACGCAACGCAGAGAGGAAGGTGATGTTTACTCCCAAGTTTGCTGAAATTGACCGCTCCACGATGATTTGGTATCGACAGCAACGTGCTGCTGGTGTGATGGTACATGGTACAGAGCTGAAGGCTGCTGCTGAGAGGTTCGCCAGGCTTCACAACGGCCTAGACTTCAAGGCATCCGAGGGTTGGCTCTTCGCGTTCAAGTTACGGCATGGCTTACCAACCGTAAAGCTCATGGCGAAGCTTTGGATGCTAACGAGGATGGAGTTGACGAGTTTCGGCACAAGGTGAAGGGCTTGATCGACAGGGAGGGCCTCACTCTCGGTCAAGTCTACACTGCTGACGAAACTGGTTTATTCTATCGCTCATTGCCAACGAACACTCTAGCCGAGGAGACGGAGGAACGTGTACCTGGTCGCAAGCTCTCCAAGTAACAGATATCTGCTTTGTGTTGTGCCAATGCTAACGGCATGCACCGCCTTAAGCCCGTTATTGTTGGCCGTGCAACGCAGCCTCGGTGTCTTCGTGGGGTGATGGATGTCCTTCCTGTCGTCTGGTACCATTCTTTGAAGGCATGGATTACAGCCCAGATCTTCAAAGACTGGTTCCACCGCCACTTCATCAAGGAGGTCATCAATTACCAGACGAAGACACTGGGAATCCCGCGCGACCAGGTAAAGGCCCCCCTCCTCCTCGACAATGCACCTGCCCACCCGTGCGACAAGGACTTGGTGGCTGAGAATGGCCGGATTAGGTGCATGTTTCTGCCACCTAATACAATTGTTCTCATCCAACCAATGGACCAAGGAGTGACTGTGGCAACAAAGAGCCTATACTGACGGAAGTTCCTGGACGAGGTGATGGTTGTTCTCGAGGACGAGGACGAGCACAGGGAGGGACGGGACACGCGAGGCCAGCGGACTTTGGAAAACCTTTGCCGCTACAACATCAAGTCTGCAATCTACAACTGGGCCAGTGCATGGAAGGAAGTCCCTGTCAAGACCCTAGAAAATGGTTGGTCTCGTCTGCTTCTCGGAATGGATGTGGAGTATGATTTTCTAGGGTTTGATGTGGATGACTTCCATGCACGGCTACGTACACATGGCAACGATGTTGATGTGGACAATGTGTGTGAGTGGTTGGATGACAAGGGCGATCCTGGGTATCAGACATTGTCTAATATCGAGATCGCATCTTCAGTTGCAGGTGTCAGTACCCAGCTTAAAGATTCCGACGAGGACGGCGACGATGGTGTGGACTCCTCTCAGCATGACACTACTCCAGCCATCCTCAAGCTGAGCGCACTCTGGGAACACCTAGAGTTCGTTCTCGACTACCTGGAACACCCAGACTGCGACAGGGAAATGGGGCCCTTGGGACTTGTGGAGGAAGTGTGTGCTTTCAGGCAGTGCATCATCAATCGTCAGAATCGTCGGTCCTTGCGTCAATCAACCATTGACAGTTTTTTCAGGCCCGTGACCCCTGCTGTGCCCAGCCCTGGCTCCACTCCGTTGCCTCCCCAAGACAGGCCCTCATGCTCCGAGCCACAGCCCAGCACATCAGCCACGGTGGAGTCATCGCTTGACGTGAGTTTGCGTCTATCTTCAGAGTCATCTGCAGTGGGTACGCCATCACCACGACCCAGTGACGCACCCCTAGGTCACCTGCCAGCGAAACTCTCGGACTCTGACAGTGATTAAACAGCAAGAACTTCTCCACTAGACCACACGGGAATTTACAGTGTTGTGCAGTGAAAAAAACAGTGTGTTGTGTTAAGGATTTACAGTTGTGAGTGAAAAGACAAATTTGGAACAAAATTTAACGTAAATAGACTTGTTTGTTTTTGCTTTAGAAAATGGTTAGAAGAGTGGGAAAAGTTAAAGTGCAGAGTGCAACACTTAGTAAGTTACAATGGAGCATAAGTTAGACGAGTGCGCACTGTGAAGAGAACGGACTTCTGAGTGCGATTGACTAAGTTCAGTGCAAGACTTCATGAACAGTGTACTGCAAGTGCTTCAGGAAATCCTTCTTACTGTCAGAGTCCGAGAGGAAGCGGTTATTCATCGAGATGGCCATGGACTTGCTATAAGTAAGCAGAATGTTTCATACTGTACTTTTTTCCATACTATACTTACCTCAAACACCTCATTTCACTCTTTAATGTCCTTTATTGGTGTGAATAGGGTGTTAGGAGCTATGCATGTGCAGTAGGAAGGTGTTTTTCTGAGTCAGGCTAGGTTAGGGTCCATAAGTACCAGTCCAGGAGCCAGTAACCAGAATGTTTAATATTGTATGAACCTACCTCTAAACCCTCATTTTATGCTTCTTTTGCATTTATTTCAGTCATTTATGTGCCTTATTGGTGTGATTTGGGTCTTAAATAGGTGCTATGCATGTCCAGAGGGAGTTGTATAGGTGTTTCTCTGAGTTAGGGTCCATAAGTAGAAGTCCATAAGCTGGGGTCCAATATCCGGACAGGACCACTATCTGGACCTGCCTATGGCCCTATTATGTTGGATATTGGAGGGATTACTGTATCTTTATGGCAAATGCTCAGAGCAAGTTGTGTCCATGGTGCCACCTCTCCATGCCTTCCCTCGTGCTCCACTGGCATCTGGTAGCACTCATGACTGGAATGTCACTCAGCCATACTGCAGAACTTCTGCCTAGTAGAATTCTTTCATTCCCCATACTGCATCTCTTTGGAACTCACTTCCCCAGAGTTGTTTCCCTCCAAACTTCAACCTACAGGTATTCAAGTCTAACTGTTACGGATACTTTATGAATAGAGGACACCAGTAATCTGGTGTATGGATTATTATTTTTTTTTTATTCATTTGTTTTTCCTTCCTCTGTTAAAAAAAAAAAAAAAAAAAAAAAAAAAAAAACACGTGCTACTGGTGTGCTGGTGTGTGGCACAGAGCTGAAGTTTGCCGCTGGGAAGTTCACAAGGCTTCCCAACTCCCCAGACTTCAAGGCATCCGAAGGGTGTCTCTTTGCTTTCAAACTACGACATGGGCTTACCAACCATGAGGCCCATGGCGAAGCTTTGGACGCCAACGAGGAGGGAGTAGAAGAGTTTCAGCAGGTGAAGGGCTTGATCGAAAGGGAGGGCCTTACTCTCAGTCAAGTCTACAACGCTGACGAAACTGGTCTATTCTATCGCTCGCTGCCAACGAAAACCCTAGCAGAGGGGACAGAGAAGCGCATACCTGGACGCAAGCCCTCCAAGCAATGGATATCTCCTTTGTGTTGTGCCGATGCTAACGACATGCATCAGCTCAAGCCCATTATTGCAGGTCATGCAAAGCAGCCTTGGTGTCTTTGTGGGGTGATGGATGTCCTTCCTGTCGTTTGGTACCATTCTGTGAGATGTCCTTCCTGTCGTTTGGTACCATTCTGTGAAGGCTTGGTTCACAGCCAAGAACTTCGAAGACTGGTTTCACCAGCACTTGGTCAAGGAGGTCACCCAATATCAGATGAATACACTGAGAATACCATGCAACCAGGTAAAGGCTCTCCTTCTTCTGGACAATGCACCTGCGCATCCATCCGCCAAGGGGTTGGTAGCTGAGAAGAGCCACATTAGGTGCTTGTTTTTGCCACCTAATACAACTTTTCTCATCCAACCAATGGACCAAGCAATGATTGTGGCAACGAAGAGGCTATACCGTCGGAAGTTCCTGGATGAGGTGATGGTTGTTCTCAAGGACAAGGATAAGCGCAGGGAGGAACAGGACACATGAGGCCAGCGGACTGTGGAAAACCTTCACCGCTACAACCTCAAGTCAGCCATCTACAACTGGGCAATTGCATGAAGGGAAGTCCCAGTCAAGACTCTGAAAAGGGGTTGGTCTCGTCTGCTTCTCAGAGCCAACATGATGCACGACTTTCTAAGCTTTGACGTGGATGACTTCCATGCACATCTTCGTGCGGCTGGCGATGAGGTGGATGTGGACAAAGTACATGAATGGTTGGATGACAATGAGGGCGATCCTGGGTATCAGATCATGTATGATATCGAGATTGCATCTTCAGTTGCAGGTACAAGTACCCAGCTGGAAGATTCCAACAAGGATAGCGAGGATGATGGGGACTCCTCTCAGCGCGCCATTACTCCAGACATCCCCATGCTGAGCGCACTCCAGGAGCACGTGGAGTTCGTTCTGGACTACCTTGAACACCTGGACTGTGACTGAGAGATGGGGCCCCTGGGACTTGTGGAGGATGTGCATGCTTTTAGGCAGTGCATCATCAATCGCCAGAATTGCCGTTCCTTATTTCAATCAACCACTGACACCTTCTTCTGGCTCATGACCCACGCCGTGCCCAGCCTTGGCTCCACACCACTGCCTCACCAAGACAAGCCTTCCACCTCCGAGCCACAGCCCAGCACATCGGCCATGGTGGAGCCGCCACTAGAAGTGAGTTTGTAGCTATCTTCAGAGCTGTCCGCAGTGGGCAGCCCATCACCACATCCCAGCGACGCACTCCTTGGCCACCTGCAACACCTACTCTCTGACCCTGACAGTGACTAAACAGCAAAAACTCGCCACTAGACCACGTGGGAATTTACAGTGTTGTGCAGTGTCAAGAACATAATGTGCTGTTAAGAAATTAGAATTCAGAGTGCAAAGGATTAAGTGCAGAATGCAACACTGCCGTGTTTCAAGTGCAGCGCAAGTAAGAAAAGAAAGTACAGTGTTAAGAAATTAGAATTCAGGGTGCACAGGATTAAGTGCAGAGTGCAACACTGGTGAGTTTCCAGTGCAGTGCAAGTAAGAACAGAATGTGCAGTGTTAAGAAATTAGAATTCAGAATGCAAAGGATTAAGTGGAGCGCAACACTGGATTACTGTACATGCTTCAAGTGCACCTTCACCACTGTCAGAGCCTGAGAGGAGGCGAGTTAATCTTTGCGACGGCCACGGATGTGTCGTATGTACCCTGTACACTGCTAAATATTTTCCATACTCACTTCTGATTTCTCATTCTCTGGTTCCTTTTCATTTATTTCATGGTTTCTGCCGCTTCTTTGTGAGAACAGGGTCTTAATAGGTGCTGTGCAATTCTGGTAGGGAGTTATTAGGGTGGCTTTCAAAGTTAGGTTGGGTTGGGGTCCATAAGTACCTGTCCGGGGGGCATTTTCCCAAGTCCCTGACAAGACCAAGTCCCGGACATGACTTTGGCTCTATTATGTCAGATCTTGGAGGGATTACTGTATTTCTTTCAGAATGCAGCAACAATCATTAAGGTGGGTGCAGGTATGCCAGGTGAAGCAGGTGAGTCAGGTGGGGCTGTGGAGATGGAGGGTGAGGCAGCTGGTGAGTCAGGTGGGGCAGTGGAGGTGGAGAGGCCAGTGGTGGGCAAGTCAGGGGAGGTGGCAAAGACAGGATCCTTCATCTCCTCCTCGCTACTGCTCATATTTTTGGCAATTTCCTTCATCTCTTCTTGCTTGTCTGTTTCATTCCTCATCTTGTTATGGACATATTTTCAGTATAACAACTTGGCATTCACGAAATAACCGTTATTCAAGTGAATCCAAACATTATTACAGAAACTGGGTATCTATTCTAACTTACCGTTATTGCTGAAAATGTTATTGCTGAAATCATTATTGGCGAGATCTTACTATAGACTCCTCTTGGGCACCTTCCCCATGAGCCTCTAAGTCACGATGGGCATGTCGTGCAGGGAGGGGGGTCATGTAGTCTGGGAAAATAGCGATTTTGGGCCACTCCTTGCCTCTGCCTTGCGTACTGTGGTCTAAACTCACGCACTCAAAGTTTTACGGTTATGATGTTTGGTTACTCATGTACAGTACACTAGCATAGTACGTGTGATCACAGTGCGCAAATAGCATAGTACGCGAGTGACCAAAACCCATAATCAAAAAGCTTTGAATGGGCGAGTTTAGCCCACAATACATGAAGCAGAGGGAAGGAGTGGCCCAAAACTGCTATTTTCCCTGACTACGCGACCCCCCTCCTCACAAGACGTGCAAATAGCAACTTAGAGGCTCATGGGGAAGGTGCTCAAGAGGAGTCTACAGTAAGATCTCGCCAATGACAACTTCGACAATAACCGTAAGTTAGAATAGATACCCAGTTTCTATAATAATGTTTGGATTCACTTGAATGACGGTTACTTTGCAAATGCCAAGTTGTTATACTGCCAATACGTCCACAACAAGATGAGGAACGAAACAGACAAACAAAAAGGGATGAAGGAAATTGCCAAAAATGTTAGCAGTAGCGACGAGGAGATGGAGGATCCTCTCCTCACCACCTCTCCTGACTTGCCCGCCGCCATCCCCTCCACCACCATAGCCCCCTCTTACTCACCAGCCGTCTCCCCTTCCACCTTCACAGCCCCACCTGACCCCCTTGCTTCACCTGGCATACCAACAACCCCCACCGTAGTAACTGTTGTCGCATTCTGGAAGAAATGTAACATTCGACAGGCCGTAAATTTCTTTGTCAAAGCCTGGAATAATACAACACTGGCAACTGTTAAACAAGAGTGGTGCAGCCGGGGCAGCGGCGGGGGCACTCAAAGTGTGTTGCCATGCCTCGGAACCCGTTATTTAAAATTTTCCCTTAATTATGTCTCTAAGGGTCAAAAAATGTCAAGGTATGAGGGGGTACTGCCCATATGTAATTTTTCCCATAAGATTATGTATTCACAGTGCACGAGGACCAGGACCACCCATCCACTCGCGTACTGTGCGAGCTTACTGTACTATGTGATTTGCAAACTGCGATCACGCGTACTGTGTGACCCCACTGTACTGGTTTAACACTATCAACTGACATTACTGTATTATGACAGGCTGTATCTTACTGATTATATAGATATACCCAATACTATATCTCTGTTTATGACAAATGCAAGCAGTATTCTAAGTCATCCCACAGTATGTAGGGCAGTGAGGCAGCAGGGCAACCTGAAGCTGTACAAATATGGGAACTGTGCAATACAAAATAATGCCACTACTGTTTTTGCACTAAGTTGTATTAAATACTGTAGTTAACTTTACAGGCACAACTCCAGTTACTAAGTTACCTCTAGAGAGACTGGTTTGGGTGTTGGAGCAAGCCTTGGTGTTAAATCATCCTCCATACTGTTGCTTTTTGCTCCTGTCATCAAGGAACCTACAATTATAAAAAAGAAATCCATCTTAAAACAATTAATGCTGGAACACAATGATGAAAAGAATATAATGTCTATCTATCTATCTATTGCCAGGCGCCTTAATCCCTTATACGGGGTGGCCACAAACAAATCGCCCCCACGTCACCCTGTCCCCCGCCATTTCACTGCCCTGCTCTCAAATCAAACCCCCCTATCTCATATACCTCTCCACTCCATCCCTCCACCTCATCCTTGGCCTTCCCCTTCCTCTCTCCCCCTCTACTTCACTCACATACACTCTCCTCGTCGGTCTCTCACTCTCCATTCTCTCCACATGGCCAAACCACCTCAATGTGTTTCTCCTAATGCTTCCTATCACATCCACATCCACACCACAACGCTCCTTCACTTCCTCATTTGACAGTTTGTCTCTCCATGTGACTCCATAGGCCCCTCTCAAATAACTCATTTCCACTACTCTCACTCTTGACTTGTGTCCCTCCAGCAAGATCCAAGCTTCACTTCCATACATCAGAGTTGATATCACAATACTGTGTGCAGAGAAGGAATGCAGTGCCAGATGTGACACTCGCACACGTGAAAAGTACTGCGAAGTGGCTGAAAAATGGGAAAGCAGCTGGGGCTGATGAGGCGTATGCAGAGATGCTTAAGTGTAGTGGAGACAGTGGAATGATGTGCTTGTTGGAGATATGGAAGAAGGCATGAATGAGTGAAACTGTGCCTGCAGAGTGGAAAAAGGCTGTGACTGTACCCCTGTACAAAAATAAAGGTAAGCGAAGTAAGTACAAGAATTATCGTGGCATAAGTTTGTTGAGTGTGGTAGGGAAGGTATATGGAAAAATTATTACAAAGAAAGTAAGAGAGAAATCAGAAGTCCTAATGAGTGATGAATAGGGTGGCTTTAGGAGTGGCAGAGGATGTGTGGATCAAGTATTTGCAGTGAGACAGATAGCAGAGAAGGCTTGTGAGAAAGACCATAAGATGTTTATGGCATTCATGGATCTGGAAAAAGCATATGACAAAGTAGACAGAGAGGGACTGTGGAAAGTTCTGCGCATGTATGGTGTAGATGGTAAGGTGCTAGGTGCTGTCAGGAGTTTTTATGATGATAGCGAAGCATGTGTAAGGGTTAATGGGCACCTAAGTTTCATTTACTCAGGACTGCTCTTGGAAAGACCATATTACATCTCTTGTAAAATCTGCTTCCAAGAGACTGGGTGTGCTAAGCCGACTCCATTCTTTCTTTACCCCTGCACAATTGTTGACTCTATACAGGGGTTTTATCCGCCCCTGTGTGGAGTACAACTCTCATGTGTGGGGAGGCTCCCCACATACAGCTCTTCTCATTAGGGTGGAGTCAAAGCCTTTTTGTCTCATTAACTCTCCTCCTCTTACTGACTCCCTTCAACCTCTATCTCTTCGCCGCACTGTTGCATCTTTATCTCTTTTCTATCGCTACTTTAATGGTCACTGCTCCTCTGAACTGTCTGCATGCATTCCTCCACCTCTACAACAGGCATGTAGCACCAGTCTAGCGGCGAACTCTCATCCGTTTTCTGTCCAACTCTCTAAAGCAAGAGTTAACCGTTACTCCCAGTCCTTCATTTATGCAACAGGTCAACTCTGGAACTGTCACCCTCTGTCTGTATTTCCTGCTGCCTATGATCTCCAGTCTTTCAAACGCAGTGTGTCCAGGCATCTCGAAATGAATGGATCTTGAATTTGGCTCTCTCTTGTGTTTTGTTTTTCTCTTGGAGGGAACTGTTATTGCAGGCTCATGGTCTTTGGTTCCTTGTTCCTCGCATAAAAAAAAAAAAAAAAGTGAATGGTTCACAATCGGTGTGGGCGTGCGACAAGGTTGTGTGATGTCCCCATGGTTGTTAAATGTATACATGGATGGGGTGATGAGAGAAGTAAAAACACGAGTAATGGGGATAGGGGAATTTGTTGTATGCTGATGATGCAGCACTGCTTGCAAGTACCGGACAAGAACTTGGTAGGCTAGTGTAGTTTTCCTGATGTCTGTGGGCGTCGTGCCTTGAAAGTAAATGTAGAAAAGAGTAAAGTGATGGTTACTGAGAGAGAAGGTGACTCCCAGTGTGATGTCAAAGTGAATGTAGAGAGACTGGAATTGGTGAGAGAGTTCAAATACTTGGGTAAAGTGATAGAAAAGAGAGGAAAATATGCAAAAGAAGTTGAAAGCAGAGTGAGACAAGGAAGAAAAGTAGCTGGTGCAATGAAGGCTCTGATAAGAAACAGAGGCTTCAGTGTTGTGGCTGCACGAGGCTTACATGGGGGAGTGTCAGTGCCAACTTTAACATATGGGTGTGAGACTATGGTGTGGCATGAAAATGAAAAGTCAAGAGTAAGAGCAGGGGAGATGGGACTGCTGAGGAATGTATGTGGAGTACAATGGGTGGATAGGATACGAAATAGTGTGGTTCGTGAAAGGTGTGGGGTGAGGAAATCGGTGGACACCAGAATCAAAGAGAGTGGCCTGAGATGGTATGGTCATGTGGAAAGAATGGATAACAATAAAGTTGTGAAAAAGGTATATCTGAGCAAATTTGAAGGAAGGAGGCAAGGTAGGCCAAGGAGAAGGTGGAGAGATATGGTGGATGAGTGTTTGAGGAAGAGAGGTTTGGAAGTCGGTGAGGCTAGGGAACTGACAAGAGATCGAGCTAGCTGGATGAATGTTGTGAGAAGTGCGTGATCAGGGATTTTGGCACCCCTTGTGAGTGTGGCAGCGTCTGGACTGACTCAATCGAATACGTTTGTGTGAAGCTACAGAATGTCGTGAACGTTTTTTGGTGTATCCAGCAGAGTCACGATTCTGGGGTCTTGAATGATGAGTGAATGGAAGCATGGCCTATTAGATTGGCCAAGTTTGTGCTGTCTGGACATTGCTACTCCTCACCCTGCCCTTGGGTGGGAAAAGAGGTCCAGATGATGATGATGATGATGATGAATAACTTCTTCACTTCCATGCTCACTTCCCTGTTTCTTAAAACTGCCTTCAAGGAACTAACAACCTTTCTTCCTTGTTGTACCCTTTCAAGCACTTCACCCTCCAAACTTCCATACTTATTTATCACACTACCCAAGTACTTAAATGTACTCACATTTTCCAATTCCTCATCATCCAACCTCCCTGTATATTCACTGACTTCACCTCTCTTGAAGACCATAACTTTACTCTTCCCTACATTCACCTTTAAATTCCGTTTCTTACACACTCTCCCAAACTCATCCACAAAACCTTGGAGCTCCCCTTTGTCTTCACTTAACAACATAGTATCCTCTGCAAACAACAGTAGAGGGAATTTCCAAACACTGCCCTCTCTCATTAGGGCCACCCCATTATTTACTGCCCTACCTTGTATCTCTTTTATAATCTCATCCATATACAGATTGAACAACCATGGACACATGACACATCCCTGTTTCAACCCAACCTTCAGACAGAAATACTCACTCAGTTCACTATCCACACGCACTGCAGGCTTAGCACCCTCATACATACTCTTCACGGCATTCAGCAACTTCCCATCTGCACCATATATTCTTAATACTTTCCACAATCCTTGGCTATCCACCCAGTCATATGCTTTCTCCAAATCCATGAAGGCTGCATACAACCCTTCTTTAGACACTTTTCCACTAAAGATCTAAGAATGAATATCTGATCTACACAACCTCTTCCCTTCCTAAAGTCTCCCTGTTCTTCTCCAACTAATTCCTCTGTTATTTCCCTAACTCTGTCAATAAGTATCCTACCGTATATTTTTCCTATTACACTAAGAAGACAAATGCCCCTATGATTACCACACACTTCTTTTTCCCCTTTCCCTTTGTACAAGGGAATAATTATACCTGACTCCAATCCTCCTGGACTCTACATTCCTCCCCGGCCAATCTGCATATCTTCCACATCCATTCTACTACTATCTCTCCCCCATGCTTCAGCATTTCATCACACACTCCATCAATTCCTGGGGCTTTCCCCATTTTGACTTTCTTCATTGCTTCCACCCTACCAATTTCTTCCTGTCTTCTCACCTCCCTCCTTCTCCCAGCCATTCCCCAGCCACTTATACTTGCATTACTTTCATTCTTTGTGTTCAGCAATTCATTAAAGTGTTCTCTCCATCTGCTCACTTTTTCTCTCTTCTCAACTAGTAACCTACCATTTTTATCTTTCACTCCCCTACTAACATCATTGCCACCCTGTCTGACTCTCTTCACCTCTTTCCAGAACATTTTCTTACATTCCCTCCACTTGACACTCAAATTCCTTCCAAATTCCTCATCCATTCTCTTCTTACTCTCTCTGACTAATCTTTTCGCCATTCTCTTCCTTTCTACATATAACTCTCTCTTCCGTCTCTCAACTTCTTCCACCCCCTATTCCTCATCCACTCATTATATGCTTTCTTCTTTTGTGCCACAGCCTGTCTCACCTCTTCATTCCACCATGCTGTTCCTTGCACATTGATTAATCATATATCTCAACCAGATAAGAAGGTTGATGGTGACTTATGATCATTGCTTACCATACTTCATGAACACCAATGAGGACTTCACATGTATTTCATGAGAGCTACAGAGAAGCAGAATAATTATGTTGACTGTAAGGTTACATATGTGGTGTCACTCTTGTCATGTTCACCTCCCTGCATACTTCATTCATTTAATTCAGTAATTCATCACTTTTATTCTTTAACTTTCATACCATAATTCTTGGCACATTCACCTAGCTACATCATGCCATTATCTTCTTCGTCTATCACATTTCATGTTATTACAACAAAACCCTGATTTTTTTATGACACTTTCTACTCCTACAACCCATGTCCTCTCCCCAATTTCTTCCATCTACCTTACCTGTGTCCAGTAGGGCAGTAGTATCTGACACTCAGTCCTTTTTTGTCCCTTGCCTTCAATGCAATTTTTGACTCTAGTGGGCACCATTGCACAATGGCATCCACAATAATGCAGTAGCTGACTCTAGACTCTACCCACTCCTTTCCTCATCTGAAGCCCTTACCCCGCTGACCCTTCTTCATTTGCATCTGATGCCTGACAGTACTCCAGAGGTTTCTTCTACAGCCATGGCTTCTTTGGCACAGCACTAGGCTACTAATAGTCAGACTCCCTCTGTCATACAAAGGACCACTGCCCCAATCAATCAATGTCACACACACTTGGCTTCAGACTGGGCATGCTGGTGTAGCCTCCCATTTCTCCCACCATTATCTGGCCCCTGATTTATACTGTCCTAGGTGTTCAGTTTTTGCAGAGATGATCAGTAACTTCAAGCACTGTTCATGGTTCCATTCCAATCATGTTTTCCTCTGCCTCTGTACTCAGCTACCGTCACTGGGAACCTCAGATCTAATTTCTCCTTCTCTCCTGGGTGTAATGAACTAGATCTGCCAGCCAGACATCTTGCCCTGCACTATTTAACTTCCTGTCTCTGTAAGTTATTGTGTTCTTGCAGCAATCCTGACTCTGTGACAGAGTTCCCCTATTCTCAGTGTCCCATATAACCCTTAAATCAATTCAGCAACAACAATAAAAAATATAGGTTTGGATGAATATAGCATTTACATGGGTTTGGGAAACTATAGCACAGTTCTGCTATAATCATACTTGATGTATGTGACTTTCATGGTTGGTCCTCCTTAGATTTAGTTGGCCCATAAAAAAGTTTGTTGTTAATGCAGCTCCAGGCTCATCTGGCTGTGAACCCAATGGACTGGAGGAGGACAGCCACTTCCAGTGGTCACTCCCAGAGGTAATTTCTTAAAATTATGTTGACGGACAGTCTGTGTGGTCAAAATGTGGTGCATGAGGTGATTAAGTGTGTAGGGGTATGGGGACTGCACTGCAGTGTGGACAGAGTGGACTGTTTTTGGAATGTACTTTGTGCTGGGACTGAACCAGGGAAGGGAGATGACCACATTGCAGTCTGGCCAGAGGCGGGAACCGCAAACAAAAATTCACTTCTGCAATGCAAATCTGCAAAAAAATTGCCTTCTGCAACCGCAGATCGGCGAATTCTTGAAATTAGCAGTTCCGCAAATGCAAAAATGCAAACGCAAACCATTTTTATCCCTTTCATTACCCCGGCATCAGCTTCATTTTACTCTGCATACCATTACAGGGATTATTACCCATCCACATGCCGGAGGGGCTCAGGGACAGGTATTGTTTTCACTTGGTTTGTCTGTCTGTTTATTTGTGTCTGTCTGTCTGTTAACACTTTACATGAAAACTACTGGTGCGATTTCGACTAAAATTACAGGGATGATGAGTTATGACCTGATCACCTGAATAAATTTTAGGCCAAATTGGAAAAAAAAAAAAAAAAATCATAACTCCTTTCAAATTCGTCATATCGATATGAAACCTAAACCTAAAGGTGCATCTTTCAAATATGCATCCTATAATATGCCTCATTACATCAGGGGGGTCACCCCTCAATTAGCAGTAGGAGGGTCAATGTCACTCATCACTCAAGCCCCCAGAATCCTGGCTCTATCTGATATGCCAAAAACATTCACCGTGTACTGTAGCTTCATATAAACGTATCCAATAGAAAAGTCTTCTACAGTACTGTTAATATGTTATGTATATAAATGTTCATAATAATATCACTTCATATTCAATGATATAAGCCTAATATATTTCTTCATTTAACATGTATCCAATACACACCAAGAATAACAACAAAACCTCAAAAACCCCAATAAAACCCCAAAAGCCCAGTAAAACTCAAAGCCCTCCTCAAAAGAAAATAAACAAAAAAAATAAAAACCGTGGGTTCGTTTCATTTCGTTTCGTTTTTAAAGGCTCCAACATGCTTGCATGTGTCGGCCTTGGTCACCTAATGGCGGCTCTCCACACTGCACGATCCATTGCAGCCTCCCTGTTCAGTCCCTTAACCCTGAGGTCACACTTAATGACCTCGTCCCATGTCTTTCTCGGTCTACCCCTCATAACCCCACCCACAATATTAACACTTCTCACCTTCCTCACCCAATTATCATCCCCCATCCTCTCCACATGTCCAAACCACCTCAATCTACCTCTCCTCATCACAACACCAATACACTCCAGTCCCATCCTACCTCTCAACTCTTCCATTGTAAACCCAGCCCCTCCAGACCCTGGACGCAGGGAAGCACTGCACATCCACCTAATCATTGTCATTTCTGTACTGAGCCAGCGAATATCTTCCTCCTTCACTGCCCAGGTCTCACTGCCATACAGCATTACACTCCTAACACATACTGCATACAAAGACCCCTTAGCACGTAGGGAGAGCCCTCTCAATGTCAGGAGAGGCAAGAGCTCCCTGAACTTCTTCCAACCACTTCTCACCCTAGCCACAGAGCTAGCTCCAGCCCCACCTCCAGCACACAACATGTCTCCCAAATAACAAAACTCTTCCACACACTCAAGAGATTCACCAGCAAGTTCAATCCTTTCACGTCTGACAATCTCCACCTGATCACCCCGGCACGCCGTACACATAAAATCAGCATTATCTCGCAGTCTACCTCTGATACCACTACATCTCTTATGCACCCATTTATCACACACACCGCACAAGATGGAATTACTTCCCACGCCCTTGTGGCAAACTGCACATGGCCACTCTCCCTCGTCTTTGACAGTACCGCCACCAACCCTAGATATCATCACTTTTGTTTTATCTGCATTTACCCTTAAACCCTTTTGCCCCATACCATCTCTCCACTTCCTAAACCTTTCCTCCGCCTACCTTTCATTCTCTGCAATCAACACCAAATCATCAGCGTACAACAACTCCCATGGGAGTCCGTTTCTAAAGTCACGTGAAAGGGCTTCAAGTACCATGATAAACAACATGGGACTCAAGACTGACCCCTGATGCACACCAACATTCACGGAAAACTCATCACTCAAATCTCCATTCACTCTCACCTGGGTGTGAGCACCCACATACATGGCCATAACCACCCTAACCAGCCACTCCTCCAAGCCAAGCCTTCTCATTGCCCACTTCACCACCTCTCTAGGGACTCTGTCAAAGGCCTTTTCCGAATATATATATCAAAGAAGAAAGAAAGAAAAAGAACTTTTTTTTTTCCCACCCTGTTGGCAGTACACTTTTTACACTATGTTTCCACCAAATACACTGAATGTATAAAAGATCGCTTAGATGAACATTTTTAAGTGTTGGTAACTTTCATGAAATGGTCGCTCAATAATGTACTCTCCTGGCCCCCTGTATCAAAGAAAGATGAGTGCTGGGTGCCCCTACAACATATTATATGTCTGGCTGATGCACTTAATGTCCAAGGAAGGGGTGCTTGTCATTACACATTAAATCAAGGTGATTAAAATAAGGTTTTGTCTCTCCTCCCACAGTTTTTGTAAGTTAAACTGTACAAAATATAATGTTATAAAAATTACTGAATTTAGTGGAAACATGGTGTAACAAGTGTACTACCAAGAGACTGTATGGTATGTCTCATGCAAGTAGTTTTCTGTCCATGTAAATTTATCAATACTATCATGCACTCAGAAAAGTCTTCTACTTTTAATATGTTATGTATGTATATGTTCTTAATAATATCACTTCATATTCAGTGATATAAACCTAATGTATTTCTTTATTTAACATGTACCCAATACACACCAAGAACAACGAATATCTGGAGGCACTTCAGTCATGCACCGTATATATGTAGTTTTGAGAGAACACAGCCTATGTATTCACTGATATTTCTCTGAAGCCGTGCATTTTATCATAAAATTGGTCACTTTTTGTCATTATCTTAAAATTAGAAGCATTCTGATTCTTAGAATGAAACTTTGCATAAATACTCTTCAAATGTATATACTGTAAATACATGGAAAAAAAAAAAAAAAAAAGGTTCCCATTAACTGCTGTCATGAGGTTTTTGTTGTCTGAAGAAGGCACATTTTTTTTTAAAATAAAAATGCTATTATTTTGACAGCACCTTATGGCTACAATTTTGTGAATTAAATGCTTTTGGCAGCATGGGAAAGTGAACCTGCACCATGAAAGTCTATCTATTTATCTATTGCCAGACGCCTCAATCCCGTTTGGGGTGGCCACAAACAAATCGCCTCCAAGTCGCCCTGTCCCCCGCCATTTCACTGCCCTGCTCCCAACTCACACCCCCCTCTCTCATATACCTCTCCACCCCATCCCTTCATCTCATCCTCGGCCTTCCCCTCCCTCTTCCCCCCTCCACCTCACTCACATACACTCTCTTCGTCAGTCTTTCACCCTCCATCCTCTCCACATGGCCAAACCACCTCAGTGTGTTCCTCATAACGCTTCCTATCACATCCACATCCACACCACAACGCTTCTTTATATCCTCATTTGTCAGCCTGTCTCTCCACGTGACTCCACAGGCTCCTCTTAAATAACTCATTTCCACTGCTCTCACTCTTGACTTGTGTCCTTCCAACAATGTCCAAGCTTCACTTCCGTACGTTAGAGTTGGTATCACAATACTGTCATGTAGTAACTTTTTCACTTCCATGCTCACTTCCCTGTTTCTTATCACTGCTTTCAAAGAACCAGCAACCTTTCTTCCCTGCTGTACCCTTTCAAGCACTTCACCCTCCAAACCTCCATCCTTACTCATCACACTACCCAAGTACTTAAACGTACTCACATTTTCCAATTCCTCACCATCCAACCTCGCTGTACATTCACTAACTTCACCTCTCTCAAAGACCATCACTTTACTCTTCCCTGCATTCACCTTTAGATTCCGTTTCTGACACACTCTCTCAAACTCATCCACCAAGCCTTGCAGCTCCCCTTCGTCTTCACTCAACAACACAGTATCATCTGCAAACAACAGTAACAACATGAGAAATTAGAACCCTCAGGCATGAACCACTATCATGCAGTGGGACCAACAAGTTGTTGCATGTTTTGAAAAAATTGGCCTTTTATCCATTTTTGAAGCTTTATGGAGAATCAGTGAAAGGAGGTAGGCTTTTCTGACAAAAAAATAATGAAAAATTCAGTGAGAGCTAGCCTTAGACAAAGGATATGAACCCTGTGGCAATAACAGAAAGGGAAATATACTTCTCCAAACTTTGATGAAAATCCATTTTTTTTATAAAGAAAAAAAAAAAAATGCTGATTTCTTTTTTAATGGTTTTATCTTGGAAACAACAGCATGTATTAACCTAAAATTTGGGATATATGCATAAGTTTGACGGTACTACATACATTATGTGATTTTTTTTCAATGTTTTCTTTGATGGAGACCTGGGGAGCCCTGGGAGATCTGGCATGGAATGACCCAGAAATGAAGAAGAAGTGAGTCAGACAGTCGTTTCAGGCTAGGAGAGGGGCAAATGGTGCAGGCTTTGATGGCACCCCCTCCCTGAGGACTCTGAGGCTTTGTAAAGAGATGCCAGTTTTCTTTTTCAAACTTTGAACAGGAAGTGTAGTGCGTAATGTGTGTGTAGGTTTGTGCTGACAGTTAGAGGAACTAGTACTGGAAAGCATGTTGACCTACTCACTGTGTTACTGAAAATGTTTAGCAAAGGGGGATGGTCAGAAACTAATCCCGAGGGCTGATGAAACGGGAGCTCCAGCTCTCCCTGTCATCAGCTTTCCATCCACCTTGCGAGTACCGCCCTGCTTGACTGATCCTACAGTCTACTCCCTGTAAGACTGCAAGGACAAAGGAAACAGTAGCTTCTTTCTTCCAGTCTTTGACTTTAAGGTATTTTTGTTTCACTATTCCTGGTGAAACTATGTTAGGTTAGAGTAAGTTATCTTTGTTAAGCAGCACCAGTCTGTTGCTAGTAGGGAAAACTCTGAGGCACAACACAACAGGAGCCAGATGTTTTTGAAGTGTCTTCAAGTCTTCTGGCAATTCTTTGTACTGTAACCATTCCATCAATTTTACCTTAATGTCTATCACAAATAACACATTTCAGCTTCCTAAACCATGATCCCCCATGGGGTGGTGGTGGGGTGGGGGGGTGAAGGAATGGCATAATTAAGATTTGGGCAGATTGCAATAAAAATGCAGGTAAATACACATGAAACTGGTGGTCATTATCCAGAAATAAAGCTGCAACAACATCCACTGCCCTACCTTGTATCTCTTTCATAACACCATCCATATACAGATTGGGCAACTATAGAGACATGACACACCTCTGCTTCAATCCAACATTCAAAAAGAAACTTTCACTCAATTCACTATCCACATGCACTGCAGCCTTAGCACGCTCATACATAGTCTTCACAACATTCAACAACTTCCCATTTACTCTGTATATTCTTAATATTTTCAACATTCCTTAATTATCCACTGTCATAGGCCTATGCTTTCTCTAAATCTATGAAGGCCCCATACAACTTCTTACCGTTCTCTAGAAACTTTTCCAATAAAGACCTAAAGATGAATAACTGATCTCCACAACCTCTTCCCATCCTAAAACCCTCCCCGTTCTTCTCCAGCAAAATTCCTCTGTTATTTCCCTAACTCTGTCAACATGTAACCTACCATATACTTTTCCTATTACCCTAAGAAGACAAAAGCCCCTATAATTGCCACACACTTCTTTTTCCCTTTTTCCTTCATACAGGGGAATAATTATCCCTGACTTCCAATCCTCTAGGACAGGGGTGGGGAACATCTGGCTTCCAGGTCGTATAAGGCCCGCACAACCATTTGATCAGGTCCGCAAGGCAATTCATAAATGTAATTTCATATATAAATTAATCCCTCTAATATCCGAACATCCCCACTAACCGGGGGGGGGGGGGGGGGGGATCCCGCCCGTAATTTGAACTTGCCGCATGCGGCATGGGACAGCTTTGTTGTGGTATGTCATTCCTCCGATGTCCGATAGAGCGCCCCTACATCCTCCTCACTTTCTGCCTGTCTCTTGTCGCGAGTGCACGCTCGTCGTCATGGCTGCCCACAAGCTCGCTTTTGTGGTGGTTCCTTACCTGCTGCAGGCACTCCTGCTGCTCTCGGGCCTCTTATTAGTGTGTGTGATGATGGCCCCGCCGCCTGAGAAGAGGGAGAGAGTGGTGTTGACTCTGGAGAAGAAATGGGAGATATTGGAGAAAGAAGATGCGGGGTGGTCTTCTTCCCGCATCCTACGCGAGTTCAACCTGGCCCGATCTACTATGTTCGATATCAAGAGATCCCGAGACAAACTCATGCAGTACACGGCTGACTTCTCGTCGAGAAGCAAACGCAACGTGGAGAGGAAGGTGATGTTAACTCCCAAGTTTGCTGAAGTTGACCGCTCCACGTTGATTTGGTATCAACAGCAACGTGCTGCTGGTGTGATGGTATGTGGTACAGAGCTGAAGGCTGCTGCTGAGAAGTTCGCCAGGCTTCACGACGCCCCAGACTTCAAGGCATCCGAGGATTGGCTCTTCGCGTTCAAATTATGACATGGCCTTACCAACCGTAAAGCTCATGGCGAAGCTTCGGACGCTAACGAGGATGGAGTTGACGAGTTTCGGCACAAGGTGAAGGGCTTGATCAACAGGGAGGGCCTCACTCTCGGTCAAGTCTACAATGCTGATGAAACTGGTTTATTCTATCGCTCTTTGCCAACGAACACTCTAGCCGAGGAGACGGAGAAGCATGTACCTGGTCGCAAGCTCTCCAAGCAACGGATATCTGCTTTGTGTTGTGCCAATGCTAACGGAATGCACCGGCTTAAGCCCATTATTGTTGGCTGTGCAAAGCAGCCTCGGTGTCTTCGTGGGGTGATGGATGTCCTTCCTGTCGTCTGGTACCATTCTTTGAAGGCATGGTTTACAGCCCAGATCTTCAAAGACTGGTTCCACCGCCACTTCGTCAAGGAGGTCATCAATTACCAGACGAAGACACTGGGAATCCCGCGCGACCAGGTAAAGGCCCTCCTTCTCCTCGACAATGCACCTGCCCACCCGTGAGACAAGGACTTGGTGGCTGAGAATGGCCAGATTAGGTGCATGTTTCTGCCACCTAATATGACTCCTCTCATCCAACCAATGGACCAAGGAGTGATCGTGGCAACAAAGCACCTATACCGACGGAAGTTCCTGGACGAGGTGATGGTTGTTCTCGAGGACGAGGACGAGCGCAGGGAGGGACGGGACACGTGAGGCCAGCGGACTTTGGAAAACCTTCGCCGCTACAACATCAAGTCTGCAATCTACAACTGGGCCAGTGCATGGAAGGAAGTCTCTGTCAAGACTCTAGAAAATGGTTGGTCTCGTCTGCTTCTCGGAACAGATGTGGAGTACGATTTTCTAGGATTTGACGTGGATGACTTCCATGCACGGCTATGTACACATGGCGACGATGTTGATGTGGACGATGTGCATGAGTGGTTGGATGACGACGAGGGCGATCCTGGGTATCAGACATTGTCTGATATCGAGATCGCATCTTCAGTTGCAGGTGTCAGTACCCAGCTTGAAGATTCCGACGAGGACAGCGACGATGTTGCGGACTCCTCTCAGCATGACACTACTCCAGCCATCCCCAAGCTAAGCGCACTCCGGGAACACCTAGAGTTTGTTCTCGACTACCTGGAACACCCAGACTGCGACAGGGAGCTGGGGCCCTTGGGACTTGTGGAGGAAGTGCATGCTTTCAGGCAGCGCATTATCAATCGTCAGAATCGTCGGTCCTTGCGTCAATCAACCATTGACAGTTTTTTCAGGCCCGTGACCTCCGCTGTGCCCAGCCCTGGCTCCACTCCGTTGCCTCCCCAAGACAGGCCCTCATGCTCCGAGCCACAGCCCAGCACATCAGCCACGGTGGAGTCACCACTCGACGTGAGTTTGCGTCTATCTTCAGAGTCGTCTGCAGTGGGTATGCCATCACCACGACTCAGCGACGCACCCCTAGGTCACCTGCCAGTGATACTCTCGGACTGTGACAGTGATTAAACAGCAAGAACTTCTCCACTAGACCACATGGGAATATACAGTGTTGTGCAGTGAAAAAAACAGTGTGTTGTGTTAAGGATTTACAGTTGTGAGTGAAAAGACAAATTTGGAACAAAATTTAACGTAAATAGACTTGTTTGTTTTTGCTTTAGAAAATGGTTAGAAGAGTGGGAAACGTTAAAGTGCAAAGTGCAACACTAATTAAGTTACAATGGAGCATAAGTTAGACAAGAGTGTGCACTGTGAAGAGAATAGATGTCTCAGTGTGACTGACTGAGTTCAGAGCAAGACTTAATGAACAGTGTACTGGAAGTGCTTCAGGAAATCCTTCTTACTGTCAGAGTCCGAGAGGAGGCGGTTATTCATCGAGATGGCCATGGACTTGATGTAAGTAGGCAGAATGTTTCATACTGTACTTTTTTCCATACTATACTTACCTCAAACACCTCATTTCACTCTTTAATGTCCTTTATTGGTGTGAATAGGGCGTTAGGAGCTATGCATGTGCGGTAGGAAGGTGTTTTTTTGAGTCAGGCTAGGTTAGGGTCCATAAGTACCAGTCCAGGAGCCAGGAACCAGAATGTTTAATATTGTGTGAACCTACCTCTAAACCCTCATTTTATGCTTCTTTTTCATTTATTTCAGTAATTTATGTGCCTTATTGGTGTGATTTGGGTCTTCAATAGGTGCTATGCATGTCCAGAGGGAGTTGTATAGGTGTTTCTCTGAGTTAGGGTCCACAAGTACAAGTCCATGAGCTGGGACCCAATATCCGGACAGGACCACTATCCGGACCTGCCTACGGCCCTATTACGTCGGATATTGGAGGGATTACTTATATATATATATATATATATATATAATGTACTGAGCTACAGTTGATTTTAAGTTGATAATTTTGTATGGCCCGCGAATGATGTTAAAAATATCCTAATGGCCTATAGCAGAAAGGCTCCCCACCCCTGCTCTAGGATTCTACCTTCCTCCCAGGCCAATCTGCAATCTTCCATTTCCATTCTACAACTATCTCTCTCTCTCTCCTCCATGCTTCAGCATTTCACCACATACTTCATCAATTCCTGGGACTTTCCTCACTTTGACTTTGTTCATTGTTTCCACTACTTCCATCCTACGGATCTCTTCCTCCCTTCTCACTTCCCTCCTTCTCCCAGCCACCTATACTCGCATTACTTTCACTGGATTATTGTACCGAGTTTGTAGCGTCTTCATAGACAAGCAGTTGGCGATAGTTTATAAAAGTCATGTGCACTCTCAGCTGAAATACTGCTCACCCCTGTGGAGTGGATGTGGGAAGGTTGCATTAAAGCAACTACACAAAATTCAGAACAAAGCTGTTAGAATTATTAATAACCCTGCTATTACAAATAAACTACCTCCCCTACAGGTAAGAAGGAATGTTGCCTCCCTTGCACTATTTCACAGATACTTTTATGGCATTGCATTATTTCACAGATACTTTTATGGCAAATGCTCAGACTAAGTTGCATCCACTGTCCCACCTCTCCATGCCTCCCTCTGTGCTACACGGGCATCTGGTCGGGCTCAGGACTAGAATATCACACTGCAATATTGCAGAACTTCCTCCTATCAGAAATCTTTTATTCCCCAAACTGCATCTCTCTGGAACTCGCTTCCCCAGAGTTGTTTCCCCTAAACTTCAACCTACAGCTGTTCAAGTCCAACTGTTACAGATTTTTTATGAATGGAGAACATGTAATCTGGTGTATGGATTATTTTTTTTCATTCATTTGTTTTTCCTTCCTCTGTTCTGTTAATAAAAAAAAAAAAAATCTCTAGCTATGTTTGACAATTCTCTAAAGTGTTCTCTCCATCTGCTCACTTTTTCTCCATTTTTCCACTATCTACCATTTTTTTCTTTCACTTCCCTACTAACTTCTTTATCACCCTGTCTCTCTTTACCTGCTTGCAGAACATTTTCTTACATTCCATCAACTTTACACTCAAATTCCTCATCCACTCTCATCTTTCTCTTACTGATCTTTTCACCTCTCTCTTCCTCTCAACATACTATATATCTCTCTCTTACTAATCTTTTCACCTCTCCCTTCCTCTCTACATATAACTCGTTCTTCCCTCTCTCGCCTCTGCTTCCCATCCACTCACTATGTGCATCCACTTTTGCAACACAGCTTGTCTCACCTCTTTATTCCACCATGCTGTTCCTTATACCCCGTTTTGTCTTCTCTTCGCCCCACACCACCACCTCACATGCTGCACATTTTTCTTCTGTGAATATCTTGCATACACTTACCACCTCCCACATCCACTCCATATCATATTTACCGAACTGCTCCTCCACTTCTCTCTCATATTCTGCCTTTTTTCCATCCTCTTGCAACCTTTCCACCCTCCCTGTATGGACTGCTTCCTGTCCTTTTCTCTTTCTATTCATCCATCGCATTTGTACCTTGACTTTCACCACTATCAAGTGGTGGACAGAAAGGCCACTGCCCCAACCTCTATATGCTTTTGCATCCATTACATACCTTCTCATTCTCTCATCCACCTGCAGGCACACCCCATGCACTAACTACTCCATCCACCTTCACATTCCCTACTTTTCCATTCATTAAAAAAAAAAAAAAAAAAAAAAAAAAAAAAAAAATCATAATTTCTCTCAAACTTTTCCAAGCATGTTTCCACATTTGCCAAGAACTTTTCTTTCATTCTGCTTGCACCAAAATGATGGTAAGTAATCAACTAAGTCACAATGAAAAACACCAGAAAAAAATGTCTCCTACAAAACACTCTACTGGTAACCAATGGGTTTATAAAATGATAAACTGACCAATATCACAGTGACTGTCTAATGTAGGTCATACTCTGGTACTTCAAATTTTTCACACCCCTAAGGTAACTCAAATGATCTTGGTAGGTCATTCATACCGAAAAACTACAGAAGTACCGCCTATAATAAGGTCAAAAAATGAAAATTTTGTTCCAAAAAGTTAACTATCTTATTGATTCAACCACAATGAACCAAGCATCATCTGATCCATATTTATTAGATGAATATTTATCAGTAATTCTTCACCAAACAGGTGTGGCAATTCCACCTACAGTAAAACCTCACTAGAACGGACTAATTGGGCCCCAGGTCATTCTGAAAAAAGCAATATATGGACTTCCCCCTGCTAAGATATTTTCACGCGAAAAAAGCATCATGGCCACCATCTTGCTTCACCCCACCAGTTCCTTCTAATTTGTGGCAATAACCCATTTGCCCCATAAGTTTTCTCAAATGCCACTATAAACAATTTACTGCATAACACAGTACAATCACGCAAGGCTTGACACAATAAAACTAATAAGTAATTTAAAAAATATGGTAATCCCTCCAATATCCAATGTAATAGACCCAAAGGCACGTCCAGAACTTGAGTTTGTCCGGGACTTAGGAAAATGCCTCCTGGACAGGTACTTATAGACACTAACCCAGCCTAACTCAGAAAACCACCTACATAACTCCCTACCGGACATGCATAGCACCTATTTAAGACCCTGTTCACACAAATAAGGGACAGAAACCATAAAATAAATGAAGAGGAACCAGAGAATGAGGATTTAGAGGTGATTACAGAAAATAATTAGCAGTATCCAGGATACTAACAACACGTTCATGGCCGTCGCGGAGAATAACCCGCCTCCTCTCTGACTCTGACAATACGAAGATGCACCTGAAGCACGTACAGTAATCCAGTGTTGCACTGCACTTAATCCTTTGCACTCTGAATTCTAATTTCTTACCACTGCACATTCTTTTCTTACATGCGCTGCACTTGAAACTCACCAGCGTTGCACTCTGCACTTAATCCTTTGCACTCTGAATTCTAATTTCTTAACACTGCACATTCTGTTCTTAAAACTGCACAACACTGTAAATTCCCATGTGGTCTAGTGGCGAGCTTTTGCTGTTTATTCACCGTAAGAGTCTGAAAGTAGGTGTTGCAGGTGGCCGAGGGGCGTGTCGCTGGGACGTGGTGATGGACTGCCCACTGCAGACGACTCCGAAGATATCCACAAACTCGCGTCCAGTGGCAACTCCACTGTGACCGATGTGCTGGGCTGTGGCTCAGAGGTGGAAGGCCTGTCTTGGGAAGGCAGTGATGTGGAGCCAGGGCTGGGCACGGAAGGGGCCACAGGCCTGAAAAAACTGTCAGTGGTTGATTGACGTAAGGAACAGCAACTCTGGCGAGTGATGATGCGCTGCCTAAAAGGGCGCACCTCCTCCACAAGTCCCAGGGGTCCCATCTCCTGGTCGCAGTCCGGGTGTTCAAGGTAGTCCAGAATGAACTCGACATGCTCCCAGAGTGCACTCAGCTTGGGGATGGCTGAAGTAGTGCCGCGCTGAGAGGAGTCTTCAGCATCCTCGCTGTCCTTATCAGAAAGTTCAAGCTGGGTACTTGTACCTGCAACTGAAGATGCGATCTCGATATGAGACATGATCTGATACCCAGGATCACCCTTGTCATCATCCAGGCACTCATGCACTTCGTCACCAGCCCCACGAAGACGCGCATGGAAGTCATCCACGTCAAACCCTAGAAGGTCATGCACCACATCAGCTCCGAGAAGCAGACAGGGCCAACCATTTTCCAGCATCTTGATGGAGACTTCCCTCCATGCACAGGCTCAGTTGTAGATGACTGACATGAGATTGTAGCAGCAAAGGTTTTCCACAGTCCGCTAGCCTCGCGTGTCCCGTCCCTCCCTGTGCTCGTTCTCGTCCTCGTCCTCCCATCACCTCGTCCAGGAACTTCCAACGGTACAGCCTCTTCATTGCCACGATCACTCCTTGGTCCATTGGTTGGATGAGAGCAGCCATATTAGGTGGCAAAAACAAGCACTTAATGTGGCCTTTCTCAGCCACCAACTCCTTGTCGGATGGATGCGCAGGTGCACTGTCCAAGAGAAGAAGAGCCTTTATCTTGTCGTGCAGGATTCTCAATGTGTTCGTCTGATAATGGATGACCTCCTTAACGAAGTGCTGGTGAAACCAGTCTTTGATGATCTTGGCTGTGAACCAAGCCTTCACAGAATGGTACCACATGACAGGAAGGACATCCATCACCCCACGAAGGCACTGAGGCTGCTTTGCACGGCCAATAATAATGGGCTTGAGCCGGTGCAAGCCATTAGCACTGGTGCAACACAAAGCAGATATCCATTGCTTGGAGAGTTTGCAGCCAGGTACACGTTTCTCCGTCTCCTCTGCTAGACTGTTTGTTGACAGCGAGCGATAGAATAAACCAGTTTTGTCAGTTGTAGACCTGACCAAGAGTGAGGCCCTCCCTGTCGATCAAACCCTTCACCTTCTGCTGAAACTCCTCTAATCCCTCTTCTTTGGCATCCAGAGCTTCGCATTGGCCTTATGGCTGGTACGTCCATGTCATAACTTGAAAGTGAAGAGCCAACCCTCGCATGCCTTGAAATCTGGGATGTCATGTAACCTTGGGAACTTTTCAGCGGCAGCTTTCAACTCTGTACCATGCATTAGCACACCAGCAGCAAGTTGCTGACGATACCAAATCAGTGTGGAGCGGTCAATTTCTGCAAACCTGGAAGGGTACATAAATTTTCCTCTGGACATTATGTTTGGTCTTCGATGCGAAGTCAGCTGTGTACTGGGTGAGTTTGTCCCGGGATTTCTTGATATAAAACAAGGCAGAGCAGGCCAGGTTGAATTCTCAGAGGATGCGGGACGTTGACCATCCCGCGTCCACCTTCTCCAATATCTCCCTCTTCTTCTCCAGAGTCAGAACCACTCGCTTCCTCTTCTCGGGCGCGGGGCCATCGTCACACACACGAGTAAGAGGCAGCAGAGGAACAACATGGTCTGCAGCAAGTAAGGCACCACCACAAAAGCGAGCATGTGGGCAGCCATGGTGACGAGCGTGCACTCATGACAATGGGTAGGCAGGAAATGCGGAGGAGGCAGCATCGCACTGCCGGACGCCAGCATAACTATGCGGCAATACACAGCTGTTCGACGCCATGCACCAAATTCAAGATATGGTTGAAAAAAATGTCGGATTTTTTTGTTCTTTTTTGTTTCTTGGCCATTTGGGGGTTCCGAAAGCCCTGGTCCAAAACGTCTGGGAATTGGGGTGTCTGGGACTTGGGCGTCTGGGTCTTACAGGGATTACCGTACTGTATATATTTTTTTATGTAGCCATTCTGACTCACTTGGCTCACCCAAGTATTTATCATCATTCAGCACATGGTGCAGAATCCTTCAGAGCAACTCCTTCAAAATCTTTTCCCATTATCTTCAAGGTCACTGTCAAGGAACAGTGAATCCTCCTCCTGCTTGTCCTCACTGGCAGGAGCTGAATCATGGATGGGAACCGGAGGTGTAGCTTGTACCTTGCATGCCATGTGGTTTATTGTACTTACCAGTAATTTTAAGCACTTTTCAAATACTGTACTGTACACTTTATACACCTTATTATTTACGATCTTACAAACTAGAGATGTTCACTTTGTATATTTCACTTAACACTAGTCACCCTTGACCAGTATATCAGGGACTTCCAAGGAAATGATGTGGGTCAGACTGAGGCAGAGCACGGAGAGGACAATAATGAAGTCGCCAGCCTGCCACCAACTGATGCACGAACACACAAACCACGTGGACAATATGGCCTCTCTGGCCTGAGGCTAGGCAGTCTGGACCGCTTCTAGCTTTTTTGAAGCTTTCCCAACATACCGTATAAGACATTATTCCGGTCGGCTCCTCAACTCCGAAAACAGCGAATTCCAGTCTAGTGAAGTCTGTTGTTGTGAGGTCATATGGTACTGTATACAGTAATCCCTCCACTATCCAATGTAATAGAGCCAAAGGCATGTCCGGAAAGTGGTCCCGTCCGGATAGTGGGCCCCAGCCTCCTGGACTTGTACTTATGGTTCCTAACTCAGAAAAATACCTACACAACTCCCTCTGGACATGCATAGCACCTATTTAAGACCCAAATCACACCAATAAGGGACATAAAAGACTGAAATAAATGCAAAAGAACCAGAGATTGAGGTTTTAGAGGTGAGTTTATACAATATTAAACATTCTGGGTACTTACAACAAGTCCTTGGCTCCTGGACTGGTAGTTATGGACCCTAACCTAGCTTAACTCAGAAAAACATCTCCCTACTGCACATGCATAGCACCTAAGACCCTATTCACACCAATAAGGGACATAAAAGAGTGAAATGAGGTTTTAGAGGTATACAGTGCTCGTCAGAAGTATGGAACGCCCTGCGTCCCTCCTGAGAAACAAACCTTTCAACATTGAAAAAACATATAAATAATGCATTTTATTTACCTTTAGTGCTTCGTAGGGTAGCCTTTACGTTTCTTCACGGACCTGAGACGTCTTGGAAGTGAAAGGGCGAGGCTCCTGAGGTGCTGGAGCGGTATTTTGTCCCAGGAGTCATGAATGGCGGCTTCCAGCTTAGGCAGAGAGCTCACGTCCTTCCCTTGGAGACTCTTCTTTACGAGGTACCAGAGGTTTTCAATCGTGTTGAGGTCTGGGCTATTTCCTGGCCAGTCTGTCATGAATGATACCTCGCAGTCACGAAGCCAATTGGTGACCGATTTGGCCTTGTGAGCAGGTGCACCGTCCTGCTGAAACACTTGTGCACCTGTTAGCTCGAAGGAGTCTGGTAAATGATCACACAGAAGCTCCAGGTAAACATCCTGATTCACTCTGAGGTTCTTGGGAAGTACAACAAGCTTCCCCAAACCCTTCCCTGAGAAACAACCCCATACCATGAGTGAATCAGGATGTTTAACTGTGCTTTCTACATACTGTGGGTCAAGTGGGTCACTACCTTTGCGTGCTCCTCTGTTACAGGTAACACTAAACGTTGCCTCATCAGACCACAACACTGACAACCATTGCTCCTCACCCCAGTTTAAATATTTATTAGCAAAGGCAAGCCTACGAATTCTCTGGCTGCTAGAGAGAAGAGGCTTTTTCACAGGCCTGTGACTTGTGTAACCAAGCTCATGCACCCTACGAGACACTGTTCTCACTGACACCTCACCAAACACTTCTGGGTTGCTCTCCTTAATTTTCCTTGCACTCACACGAGGATTAAACTCCACTGCACGTTTTAAAACATTAACAGACCTTGGGGAAGTTTTCCTAGGCCTACCAGACCTCGGTTTCTTTGTGGGAATTTCACCACTGTTTTCCTCCCGAAACCGCGCACACCAACGATGCACTGTCGATTGTGCCACACCAACCAATTCACTAATTTCCTTTGTCTGGTGGCCTGCCTCCTTTACAGCAATGATCTGGGATATGATTTCAATCGATAGTTCACGGGTAGGTGCCATAACAAAGTTTTAAAGGCCAAAACACTGCGGGACACTCGGTAAAAAATGGCGCAATTTGAGAGGGACACTCGGCGGAGTTCCTCTCTCTCAGGCAGCCCGTGGGCGACTGAGGCGGGAACCAACCAGCGTGTCGGAAGGCCTCAGGCTACCGTGACGTCATGCTCGGAGCTCAAACTTGTGGCTCAATTCTTACCCCCAAAAATGGGTGATTCTTTTTGGGCCATAAGTATTGCGCGCCCGGCGGACAACGCTGAATACTTCTGACGAGTACTGTATATGGAAAATACAGTACAATATGAAACATTTTGGGTACCTCCTCCTCTCAGACTCTGACAGTAAAAAGGAGTACCTGAAGCACTTGCAGTACACTGTACATGAAGTCTTGCACTGAACTTAGTCATTTGCACTCAGAATTCCATTCTCTTAACACTGCGCACTCTAGTCTTACTTGCGCTCCATTGTACCTTAATGAAATAAGTGTTGCACTCTGCACTTAGAGTCTTTGCACTCATAAATCCATTTTCTAAACATAACACACTCTTGTTAATCAGTGTTCCACTGAAAGTCAATAAAATCAGTGTTGCACTCTGCACTTTAGTCTTTGCACTCAGAATTCTATTTTCTTAACACTATGCACTGTTTTTTTCACTGCACAACACTGTAAATTCCCATGTGGTCTAGTGGAGAAGTTTTTGGCATTTAATCACTGTCAGAGTCTGAGAGTAGCTGATGCAGGTGGCCTAGGCGAGCGTCGCTGAGTCGTGGTGATGGAGTACCCACTGCAGACGACTCTGAAGAGAGGCGCAAACTCACATCAAGTGGTGACTCCAACATGCCTCATGTGCTGGGCTGTGGCTCGGAGGATGAGGGCCTGTCTTGGGGAGGCAATGGAGTGGAGCCAGGGCTGGGCACAGCAGGGGTCATGGGTCGGAAAAAGCTGTCAATGGTTGATTGACGCAAGGAACGACGATTTTGGCGATTAATGATGCGCTGCCTGAAAGCACGCACTTCCTCCACAAGTCCCAAGGGCCCCATCTCCCTGTCGCAGTCCGGGTGTTCCGGGTAGTCGAGAATGAACCCTGTGTTCCTGGAGTGCGCTCAGCTTGGGGATGGCTGGAGTAGTGTCACACTGAGAAGAGTCTGGATCATCGTCGCCGTCCTCGTCGGAATCTTCAAGCTGGGTACCAACACCTGCAACTCAAGATGCGATCTTGATATCAGACATGGTCTGATACCCAGGATCGCCCTCGTCATCATCCAACCACTCACGCACTTTGTCCACATCAACATCGACCCCATGCGCACGCTGAGGTGCATGGAAGTCATCCACGTCAAAACCTAGGAAATCGTACTCCACATCCGTTCCAAGAAGCAGACGAGACCAACCATTTTCTAGAGTCTTGACAGGGACTTCCTTCCATGCACTGGCCCAGTTGTAAATGGCAGACTTGATGTTGTAGCAGCAAATGTTTTCCAAAGTCCGCTGGCCTCGCGTGTCCTGTCCCTCCCTGCGCTCGTCCTTGTCCTCGAGAACAACCATCACCTCGTCCAGGAACTTCCGTCAGTACAGCCTCTTTGTTGCCATGATCACTCCTTGGTCTGTTGGTTGGATGAGAGCAGTCGTATTAGGTGGCAGAAACATGCACCTAGTGCAGCCATTCTCAGCCACCAAGTCCTTGTCGCACAGGTGAGCAGGTGCATTGTCGAGGAGAATGAGGGCCTTTACCTGGTCACGTGGGATTCCCAGTTTCTCCGTCTGGTAATGGATGACCTCCTTGACGAAATGGCGGTGGAACCAGTCTTTGAAGATCTGGGCAGTGAACCATGCCTTCAAAGAATGGTACCAAACGACGGGAAGGACATCCATCACCCCATGAAGACACCGTGGCTGCTTTGCACAGCCAACAATAACGGGCTTAAGCCGGTGCATGCCGTTAGCATTGGCACAACACAAAGCAGATATCCGTTGCGTGCAGAGCTTGTGGCCAGGTACACGCTTCTCCGTCTCCTCGGCTAAAGTGTTCGTTGGCAAAGAGCGATAGAATAAACCAGTTTCATCAGCGTTGTAGACTTGACCGAGAGTGAGGCTCTCCCTGTCGATCAAGCGCTTCACCTTGTGCCAAAACTCCTCTACTCCTTCCTCGTTGGCATCCAAAGCTTCACCATGGGCTTTACGGTTGGTAAGGCCATGTCGTAACTTGAACGGGAAGAGCCAACCCTCGGATGCCTTGAAGTCTGGGGCGTTGTGAAGCCTTGCGAACTTCTCAGCAGCAGCCTTCAGCTCCGTGCCACACACCAGCACACCAGCAGCACGTTACTGTCAATACCAAATCAACGTGGAGCGGTCGACTTCAGCATACTTGGGAGTAAACATCACCTTCCTCTCCACATTGCGTTTGCTTTTCGACGAGAAGTCAGCCGTGTACTGCATGAGTTTGTCGCGGGATCTATTGATATTAAACAAAGTAGATTGGGCCAGGCTGAATTCACGAAGGATGCGTGAAGTAGACCATCCCGTATCCACCTTGTCCAATATCTCCCTCTTCTTCTCCAGAGTCAAAACCACTCTCTTCCTCTTCTCAGGCGGCGGGGTCATCGTCACACACATTAACAAAAGGCACGAGAGCAGCAGCAGAGCCTGCAGCAGGTAAGGCACCACCACAAAAGCGAGCACGTGGGCAGTCATGATCACGAGCGTGCACTCACAACAAGAGACGGGCGCTAAGTGGGGAGGATGCAGGGGCGCTCTGGCGGACAGCGGCGGAACTACACACCAAAACACAGCTGGTTCGCGCCGCGCATTGAGTTAAAATTGCAGGCGGAAAAAAGTCAGATTTTTTTCAAATTTTTTGCAATATTTGGCCCATTTTGGGAATACTGGATCCCGAGACCAAAATATCCGGTAAGTGGGGATGTCCGGAAAGTGGGCGTCCGGATAGTACAGGGATTACTGTATTATAGTAAATTCATGATCTCAAGGTGGGCAAATTTCGTACATAGGCCTATGCAACACAGATACAGTACTTAACTGCTGAATTGTGACTGCAAGAAGCGAGTAGAAAAAACAAGGTCAATTTTTACACATTCACCTCAGCCGATTTTTTCATCCAACCTGAGTGTTTCCTGTTCCTTTGCTGAAATTTTTCAATGTCTCAGTAACACAGAGAGTAGGCCAGCATGCTCTCCAATACGAGTTTCTCTATCAACACCAAACTACATGCATGGAACACACCACACTTTCTTTTCAAAAAAAAAAAAAAAAAAAAAAAAAAAAAAGGGCAGCAAAACATGTGGCCTCAGAGTCCCCGGGGGGGGGGGGGGACCATAAATGCCCCCACCTTCCACCCCTCTCCTGGTGACAACTCGAGGTGCCTGGAACCCGTCTGACTCTCTTCATTTCTGCAACATTAGTGGGCTTTCCTCTAACTTTCGCTCTGTTGAGCACCACCTCTCCTTCTCTAAACTTCACCTTCTTTTTCTAACTGAGATTCAGCTGTCTGAGGCAACTGACGGCAGACCCTTTTCTGTATCCTCCTACTTTCTATATACTAATTTCAAAGCCAAAGGTGGCTGTAGTGTATATACACGCAACAACTTATCTTGCTCTCGTGTTCCTGAACTCAATTCTTCTGAATTCTCTACACTGGCTTCGGCTTTCCTGTCATTCTCTGACTAAATATATCTGTGCTTTTTATTATCCCTGAATTTTACTGACTACCAAAAATTCTTTGACTATCTTACTTCTACGATGAAAGCATTCTGTCCACTTCTTCTTTCTCTGAAATCTCCATTCTAGGAGATTTCAATGTTCACCACCACCTTTGCCTCTCCTCTCCTTGCACTGATCCACCTGGTGAACAAGCCTACACCTTTTCTATCCTTAATGACCTAGAGCAGCTTGTACAGCACCCTACCCGTATCCCCGACTGCCTCGGAGAGAGCTCCAACATACTTGACCTCTTCCTTACAACTAATCCTTCTGCTTACACTGTTAATCTTTTCTCTCTGTTGGGCTCCTCCGATCACAACCTTATCACCTTAACCTGTCCTATCGCTCCGGTACGGCCCGCGGACCCTCCAAAAAAACGTCATCTGGGGCACTTTGGAGCTGCGGATTGGGAGGTCCTCAGGCAGTACTTCTTTGATTTTCCCAGGAATGATTATTGCTTCCATGGCCGGGAGCCATCTGGGTGTGCCTTGCGCATTACGGAGGTTATTCTCTTGGGCATGGAAGCATACATTCCTTTCTTATATCCTTGGACTAATGAAAGAAAGCCTTGGTTTAATCACGCTTGTTCTAATGCTATCCGCAACAAGGAGAGGGCCTATAAAAGGTACCGGAGCCAAACCACCCCTGAATCACATCTTTTATACGTTTCTCCCGGAATCATGCTAAGCCTGTTCTTCGCTCTGCTAAAAATAATTTCATCTGTACTAAATGCTCTCAACTCTCTAACTCGAATTCTTTTCGCTCCTTCTGGAACCTTGCCAAAAACTTTTCTAACAACTTTACCTCATCATCCTTCCCTCCTCTTTTCTACTCTGATGGCTGACATTGAAATTTCTTCAGCTGATCTATTTTCTGCCATCACAGGCCCCAATACTAATAAGGTATATGGGCCTGATGGAGTCCCTCCTGTTGTTCTCAAGAACTGTGCCTCTGTGCTTACACCCTGCCTAGGCAAACTCTTTCGCCTTTGTCTATCAACTTGTAACTTTCCTTCTTGCTGGAAGTTTGCTCTCATTCAGCCAGTCCTAAAGAAGGGTGACCATTCCCAACCCTCTAACTATCGTCCAATTGCTTTAACATCCTGTATCTCAAAAGTTTTCGAGTTAATTCTTAACAGAAAAATTTTAAAGCATCTTTCCTATCACAACCTTTTTTCTGATTGTCAGTACGGGTTCCGTCAGGGACGATCCACTGGCGATCTTCTCACCTACCTTTCAGACTCCTGGTCATCCTCCTTTCGGGACTTTAGCAAAAGCACTGTCATTGCACTTGACATCGAGTCTGGCATAAATCTTTAATTTCCAAACTGCCCTCTTACGGTTTCTATCTTTCTATCTGTGCCCTCATCTCCAGCTTCCTTTCTGGTCAATCTATAGCCGCTGTTGTGGACAGCCATCGTTCTTCTCCTAGATCTATTAACAGTGGTGTTCTTCAGGGCTATGTCTTATCACCAACTCTCTTCCTTATATTCATCAACGACCTTCTAAGCTGTGCATCTAACCCTATCCACTCATAAGCTAATGACTCCACCCTTCACCTTTCCATTCGGTTCCCACAACATCCATCTCAGCAGTTACTTCAACTAACAAGGGATGAGGCTATGGCACACCTAATGTCTGACTTGGCTCGTATCTCCAGCTGGAGTAAAAAATAATCTGGTTGTTTTTAATGCATCAAAGAGTCAGCTTTTACACCTATCAAACTGACAAAATCTTCCACAGGTATACCCACTAATGTTTAATAATATTCAGCTTAATCCTGCATCATCCTTGAACATGCTTGGGGTTTCATTTACTTGGGACCTATCTTGGAAAGATCATATTACATCTCTTGTACAATCTGCTTTCAAAAGATTAGGTGTGCTAAGGAGACTCCATTCCTTCTTTACCCCTGCACAACTGTTGACTCTATACAGGGGTTTTATCCGCCCCTGTGTGGAGTACAACTCTCACGTGTGGGGAGGCTCCCCACACACAGCTCTTCTCAATAAGGTGGAGTCAAAGGCTTTTCATCTCATTAAATCTCCTCCTCTTACCGACTCCCTTCAACCTCTGTCTCTTCGCCGCACTGTTGCATCTTTATCTCTTTTCTATCGCTACTTCAATGGTCATTGCTCTTCTGAACTGTCTGCATGCATTCCCCCACCTCTACGACGGGCGCGTGGCAACCGTCTAACAGCAAACTCTCCTCCCTTTTCTGTCCAACTCTCTAATGCAAGAGTTAACCATTACTCCCAGTCCTTCATTTATGCAACAGGTCAACTCTGGAACTGCCTCCCTCTGTCTGTATTTCCTGCTTCCTATGATCTCCGGTCTTTCAAATGCAGTGTGTCCAGGCATCTCGTAATGATCGGATCTTGAATTTGGCTCTCTCTTGTATTTTGTTTTTCTCTTGGAAGGAGCAATTTTGTGGGCTCGTGGCCCTTAGTTCCTTCTTCCTCAAAAAAAAAAAAAAAAAACTAGCAACTTCTGGTAGAAGCAAATGGCCAAAATCAACTCAAATCACACCAAAAATAACAGAAAACACTCAGGTTGGATGCCCATTACCAAGTGAAATGTCCTATTTTTATAGCTAAAGGAAATTAACCTAACCTAATGTAACCTATCAAAATTACCTTACCTAACCTACCTATCAAAATTACCTAACCTAACCTAGAAGCTTACCTTCATCAGTAGGTCAAACTTTACCCTAACCTAACCAACCTAACCTAACCTAACCAAACTTAACCTGGTGCAGTGGAATGCTTACCTTAGAGATACGATGGTCCAGGTTGTGCAGTATAGTTTTCTGGTATTTTTCAACAAGATTAGAGGACCTTCATTTTTGTTGGAAATGCTTTATTTTACCTCTCTTCCAATCATGACCTCTGACCAGATGATGAGCTGAAATGAAGCACTTTTGACAAAAAATGAAAGCAAAAATCACTCAACTCGCATAAAAAAAACACCGATTGGAAATGCTTATTAATGCATAAATAATCATTATTACACCTGAGTATGTGTTTTGTTGATTTTGAAAAGGCGTTTGATAGTGTTTCAAGTGGAGCTATGCTGAAAATTATGAGATTCTATGATACACCAGAAAAGTTTGTAAATATTATTAGAAGCCTGCATTAAGGTACTTTTGTAAGGTAATGGTGGGTGGTTCTTTGAGTGATCCATTTTATGTTAGGTCAGGAGTGATTCAAGGAGGAACTCTTCCACCATTGCTATTTGTTTTGGTTATGGATTATGTTATGAGAAGGGTTGTATGGAGAACAGGTGCAGGAATTAAATAGAAAGAAAATGAGAGGCTAATGGATTTGGATTATGCTGATGATATTGTACTGATTTGCGGAAGTATTTACGAGATGCAGAGGGTGCTTGATTGTCTGGTGGAGGAAGGAGAAAAAGTGGGATTGGTAATAAATTGTGGAAATACTGAAATTATTAATATGAACGTGGAGAACCAATTCGATTGTGTAATTGGGAATAATGTGGTGAAGAATGTAGACAATTTTAAATATCTGGGAACGATTGTATCATCTGATGGATCATTAAACAATGAAATTGAGGAAAGGATTAGACAGGCTTGGCGAGCTGTTGAAATATTGAAATCTGTTTGGAATAATGATATGCTTTTGGTGCATACTAAAGTAAAAAATTTACAAGTCCATGGTTAGACCAATTTTAATTTATGGGCATGAGTCATGGTACAGTACAATTGCAACAGATCAGAAAGTATTAGGATTTGAAAATAAAATACTGAGAAGGATACTTGGGGTAAAGTGGCAAGACAGAGTTACAAATGAAAGAGTAAGGGATATTACAAGAGTGGAACCAGTTGTTGAATAGGCAAGACTATCTTGCTGGAAATGGCTGAGGAACATATATAGAAAACAAGACAGTTTAATACAGGATGTGCCAGAGTGGATTCCTAGAGGAAGAAGTGGCAGAGGTAGGCCGAGAGAAACCAGGGTGAGGACAATGAAAAGAGAAGCTGGGGAGGAGTGTTGGTGGGACCTGAAGGAGATGGCAAGAGACAAATATTGGTGGAGAGAGTTCATTGAGGCCCTATGCATCCCGTGGGGTGCCGCAGGAAATTACTGATTGATTGATCGACACCTGAGGCACAGATCACGTCCTTCTTCTTTAGAAGCCATAGTGAGAAGAATTTGAATTTTCCATTGAGAAAGAATAAAAAATCACACTTCAAATTGATTGGCAGTATACCATCAAATGACCTAGAGTATGACTATAAGTGAGAGAAACAGACCTAGCAGAAGCATGCACAGTCGAAGAAAAAAGTAACACACGTACAAATGCAAGCATTTTTTACACGGACTGGCCAAGTGAAGATCCAAAGTACGGTACGGTTTTTTTGGGGAAATTATAATCATGTGTACTTCATTTATTACCAATTTCTGAGAGAAATGTCACAGAAGAAAAGATTCTTAGAATGACCGAAACTGCTAGAAAATGTTAACGAAAAGTCGAAAATCGCATGAGATGTACATGTAAAGTTTGACCAAAAACAAAACACTGTATAGCTATCTATTTTTGGGTATTTAAGGATATGGCCAGTTTGCCCACGGCAATGTTTACTGACAGCCTCTCCGACTGCCCATGTTGTTCACCAACAATCGTTTCGGCTAGATGTGTCAGTGTATCCCATATCAAAGCTATGGGAAATGATTTAACCAAACCTAATCTAATGTAACATACACTAGTCCATCTTAACCTTAGCTGCACTTGACAGCCAGCTGTTGAGTTTAAAAAATTGTATTAGCAACATTAAATATGGCGGGCAACTGGAAGAATATTTACTACGCTAAATCCCCATTCAAAGCTTTCAGAGGTTTCGTTTTCATTTTTAAAGGCTCCAACATGCTTGCATGTGTCGGCCTTGGTCACCTAATGGCGGCTCTCCACGCTGCATGATCCATTGCAGCCTCCCTGTTCAGCCCCTTAACCCTGAGGTCACACTTAATGACCTCGTCCCATGTCTTTCTCGGTCTACCCCTCATTACCCCACCCCCAATATTAACACTTCTCACCTTCCTCACCCAATTATCATCCCCAATCTTCTCCACATGTCCAAACCATCTCAATCTACCCCTCCTCACCACAACACCAATATACTCCAGTCCCATCCTACCTCTCAACTCTTCCATCATAAACCCAGCCCCTCCAGGCCTTGGACGCAGGGACGCACTGCACATCCACCTAATCATTGTCATTTCTGTACATCTGAGCCGGCGAACATCTTCCTCCTTTACTGCCAGGTCTCACTACCACATAGCATTACACTCCTAACACATGCTGCATACAAAGACCCCTTAGCAGGTAGGGAGAGTCCTCTCAATGTCAGGAGTGGCAAGAGCTCCCTGAACTTCTTCCAACCACTTCTCACCCTAGCCACAGAGCTAGCTCCAGCCCCACCTCCAGCACACAACATGTCTCCCAAATAACAAAACTCTTCCACACACTCAAGAGATTCACCAGCAAGTTCAATCCTTTCACGTCTGACAATCTCCACCTGCTCACCCCGACATGCCATACACATAAAATCAGCATTATCTCACAGTCTACCTCTGATACTACTACATCTCTTTATAAAAATGCCCAGTAGATGTGGTACTCGGTAAATTTTTGCAAGTGGTCAATACACCCCCCAGGTAGTGCACTATATTTTTCTGGCAGTTTTTGATGCGATATGAATGTTTCTGACCTTCATTTTTGTCGGAAACACCTCATTTTCCCTCTTTTCCAATCATGAACTTTGATTGGGCAAGTTGGTGCAATCAAGCTATCTATCTATCTGTTGCCAGACACCATAATCCCGTAAGGGGTGGCCATTTGACTTTGAGTTATTTGTTTTACGGGAAGGGGCACTAACCCTCCACCAACCCACTTGTTGACACGTAGGGAGCACGTATGGTTTGGTTATATGGTTACCACCCAGTGTTGTAAATGTTTTATTTATTTATTTTTTTTTTTATTTTTATTTTTTTTTAAAGGCTCCAACATGCTTGCATGTGTCGGCCTTGGTCACCTAATGGCGGCTCTCCACGCTGCACGATTCATTGCAGCCTCCCTGTTCAGTCCCTTAACCCTAAGGTCACATTTAATGACCTCGTCCCATGTCTTTCTCGGTCTACCTCTCATAACCCCACCCCCAATATTAACACTTCTCACCTTCCTCACCCAATTATCATCCCCCATCCTCTCCACATGTCCAAACCACCTCAATCTACCCCTCCTCATCACAACACCAATACACTCCAGTCCCATCCTACCTCTCAACTCTTCCATTGTAAACCCAGCCCCTCCAGGCCTTGGACGCAGGGACGCACTGCACATCCACCTAATCATTGTCATTTCTGTACGTCTGAGCCGGCGAATATCTTCCTCCCTCACTGCCCAGGTCTCACTGCCATACAGCATTACACTCCTAACACATGCTGCATACAAAGACCCATTCGCACGTAGGGAGGGCTCTCTCAATGTCAGGAGAGGCAAGAGCTCTCTGAACTTCTTCCAACCACTTCTCACCCTAGCCACAGAGCTAGCTCCAGCCCCACCTTCAGCACACAACATGTCTCCCAAATAACAAAACTCTTCCATGCACTCAAGAGATTCACCTGCAAGTTCAATCCTTTCACGTCTGACAATCTCCACCTGCTCGCCCCGGCACGCCGTACACATAAAATCAGCATTATCTTGCAGTCTACCTCTGATACCACTACATCTCTTATGCACCCATTTATCACACACACTGCACAAGATGGAATTACTTCCCACGCCCTTGTGGCAAACTGCACATGGCCACTCTCCCTCGTCTTTGACAGTACCGCCACCAACCCTAGATATCATCACTTTTGTTTTATCTGCATTTACCCTTAAACCCTTTTGCCCCATACCATCTCTCCACTTCCTAAACCTTTCCTCCGCCTACCTTTCATTCTCTGCAATCAACACCAAATCATCAGCATACAACAACTCCCACGGGAGTCCGTTTCTAAAGTCACGTGAAAGGGCTTCAAGTACCATGATAAACAACATGGGACTTAAGACTGACCCCTGATGCACACCAACATTCACGGAAAACTCATCACTCAAATCTCCATTCACTCTCACCTGGGTGTGAGCACCCACATACATGGCCATAACCACCCTAACCAGCCACTCCTCCAAGCCAAGCTTTCTCATTGCCCACTTCACCATCTCTCTTGCGACTCTGTCAAAGGCCTTTTCCAAATCAACAGGAAACCATTTGGCTTGTCACTCAATGTAAAGCCACCTGTAAAGGAAAGAAAAACAATAAGAAGTGACAGGAAAGATGGGAGAAATAGGAAGAGAGGAGAGCAGGCACAGAAAAAGAATGATAAAGCCTAAGGAAGAAATAGGCAGCACTACAACATGTAAGTGGATGGTGGTCGACATCACCTACCACATATTACAATAGCAATATAACAGTAATACACTGGTAAGTCTACGGTAGTCAATTGTATATGTGATGGATTTGCCATCTATATAGAAGAGCCATAGCTACATAACAGAAAATGAATACAAGTACGGTATAATGAAAGTAAGACCATACTACTTGTTACCTTGTATTTTGTTATTTTATATAAAAAATATATACAATAATTAGTCAGATGGTCTCACTTGTAAAGTACAGCCTTTGTAAACTGATTCTGCATAGCCACAGCAATTAGCAAATGTGACTGAGAAAATTACAAAGCTGACTGGAGCTGGGCTGTAAACATTATATGTATTGAACATAATCCTACTGTATTCCTCCCAAGGTTGCATTGTTTGATTTATCAGTTGCATGGTTTCGAACCTGGGTAACTCAACATAATGTGTGTACTCATATTTAAATTCATCTTAGGTAATGGTTGGAAGTACTTATGCGTATGGTTGAGAATAGCATAGTGGTTTTTAGTACGTAAGGTGGACAGCGAAGGTGTTAGTACTGCACTGTATTCCGGTGATATGTATAAACCAGATGCTGATGCATGGGCTGGAGGTGTGTCTGGGCAAGTCACAAAAACTTATGTATTTTGAGTGAAATAGAAGAACTGTGAATATCCAATGCATTAACTGATGGATGATTTATCTGGAGCAAATGTAAATTTGCAATGATGATGGATGTTGTGCGTTTTTATGATAACCATTTCACAAGGGACTGTCTCAGCTGGCTGAAACGTGAAGATATACGCAGGACAATGGTGAAATGCATGCAGTGATGTGCGACATTTATGTTCAAATGTTGTTTCACAAGCGATGGTGGCAGTTTCTTGTTTATTGTACACCATGATGACTTCTGTTTTAGTGTTGATGGTTACTAGTGAGTCATTTTTTTTTTTAGAAGGAAAAGGGTATATTTGATAGACCGTGAAAAAATCATATGTTATGAATGGTACATGAACTACTACTGATGTTGGTGTGAGTCTTGCTTCTTAGATAATATATGATCAGATTCCTTTCCTCAAACAATGGGTTTAAAACCATGCCTTAATACGCTCTGACTGATTATAATTTGATGTAGATTGCTATTTTTTTTTTTATGCGAGTAAGAAGGAACCAAAGTCTAGGAGCCCGCAAACAATTCCTTCCACGAAAAAAACAAAAGCAATACAAAAGTGAGCCAAATTCAATATCTATTCATTTCGAGATGCCTGGACACACTGCATTTGAAAGACTGGAGATCACAGGAAGTAGGAAATATAGTCAGAGGGAAACAGTTCCAGAGTTGAACTGTTGCATAACTGAAGGACTGGGAATAACGGTTAACCCTTGCATTAGAGTTGGACAGAAAAGGGATGAGAGTTTATTGCTAGACGGGTGCTACGTGCCCATCGTAAAGGTGGAGGGATGCAAGCAGACAGTTCAGAGATGCAGTGACAATTGAAGTAGCAATGGAAAAGAGATAAAGAGGCAACAGTGCAGCGAAGAAACAGAGTTTGAAAGAAGCCAGTAAGAGGTGTAGAGTTAATGAGACAAAAAGCCTTTGACTCCACCCTACTGAGAAGAGCTGTATGTGGGGAGCCTCCCCACACATGAGAGTTGTACTCTACACAGGGACGAAAAAAAAAGGGTGTATAAAGTCAACAACTGTGCAGGAGTAAAGAAGGGATGGAGTTGGCTTAGCACACCTAATCTCTTAGAAGCTGATTTTACAAGAGATGTAATATGATCTTTCCAAGATAAATCCCAAGTGAATGAAACCCCAAGCATGTTGAAGGATGATGAAGGCTTGAGCTGGATATTATTAAACTTAAGTGGGTACTCCTGTGGAAGATTCTGTCTGTTTGATAGGTGTAACAACTGAGTTTTTGATGCATTAAAAACAACAAGATTATTTTTACCCGTCAGAGATACGAACAAAGTCAGACATTAGGTGTGCCATAGCCTCATGCCTTGTTTGTTGAAGTAACTGCTGGGATGGACGTTGCGGGAACCGAATGGAAAGGTGAAGGGTGGAATCATCAGCGTATGAGTGGATAGGGTTAGATGTACAGTCACGCGTACTAATTTCTGCTCAGGGGTTACCCCTTCCTTCCCCCCTCTACCCTGGACAGAGGGAAGGGGGGAATCGCGAACAAGTCTACCCCGCCCTCTGCCCCCAACTCCCCCACCCTCCACCTCCAGCTGCCAGTTACTGATTAGACGCAAATTTTCTCATGTCCTGTAAACATCAACATCATCATCAGAGAAATTACCAATATGCCGGGAATCAAACCCGGGACTCTCAGGTGAGATTCCCGGCATATTGGTAATTTCTCTGATGATTTTTCCTGTGTAAAAATACAGGTTCTCTCTTCATCCTGTAAACATGACTAAACTGTCGTCGCACACGCTTTCAACAGCCAAGATTTGGACTATATTTTTAGAATAAATTATTACCGTATTGAACTGCATTCTCAAATTGAAAATATTCACCATCATTGTAATCCAGTATCGTCCGCTGCACAATTCTGGGTTCCAGTGCTTACCTTTTCACTTCCCCCAGCTGTCTCTCTCTCTCTCTCTGAATTTACTTTTCCCACTCACTCTTTCTTTTTAAATTTATATAACTTTCTCTTTGCTTCTCTCCCCCTCTCCCCCTTCTCTCTCGTTCTTTGTCTTAAGTCTTCCCCGCCTCTCACCCCTCCCCTCGCCCCACCTTAGGCCTGATCAGCAGTCAGTTATACCATCACCGCTCCTTCGTATATTTGTGTGCAGGCAACATTTATCACACACACTTAGGTCAGATGTATGGAAAGCTAATTTTTTTTTTATATATAATTGTATTTCTCATTATGTGCCAAGTTCAAATAGAGAACACCAGACCAATATTCGTAATTTTTATTAGAGTGACCGTTCCACTTCACATAGCTGGGTAGCTGGGCTTATAAACTGCACACACACACACACACACACACACACGACTTAAATTTTGCACTGACAGCGTGGCGACTACAAATATAGTCATTCTAACAACTGGATCTGCTGGCTCCAAACCTTCCCTGTCCCAGTCAAACTCCTCATTCAATAACCGGTTATTGAATGAGGAGTTTGACTGGGACAGGGAAGGTTTGGAGCCAGCAGATCCAGTTGTTAGAATGACTATATTTGTAGTCGCCACGCTGTCAGTGCAAAATTTAAGTCGTGTGTGTGTGTGTGTGTGTGTGTGTGTGTGTGTGTGTGTGTGTGTGTGTGCAGTTTATAAGCCCAGCTACCCAGCTATGTGAAGTGGAACGGTCACTCTAATAAAAATTACGAATATTGGTCTGGTGTTCTCTATTTGAACTTGGCACATAATGAGAAATACAATTATATATAAAAAAAAAAATTAGCTTTCCATACATCTTACCTAAGTGTGTGTGATAAATGTTGTCTGCACACGATATACGAAGGAGCGGTGACGGTATAACTGACTGCTGATCAGGCCTAAGGTGGGGGGAGGGGAAGGGTGAGAGGCGGGGAAGACTTAAGACAAAGAACGAGAGAGGAGGGGGAGAGAAGCAAAGAGAAAGTTATATAAATTTAAAAAGAAAGAGTGAGTGGGAAAAGTAAATTCAGAGAGAGAGAGAGAGAGAGACAGCTGGGGGAAGTGAAAAGGTAAGCACTGGAACCCAGAATTGTGCAGCGGACAATACTGGATTACAATGATGGTGAATATTTTCAGTTTGAGAATGCAGTTCAATATGGTAATAATTTATTCTAAAAATATAGTCCAAATCTTGGCCGTTGAAAGCGTGTGCGACGACAGTTTAGTCATGTTTACAGGACATGAGAAAATTTGAGTCTAATCAGTAACTGGCAGCTGGAAGTGGAGGGTGGGGGAGTTGGGGGCAGAAGGCGGGGTAGACTTGTTTGCGATTCCCCCCTTCCCTCTGTCCAGGGTAGAGGGGGGAAGGAAGGGGTAACCCCTGAGCAGAAATTAGTACGCTTGACTGTACAGCTTAGAAGATCATTGATGGAAGAGAGCTGGTGATAGGACAGAGCCCTGAGGAACACCACTGTTGTTATTGATGGTGATCGTTCTGTTACCAGCATTAGTAATTCCTTTCATGAAAGACTAATAATGAGCTCTACAGTAGTATTGTCTAGCTGAAGTATTACGTCAATATGTTCCATTATCACTAAGAGGTGTTGGGAAAGTGTATGATTTCCTACTTTCTCCACAATTTTTTGAGTTGATTTGTCTGTCTTTCGTAGGTTTTTTACAATCGTCATCATTACACCGTTCTGGATATCAGGTAGCTTTCGCTGATGTTAGAGGTAAGGTTCTCCAGCAAAACCTAGGCTGCAGCCGATGTTTTCCTGTTTTCTGTGTTATTATGGGGGTGACTTTTATAATCTCTGCCAGGCGGTTATGTGGTAACCATTAGGCTTAGGAGACTGAGATTGGCATTTGCAGGTGTGTAAATTAAAGGTCTTCATAACTAAGAAAAATTTTTACCTTGGTTGTTGAAAAATTTACCCTGATCTGCGGCTGGGGTGGAACATAGCTTCAGAAAAATGTGATCTTCAGGGGTTAAATGATTCCATGTTTTTTTCCTTGGACCTCGTTAACTGTATCTTTAACTTTGTGTGTATTTCTTGTAATTTACCCAAACGGAGTTTAGGATAATCATCACAACTGTGTATTGGCATTTGCTCTCCTTCCAGTATCTCGTTTGAGAGATGTTTGTCTGTCCCGTAAATAATAATATGAGGTGTGTCCCATATAGACTTGTTAATTGCACAGTTAACTGATGCTTCCACTCTGGGGATCCAGTCATCCCAGTCTGCATAATTCTCATTGAGAATGTGACATAGTACAGTCACATGAGGTGTGTCCCATATAGACTTGTTAATTGCACAGTTAACTGATGCTTCCACTCTGGGGATCCAGTCATCCCAGTCTGCATAATTCTCATTGAGAATGTGACATAGTACAGTCACCAGCATAAATTCGCTGCAAGTCCACTAGTGTGATGTGTCTTCTGTCTGGCAAGAGTGCAAGGGGACCAGTTGTCACACAGACTTTTATGCACTTTAAGAAGTGGTACTAGTGACTGCCTAAAGTACAATATTTGTATAAAAAAGTGCAAGAGTTGACAAAATGGTAGGCAACGACGCATGGGCGTAATACTCTGGTATTCCTTATTATAATCGTGTCTAAACTCGCTTCCGTTCTCTCCCCCATGTTCCCTCTGATATCCCCCCCATCCCTTCCTCTTTCTCTTACCTCCCACCCACGTTCATGCCTCCACTTTCTCCTCTCCCCACCCTCTCTGCCTTCATTCATTTATCCACAGCACTAACTCGATTGGCGCATCATAATTCTCTTTTGACTGTTTAGTAAACCCAGCCTGCCCTATTCCTAGTTGCTCACCATACTACCAACTATATTCAAGGTTTATTATCATTATTCCTTCCTATTCGAGTCACATTCTCCGCCTCCCCGTCTCCTTCCCACTTATTTTATTTCAGTTGTCTCTGTTTTCTCCACCTTTTGCCACTACCAACAGCCGGGACATAAAGGAACATTGAAGTTTCGCTCTTGTAATGTATTCCTTGCTGTTGCTTGTTTGAGTAAGCCTGGCAGTTGGTGGATATTATTTCAGAAGGCGGAATTTAACAAACATATAGTGGTAGGTGGGGGCGCTCATCATCCACTCACTCAATGTAGTGCTGCTCTCGGGTGTCTGCCCTTTCCTCTCTTCCATCGTTCTTTCCTTCCATCTTCTTCTGTCTTTCTTTCCTTCAGTCTTTCCTCGTCTTTCTGCCTACGGGTGACTTTACATTCCCTCCTCTGACTTTCATTCCTTCATTCTTTCCTCTTCCTTCTGCCTGTGGGTGACTCTACACTGAGTGACAAGCCAAATGGTTTCCTGTACACCAGGAAACCATTTACTACGCTGGGTGATAACCATATAACCAAATTTTGGCGCCTGGTGGTTTAGTGGGTAATTATTGTGCTCCAATCGGATTGAGCCGGTGAAAGTTTATATCCAAGGGGTGGTTGGGGTTTATTGCTCACGTAATGCCACTCAGGGATGAGTGAGGTTGGTCACTCTCATCTTAAATGTCACGACCAACTGCCTAGCCCCGGGCTTTTACGCTCCTCAAAGGGCAACGTAGGATTGGATGATGATGATGATGATGATAATGATGTTTCCATTCCTCCTATCAGTCTCTCTCTCTTTCCACGGATAATGTTCCCATTCTCCACTGATCACTGATTCATGAAGCAATATCAAAACCATAATGTTTCGCATTGCTGCATTTTCCGAAAAAAATGAAGTAAAAAACAACTGAACTCGCATCAAAAACTACCAGAAAAATGTACTGTATCACCTGTTAACGTAACCAAACAGACCAAACCAAACGAAACAGACCTAATGTAACCTCACTGAACACAATAAAACTAACCAAACCTAACCTATCCTAGGGGCTCACCAAACTCACTAAACGTAACCAAACCTAACCCAGCATAGGCCTACCTAACCTATCCTAGGGGAATACATTAATCTCTCCAAACACAGTAAACCTAACTAAACCTACCCCAACATACCTAACCTATCCTAGGGGAATACGTAACGCAACCTCACCAAACACACTAAACCTAACCCGACATACCTACCCTATATGAGGGAATGCTTACCCTAGAGATACGACTGTCCAGGACGAGGGTCGTCTGGCAATAATGTCGTGGTTCCAGAACCTTTTAATCCAGTGGTTTATTCATTTTCATTCATTCATTGCCAGACGCCATGTATCCCAAACGGGGTGGCCATGAACAATATAATTTGCCAAGCCAGAAGGTGTGTGTTGTCCAAAAAAGTTCCTTTGTAGTCAGAAACACAAAAACTACACTGTACCCGTTTCTAGGTTTTTGCGAACTTTTTGTACCGACCACAGTACCACTGCCGTCTGTCTTTTCTAAATTTACACGGTTCCTGACAGTCTGGGCAATAAACTCCCGAAGGTAATACACCATGTCTTCTAAGAAACTCAACAGCCTTCTCAGATTTCAAGTGGAAACGCTTAATCACTCATAAATAATCAATATCACACCCGGGACACACAGCACATCTTTCTTCTTCAGAGGCCATAGCAAGAAGGATTTGAATTTTCCATCCCGAATGAATCAAAGACCGCGCTTCAAATTCACTGGTAGAATACCATCACGTGACCTAAAGCAGGCCTATGAGTGGGTGATACAGACCTATGAGACGCATGCGCAGTCGAAGGGAAGAGAAACACACGTACAACTGCACGCATTTTTTTACCCGGAGCGGCCGAATGAAGATCCAAGGTAGTTTTTTTTTTTTTTTAATTAAATTCATTATCTCTGAATATATTAATTTCCGAATGGGGTTATGGGGGTTCATTATGATCCTTAGGGACTATACTAAACGTTAATGGTGCTAAAATTCCTAAATTGCGTATTGTCTACTTGTAAAATAATACCTGGTAGTCCAGGAAAAATCACAAGTAACCTGTAAAATACTTATTTCAATACAAAATATGGAAAAGCTGTGCCCATTTGGTAAAGAATTATTTATCTTGTAAGTGGTCTTTGAAACTACACAGTAATATAACTAAGACTCAAAGTTGCCATATTGTACTGAAAACCTACAACGGAATCAGTCCAAGAAGTATACGGACCTTCTCTGGTAATCGCGGTTGGCAGGTTCTACCCAAGGTAATATAGTCGTCTATATACTTTGGTTCTACCGACAGCTTCCCCCAGAGGTCTGCAGGAATTTTCTTTTCTTGGCGGCTAAGGTAACAAGGTCAACCCTACCAGTACGGCTCTATGCCTTGACGAATGAGGATGAGTGAGAAAATGGGATGAAGAACTACTCTACTACCATGCAGGAAAAGTCCTTCCGGAATCCAGACCTCCGATTTTGAAGTTGTCTTGTTTACAGTACTAAACAGTCTCGGCCCACCGCGAATTCGGAATTCTTTTTCAATTTCTGTTCGTTACGATTTTTTTTTTGTCGTAAGATTTAAAACTTACTTTTTTTATATATAACGTCAGTTGCTGCAGTAAGGAAATTCTCATTTTGGATTTTTTTTTCATGTGACCAAAATATATACAGTATATATATTTTTTTTTTGCTGAAATTTTTAATTTATCATTTACAGACAACTCCCACGTCATCAATGACCTATCCCCTACCTTCCTAGTATAGGGTCTCTCTCACTGATGGAGAGAGCTATTTGCGTAGCGAGCGTGTGACTTGGGGTCGCCATATTGAAACACCCGCACTCCCCCCCCCCCGTGTGTGTGTGTATATATATATATATATATATATATATATATATATATATATATATATATATATATATATATATATATAAAATGCCGGGTATAGTCTCCGAGGACGACACGACACCCCCAGAAGAAGCCTACGGAGGGGGAGACAACGCGCGGTCAACTCCGAGCGAGAGGGATGTAAGTCCGCCCGGCCCGCGCGCCCCTATGACCCGGAACTCGACCGCCGCCACCATAGCAGGAAACCGCAACTACCTTGCGGGTGATACGATCCACGACAAGACTGGGGTGGGGCTATTACTCAAGCTCCAGTCAGCATCCCTGAGACGGCCGGTAGCCACTCAACCCTCCTACAGGAGATGGCCTGCAGCCACTCTGGAGGTAATAAGGAGATGGCCAGAAGCCGCTCTGAAGGTACCCTTAAAGAGATGGCCTGTAGTCGCTCGACCCTCCTACAGGAGATGGCCAGTAGCCGCTCTGGAAGTAATAAGGAGACGGCTGGTAGCCGCTCCGAAGATGTCCTAACAGAGACAGCCTGTAGCTGCTCGACCCTCCTACAGGAGACGGCCAGTAGCCGCTCTGGAGGTAATAAGGAGAAGGCTGGTAGCCACTCCTGCCTTCATCAGGAGACGGCCGGTAGCCGCTCCAGAAGTAACCAGGAGATGGCCGGTAGCCGCTCCCTTCCCCAGGCCACAGCCAGTAGCCGGGCCTTTGTGATGGCCAGTAGCCGCGCCCCTAGAAGGCCACGGCCAGTAGCTGTGCCCCTAGAAGGCCATGGCCAGTAGCCAGGCCCTATGGCAGGAGATGGCCAGTAGCCACTCCGTCAGGTGCTGACTCCCCTACAAGAGACTATGATCCAGAGGGAGGCCCTAGCCTGGAGGACTACTGGAGAGGCCCCATGACCACCACCGGGCTCTTCTCACTACAGCCGGTCCCTGAGAGGCCTCGCCTGACAGACCCTGACAGAGGCCGACGACGCAGCCCACTCCTGACGGCATCCCCGACCGCCAGAGACCACAGCCCATGGGACCTCCAGACTGCCCACAAGACCCCCGGGTGGGACATCCCTACACCCCGACGCTGGAGACACTCGTCCTCCGTCAGGTACCTGAGCAAGAGATTCAGGCAGCTGTTCGGCCCCAGCCCAGAGGGCCAGACTCCCGCCCCGAGCCCCGAGAGCGCGAGACCTTTCACCACCAGCAGCCCTGGATGAGAGAGGACGCCCCTACACATGATCCTGTGGCCCCTGAATACGTAGGCCCCTGGCGGAACTCAGCCCCATCAGTAGTTAGGCTGAGTTGTTCCCACTGCCCTTGTACCTGACTGCCACTACACCCAGTCCCGAAAGTGAGTGACAGTGAAAGCACAGTGAAAGTGATGCAGTGAAGCAAGGGCAGAACAGTGAATTATCAGAATAAGGGAAGTCAGAAATAAAACTGTCAGTGTCAGTTTAAAGGAAAGGTGGAATAAATAAAGTAACAGTGAGACAGTGAATACAGCCAGGCAGTGGAATAAGCATCTGTCTGAGTGAACATGCTACCATCTTAGTGATTTAGCCTCATGCCGAGATCATACGGAGGCTCCAGTGCAATAACAATAAATAATGACACGACGGGCAAACAAGTCAGACTGCCAACAGTGAAAACAGTGCCACGGCCCTAGTGAACAGAACTCCACCCGATAGATAAAACCTGGACTTCCCTTAAGTGATAGAATTTGGTCTCACTGCCCTGGGACTCCTGATCGTAGTGCTATTCACATTACCTGATCTTGTCCCAAATAGTATCCTGCGTGATACTAACACCCACAATCTAGGCCTAAGGTTTATAATTGTTCAGTATAATTACTCTTGTGACATCTACCCGTTCCTCTTGTAGAATTTAGCAATACACGTATAAGGTTGTTGCTTTGAGTTTTTGTGTCCAGCCTCTCTCTTATTTGTCTATAAGCTCTGGTCTAGAACGGGAACCCAGCTACACACTGGGCATTAGAGGGCCGGGAAGCCAACCCTAAAACACCTAGCATTACAATACATATGGAGATACGCACCCCCGAAGAATTCCCCACCCTAGGACGAAGCTGCCGCCCCACCCCCACACCAGGAAGACACCAGAGTGGGGCAGGAAAGGAATATGCCAGGTCCGAGTGAGATGGGCCCCGATACGTCACGCCCTTATGCCACTCTTCCCCTCAACATGACCAGCAGCAACCTTACAGGAAAAGTATACTACACTGCAGCGGAGGGAAAGCTCGCCAGGATCGAGAGGGTACTTATGCTTGCACAGTCACAGACAGCACCATGGCATCGGCCACCATCTGTGTCACATAAGGATCGGCCACTGTACATCCTTCTGCTGTTACCCTCCGCAGCACCATGGCATTGGCCACCGTCTGTGTCGGGGAAGGGTTGGCCACCGTACACCCTTCCGCTGCAGCCACACCTGGAACTAGCCCCCGGGTGGCGGCCACTGTATGCCCCGGGTTGGATGTGTTGGCCACCATACGCACGTCGGCTGGTACTCCAGAGGGAGGCGGAACCGCAACATCAGCCATCGTCCATATCGGGGAATGGTAGGCCGCCGTATGCCATTCATCTGCCTCCTCCTTCTTTGGGAGCAGCACCGCGGCATCAGCCACCGTCCGTGCCAGGGAAGGGTCGGCCACCGTACGCCCTTCTGCTGCTGCCCTTAGGGCCTGTTGAACCGCGACATCGGCCACCATCCATGTCGGGGAAGGGTTGGCCACCATACGCCCTTCATCCACAGTTTTTAGGGCTTCCCTGTCGGAGGTAGTCCCTGGCGTGGCCCGCCCTCCACCCAGAGGCCACGCGGGAAGTTCTCCCCACTCTCTCCACAGGTGTGGTTCCGAGGAGGAGCTGTAGGGTGCGGATAGCGACACTCGACACTGTCACCAGGTCGCGGGAACACATACACTTGCCTTTCGGCTCACTCGCGCACCTACCTCTAGATTCACAGAAAACTCCCTGGTTCCTTGATGCGGGGGGAACTGAATTATTTATCAATAGGCACTTCTTACCCTGATGGCACGAGTTTCTGTTAGGCCACTGTTTAATATATTTTCCACGTAAGCACTGTCACTGTACTCTGGGTCGCTGTCACTGTCACCGTCTTACCCTTGTTTCCTGGGTTGTCAGATCACTGTTTCACTTACTGTCAGGGAGGCTCACCTGTCTGGGGCCTCGACCTGAGGGGCGGCTCCTTTCTTAGGGCCGCGCCGGTGGGGTGCAGGGAGGCCCTGTGGTCTGGGGGCCTCGACCTGATCGGGGGCCCTCGGGACTAGGGCCGAACAGCCGGAGCAGTCGGGCCTGCTTCCTCTGCCTCTGGGGAGTGAGGGAGCCTGGATCTCCGTCGTTGTAGACTGCGGCGGCGGGCCTGGGCGTCCTGGGACTGCGGGTGCTCAGGGGGAGAGGCGCCGTCAGGGCTGGGCTGTGGCAGCGTCTCCTGCAGGGCTCCGGCAGGGTCAAAGAACTCCCGGGTGTGGGCGGTAGGTCCGTTATCGGGCCTTGCCACCACTCTAGTGTCTCCTCCGGGCCTATAAGCCTGGATGGCGATGAAGGGCTCCCCGAAGGGAAAGAGGCTAAAGGGAGACTCACGCTCTTCGTGGTCCCCTGAGTGTGTCTATAGGTCTGAGTCGGGGCTCTCCTTCCCCTATTGTGCACCTTGGCTGTAGCCGTGAACTTGCCCGGCGTACGGGGGACACCTATAGGGTGATCGAGGTCGCCCTTTCGCCGTGGCAAGGTACCGCCGGCGTGGTGTTCCTCCCGCAGTAGGAGACAAGCCGGAGTGAGGGGCTCAGAAGCCGCACTCGCTCCAATACGGACAGATCCTACCTTCAGGGAATTCTCTACCCTGGTACGTGCCCCGGCCGGAGCCGAGTGTCTGCCCGTACGGAAAGCGACTAACAGGTGAACTGGTTCGCCCGTCCGTTGCGGCAAGATACCGACCCCGGGACGCCGCTTCCGTAATTGGGTAGCGCTACACGTACGGTAGCAGGGTCTCTCTACCCTGGACCGTAGTCTGGCCATAGCCAAAGAGCAACTGGAGAGGGATGCACACAGGCAACTCTCTCTCCTCAGTGTGTTAAGGCCGGAGCCTGGGGTCACCTTCCCCTCTACACACTCTGTTAGGCCGTAGCCCGTGTCTATCACTTTCTCTTTCTTTAGGCCGTAGCCTTGGGCCTCCTGCCCTTGGGCCTCCTGCCCTAGAGGGTGTAACAAGACCGTCCATACGGTGTTACCTGGGACTGAACTCTTTTCAGTCCCACCCCTGGTCTGACGATCACTACCCCGCCCGCACAGTAGTTCAGTTTCCCTGAACGCCTGGGGTTGGGGCACTTGCGGGGAATAGGGGCTCAGGGTCGGGATGCCCCGATGACCCTCTTGCCCGGAACTACTAACCTCACCAGTGTGTCCTCCTGGGGTGGTGGTGGGGTGGCGGCTCGGTGGTGGTGTGGGGGGTGGTCAGGTGGGAGGTCCTGCGGCGGGCACGGCGGGCATTTTAGGGGTAGTTGCGGGGAAAAGGGACTCAGGAGAGTAGTGTCCCGGTGACCCTCTTGACCTGGGTCACTAGCCCCACCGTTGTGTCCTCCTGGGGTGGTGGTGTGGTAGCGGCTCGGTGGTGGGGTGGGGGGTGGAGGGGTGGGTGGTCCGGCGGCGGGTATTACATATATATATATATATATATATATATATATATATATATATATATATATACAGTTATGCTGAATGTTTTTAGAACGACTTCTCCTAGTAAGGTGGCTTAGTATTATTTTCGTTACACGGCGGATAAAAGCACCAAATTTGGTATGAGGCTTCCTTAGGGTCTATTGATGAATTTTAGAAGGAGTGCCTTCCGGAAATAAAAATATATATATATATATGGATACCCTATACTGAAGGTGGAAAAATGGCATTTTTCTAAGATAATAAAAATCGTGATTAGACTATTTGAAGAGACATAAAATTTGATACATTTCTGAAAGGAAATTAAATTTTACGTCTTATTTGTTCAATGCACTTTTTTTTTTTTATCCGATTCACCTTTATAAGATAATTTTTTTTTTTTTTGAGTTAATTTTTTTGAATTGTAATAAAAGCATATTGGTTAAAGATACATTGAATTTTAAACCATTGTTGGAAAGGAAATTAACTTTTGCATCTTTTTTATTCGCGAAGCTTTTTGATCTGATTCACCGTTTTACGAGATAGAGAGTTTTTTTTTTAGGTGGCGAGTAAATATTTCATAAAACTTTCCCATTTTAAAGATTATCACCATTATAGGCATTACATGGAAAGGAAATTGCATTCTGTACTGTGATATTTTATTATTATTACTGAAACATCCATTAAAAATATTGTTACGTCCCAGTTCCCACACTGCCACAGGCTCCAACAGCAGTAGTACAGTACAGGAAGGACATTGCCCAGCGAGTTGTTCTTCTTATGGTCAGCCTGTAGGTGTGCAGTACACAAGATCACCTGAGGCGAAAATAAACACTGGCTCCTTGAAGTTCACTGTCTTTATTTTCCAAGTAATTCCACTTAATTCTTTCCAACTTCACTGTTCTCACAAGAACTGGAGCTATACACACTTTACTTAATGCATTACACTTAATGCTCAACACTTCACTGTTTTCTCAACTTCCAATGATATTCAAACTTCAATAACCCGTCACTGTTTGCCACTGTTTGCACAAGTACCAAAAATATACAATCTTCACTGACACCGACTGCACTTCACACAAACTGACCTGAAACCCGACTAAACCCCAAACTGACTGACTGACTAAGCTCTTCCCCATCCTTATATAAGCTTGCTAAAATGCCCGCCGTGCCCGCCGCCGGACCTCCCACCTCACCACCCCCCACCCCACCACCGGGCCGCCACCGCACCACCACCCCAGGAGGACACAACGGTGGGGTTAGTGACCCCGATCAAGAGGGTCACCAGGACATCACGATCCTGGGCCCTTGTTCCCAGCAATTGCCCCAACCCTAGTGACCAGGGAAAGGAAAATACATTGCGGGCGGAGCAATGGTCGTCAGAATAGAGGTGGGACTGAACAAGTTTCAGTCCCAGGTAACACCGTATTGACGGCTTTGTTACACCCTCTAGGGCAAGAGGCCCAAGGGCAGGAGGCCTAAGGCTACGGCCTAACAAAGTGTACAAAGGGTAAGGCGACCCAAGGCTCCGGCCTTAGTACACCAGAGAGAGAGAGTTGCCCCAGTGCATCCCTCTCTTGCTGTTCTCCCCTTCAGGAGCAACACCGCGCCGACGGTCTATATACGTAGCGGGGAAGGAGCGGCCTAGTACGCCCTTCAGTTGTTCCTGATCGGACAGATCAGCTTCCGGCTACAGCCAGAGTATGGACCAGGGTAAAGAGCCCCTGCTACCGTACGTGTAGCCCTTCCCTATTACGGAAGCAACACCGCGCCGACGATCTATATACGTGGCAGGGAAGGAGCGGCCTAGTATGCCCTTCAGTTGTTCTCAGTAAAACGGGTAGGCACTCAGCTCCGGCCAGGGCACGTACCAGGGTAGAGAAGCCCCTGAAGGTAGTTTCAGTTCGTACTGGAGAGAGTGTGGCCTCTGTGCCCCTCAATCCGGCTTGTCCCCTACTACGGGAACAACACCGCGCCGACGGTCCATATATGTGGCAGGGAAGGAGCGACCTAGTACGCCCTTCAGTTGTTCCTCGTACGCCGGGCAAGTCCATGGCTACAGCCAGAGTACGTACCAGGGTAAGACGACCCAAGGCTCCGGCCTCAGGACGTACTAGAGAGGACACGAGTGACGTGAGTCCTTCTCCAGCCTCTTTCCCTTGTGGAAGCCCTTCGTCACCACCCGGGAATATAGCCCCGGAGGAGACGCTAGAGTGGTGGCAAGGCCCGATATCGGACTTACCGCCCACGCCCGGGAGTTCCTTGTTCCTGCCTGAGCCCCGAAGGAGACGCTGCCGCAGCCCAGTCCTGACGGCGCCTCTCTCCCTTGGTGCCCGCAGTCCCAGGACACCCAGGCCAGACTCTCCATTTCCTGACGAAGGCGATCCGGGCTCCCTCACTCCACGGAGCCAAAGATGACAGGCCCGACTACTCCGGCTGTTTGGTCCCAGTCCCGAGGGCCACCTATCAGGTCGAGGCCCCCAGACCAGAGGGCCTCCCTGCACCACACCGACGCGGCCCCAGCACGAGGGCCGCCTATCAGGTCGAGGCCCCCAGACGGGAGAGCCTCCCTGCACCCCACCTATGAGTGTGACCCAGAGTGAACGTTACCTAGGAGATATAGGAAAACAGTGACTCTCCCCCCCCTGTGCCAAGAACAAGTCGGGAAAACGAACAGTGAACAGTGACTAAGTGAAGAACAGTGTAGTTGATAGTAGCCCACAAGAACTCAGTGTTGGCAGGGCAGAGAATGAACTTTACTGTAATTATCCCAGTCCCCCCATATAAGAGAACTTTCTGTGAACACCTGAGGTGAGGGTGCACGGGCCCGTCAAAGGCCTGAGTGTGAGTGTCGCCGTGACAAGGTGATGATGTCGAGTGTCGCTATCCGCACCCTACCTCATTTATAGTAATATTTCCCATACAGACTCCCAATCTTGTTTATTCCCTATGTGAACCATTCCATATATATCCTGCCTAAAAGTGACACATAAACAATACTATAGATAATTCAAGATCTCACTGTATGAACATTGTAGTGTGTGCTAAGTGTAACTCTATTTTGTGGTGCTGAATATTAACTCTGTGTCTCTGTTCCCCTGTATCTCAAACATCACTCTACGTGTATTGTTACGGTTAGAATTAAGGTAATAGATGTGTTAAGGTATACTGCCTGGTTTTTATGTCCTGTTCCTTTGTTGGTGCTTTACTTCCGGTCTAGAAAGAGGACCCCGCTTCAGTAGCTAGTGTTTTTACGACGAGAAGTCACCTTAAAAACACCAGCATAACACTGGTGGCAAGCGGTGGTTCTGGATCCGAGTAAAAGCACGGAGGAACGATAAAAAGGAAACTTGCACAATGGCAGCCAAACCGTACATCCAATTACCGAGATTCAATCCGGACCAATGCGACATAGAAGTATATTTAGATATGGTCAAACCCCTCCTAGACATAGGGTTCGACTCAGACAGAGAAAAAATTGCAGTCACATTACCTAACCTGGGAAAAATAATTGCCTCTGCCGCACCAAAAATCGTCCCAGAACTGTCATGGGATCAATTCTCACTAATAGTGAGACAGGCTTTCACGCAATCAATAGGGAGAGTTGTCGCCCTCTCTCAACTCGACGCCCTCACCTACGACGGGAACCTGGACGACACATTCGTCCAGGCTCGGCGCCTCGTCAGCGCCGCTTATCCCGAGGCACCTACAAATGCCCGAGATATACATACATTTAATGCCCTACTGAGGATTCTCCCTAGCACAGTCAGGGAGCACTTCTCAATCTATGATCCCTCAGGGGACATGGAAAACGACCTGCAATTCATCAGACGTCTCCTCGCCGCCCGTCCCATACCACAACCGCTCCACACAGTGACAAGATTCCCGACGAAACACAACCCTCCACCCAAACCTAAGCTGCCGCCTCACCAGCCAACTACAGAGCCAACTCCTACTGTGCCCAGGGCTTACCCGCAGAAAAAGCGCCCCAACCCCAAGGAACAAGGCACTCTCATCACTATTAATCCTTGGGAGTTCACGGCCTGCAGTCGCACCTGCCCCCTGCACGACATAAGAGAACAGCTAAAGCCTAGCAGGTGCAGAAACTTTCACCAAGGGCGCAAGAAAGTCTCCTCCCTAGACAACGACGCCCCGGAAGACGACACACTGCCAACACTCTACTCGGGAACGGACGACGACGACCACGACGACCCCACTCCTCAACAGATGGATTTTTAGGCCTGCCCCCGCACCTCCCCATGGTGGCGGGGGCCACCTCACATAGCTACAGACCCCCAGTCTACAACAAGATTTGGCTGAACGGGGTCAAGGCACGATTACTGGTAGATACAGGAGCAGCCAGATCGTGCCTCTACTCCCACTTCTACTCCCGCCACACCTCTGCATTTGGCCCCCTTCTCCCCACTTCAGCCAACCTCGTCGACGCGGGGGATGGCCCCCTGCCTATCCGTGGGGAAACACGGGCCCTTCAAACCAACACCCACCAACGAGTATCCACTAACCACCCATTCATCATATTCGACTCGACATGCGATCAATATGATGAATATCTTGGGCTGGACCTTCTCCAAAAACTCCACGCCACCATTGACTGCCATCAGCGCCACCTCCACTTCAGTCCAGCCCGCCCCAACCAAGCATCAATCAACAAGGAAAAAATATCTCATCGAAGAAAAAGCAAGAACACCATCCCCCCCTCACCACGCAAACACACACAACCCCAGAACACTCACCTGCCCCAACCCACCTGTACATCTGACCCCAACCCAACCTCACACAACACCTCACTTCATCCCCCTCCATCACCACCCCCCACCACACATCGTCTGGACCCCTCCCCATCTTTTCCTGCCACTATCGCCTCCTCAATCACCATTCCACCCCACCATGAAGCTTGGGTAAAACTGAACAGACCTTCAGGTACCTCCGTCCTCTTCTCACCATCCATCCCCACCGGACCACTCTCCTCCTGTTTAGTAAGCCCCACCTTCCTTCCCCCACATGCCCATGAAATCCGTATCGCCAACCTCGCCACAACCCCACTAACCCTACCAAGAGGACTCATCATCGGCGACACAGAAGAAGCTGAACCATGCCAAGCACCACTCCCCGACCATCCCACTCTCCCTGACCTACCATCACACCTATCCCCTTCCCAAACCAACAGCCTCCGACAACTCCTCCTGGACTTTCAGGACCTGTTCTCCTCCGGCCCAACCGACCTTGGCCACACTACATATCTCAGCCATGAGATACACACGACTGGACCTCCAATTCGCTAACCATCACGACGAAAAAATCCAAAACAACGGGCAGAAGACCGGCAGGTCCAGGATATGCTCGATGCCGGCATTATCTCCAACTCCACTAGCCCATGGTCCTCATCTGTTGTACTCGTACGGAAGAATGATGGGACGATGCGCTTTTGCGTAGACTACCGCTGAGTCAACGACGTCACTATCAAAGACGCTACGCCCCTACCCAGAATCGACGACTCGCTTGACTCCCTACATGGGTCGACCTGGTTCTCGACCCTAGACCTGCAATCGGGTTATTGGCAAGTCCCTGTACACCCCGATGACAAACACAAAACCGTCTTCTCAACATCAAACGGGAAGCATTATGAATTCAACGTTCTTCTCTTCAGACTCTGCAACGCCCCTGCCACATTCTCCCGCCTGATGGAGTCAGTTCTCAGTGGACTAACCTGGGAGACTTGTTTGGCATATCTGGACTACGTCATCGTTTTCAGTCATACCTGGGTCGACCACCTCCACCACCTCAAACAAGTGTTCCACTGTATACGCCAGGCAGGACTAAAACTAAAACCAACAAAGTGCGTTTTGGCCGTGAGATCAGTCTCTTTCCTTGGACATCTAATTAACGCTGAAGGCATTTCCCCGGACCCAGAAAATCTACGTGCAATCGCCGACATTCCCCTACCTCGTGACGTGCACGAAACTAGAGCCTTCCTAGGCCTAACATCATACTACAGGCGGTTCGTCAAAGGATTTTCAGATATCGCCAAACCCCTACATGACCTAACAAAAAAAGGCGAGCCGTTCGTATGGACCGAACCAAGAAAAACTGCATTCACCACCCTGAAGTCCAAGTTAACCTCTACCCCAGTAGTTGCTTTCCCAGATTACAACCTCCCATTCCGCCTGTATACTGATGTATCACTCATCGCCATAGGGGCTGTCCTTGCACAAATACAAGATGGCCGTGAACATATCATCGCCTGTGCCAGCCGCACCCTAAATCCTGCAGAAAGAAACTACGCAGCCACCAAACGCGAGTGCCTGGAAATCATCTGGTCCCTCGAATACTTCCGCTCCTACATGTCAGGCACCCATGTGATAGTCATTACGGACCACCAATCCCTGCAATGGTTACGTCAGTCAAACACCACCAACGCACAACTTATATGATGGCGAGAAACACTCAAGGAGTATGATTTCGAGATCTCATACAGACCAGGCAAACTCCACACAAACGCCGATGCCCTGTCCCGTCTACCGATCAATGCAATCTCGACAGAGCCAGACCTAGTCCAAATGTGGCACAACAAACAACGCCCTACCTGGATCCCACAGAACACATTCGCTAAACTCCACCTACATGGCGAACACCTGTTCGATCCAAACGGACACATCGTCCTAAGCCCCACCACTGCCCACAACACCATGCTCCACCTCCATGCCCATAACGGCATCCACCTGGGAACTAAAAAACTCCTACAAGTCTTTACCGACATGTACTGGACCCCTAACCCATCCACCATCGCCAAGAACCTTATACAATCCTGCCGAGCCTGTGCTTTAGGAAAGGACATCACCCATACACCCGGCCCTTCAGGAAAATTAACAGCACAGAAACCGTGGCAACTACTTTCCTTAGACGTCGTTGGCCCCCTCACACCCAAAGCAGGGTACAAATACATAATCACATTCGTGGATGTGTATTCAAAGTTTATCATCGCATGCCCCACCAAAGATCACGGTGCAGTATCAGTTGCCGATGCCCTCACCTGCCATATCTTCCCATATTTTGGTATTCCCCAAGCACTGCACGCAGATAATGCCCCAGAATTTACTGGAAAAGTCTGGGAAGAACTGGCGAACATATTTGGATACCACATCTCCCACTCATCCCCCTACTGGCCCCAAGGTAAACAGCATCTGCAAGAGAAGTCATCGCTCCCTCATGAACCAGGTCCGCACACGCATTATGCAAACAGAGAATGAAGACTGGCCTGCCCACGTCAAGATTATCCAATGGGGTTTAAACACATGCCCACGAGAGGACGGGATAACTCCACATGAAATAGTTTTTTGGGAATCGCCACTACTCCTGCCACTCCGCCACCACCTACAGCCACCCACCCCACCCTCCACTACCGACCCTCTCCACCACCTCAAACGCCGCCTCCACCACCTACACTCTCAACAAGACCTGGCACCCGACATGACCCACTCCAACCCATACAAACCTGGTCAGTCCGTAGTCGTTGCACACCTGCCCACCCCCTCCAAAACCTCCCCCCAATTTAATGGACCCTTCAGAATTGTTCGAGTACCCAACCCATACCAAGTCATTATAGATCAACAGGGACAACACGGCACATACAGAAATCGCCATGTGCGACCCTTCCACCCGTTAGTTTTCCTGAAGGGCCGGGTGTGCGAGTGATGTCTTTCCCTAATGCACAGGCGCGGCATGTTTGGATAATGTTTTTAGCAATGGTGGATGGGTTAGCTGTCCAATACATGTTGTTGAAAACTTGTAAAAGTTTCTTGGTCCCGAGGTGGATGCCATTGTTGGCGTAAAAGTGTAACGTAGCGTCATGTGCAGTGGTAGGGCCTAGGACGATGTGGCCGTTTGGATCGAACAGGTGGTCACCGTGGAGGTGGAGTTTGTCAAATGTGCTTGGCGGGATCCAGGTAGGGTGTTGCTTATTTCTCCACATTTGAATTAGGTCTGGTTTTGGGCAGATAGCATTGATGGGTAGGTGGGAAAGGGCGTCGGCGTTAGTGTGCAACTTCCCTGGTTGGTATGATATCTCGAAATCATACTCCTCGAGTGCTTCCTCCCATCGTATGAGTTGGGCATTGTTGGTATTGGATTGGCACAACCACTGCAGAGATTGGTGGTCTGTGATGATGACTACGTGGGTGCCGGAGATATACGAACGGAAGTATTCAAGAGCCCAGATGATTCCGAGGCACTCGCGTTTGGTGGCCACGTAATTTCGTTCAGCTTGATTCAGGGTGCGGCTGGTGCAGGCGATGATGTGTTCGCGGCCGTGTTGTACTTGGGCGAGGACAGCCCCTATGGCTATGAGGGAAACGTCAGTGTACAGACGAAAGGGGAGGTTGTAATCTGGGAACGCAACGATGGGGGCTGAAATCAACTTGGATTTGAGGGTGTTGAATGCAGTCTTTCTTGGTTCTGTCCATATTAATGGTTCGCCCTTTTTTGTTAGATCATGGAGTGGTTGGCGATGTCGGCAAACCCTTTTACAAAGTGTCTGTAATATGAAGTTAGGCCTAGGAAGGCCCTGGTTTCATGTACGCCGCGAGGTAGAGGGATGTCAGCAATTGCACGTAGTTTGTCGGGGTCAGGTGAGATGCCCTCGGCTCCGATCGCGTGCCCTATGAAGGAGATGGATCACTCGGCTAGGACGCACTTTGTTGATTTGAGTTTAAGTCCAGCCTGGCATATGCGTAGGAACACCTGTTTGAGGTGGTGGAGGTGGTCGGCCTAGGTGTGACTGAAGACTATGACGTCATCCAGGTAGGCCAGGCAGATTTCCCAGGTCAGACCACTCAGGACAGATTCCATGAGGCGGGAGAATGTGACTGGGGCGTTGCAGAGTCCGAAGGGGAGGACGTTAAACTCATAGTGTTTCCCGTTTGAGGTTGAGAAGGCGGTCTTCTGTTTGTCGTCTGGGTGAACTGGGACCTGCCAGTAACCCAATTGCAGGTCTAGGGTAGAGAACTATGTTGAGCCGTGCAGGGAGTCGAGGGAGTCATCGATTCTGGGTAGGGACGTGGTGTCCTTGATGGTGACATCGTTTACTCTGTGGTAATCAACACAGAACCGCATGGTTCCATCTTTTTTTCTCACGAGTACGACTGGGTAGGACCACGGGCTGGTGGAGTTGGAGATGACACCGGCATCGAGCATGTCCTAGACCTGCCGGTCTTCTTCTGCACGCTGCTTAGGATTTTTTCGGCGTGATGGTTGACGAATGGGTGGTCCAGTCGTGTGTATCTCGTGACTGAGATAAGTGGTGTGGCCGAGGTCTGTTGGGCCAGATGAAAAGAGGTCCTGAAAGTCCATGAGTAGTTGTCGGAGGCTGTTGGTTTGGGAAGGGGATAGGTGTGGAGGTAGGTCAGGGAGAGTGGGGTGGTTAGAAAGTGGTGCTTGGCATGGCTCGGCTTCTTCCGTGTCGCCAATGATGAGTCCTCGTGGTAGGATCAGTGGTGTTGTGGCGAGGTTAGCGATATGGACTGCTTGCACACGGGAGGGGGAGGAAGGTGGGGGACACTAAACAGGATGAGAGGGGTCCGGTGGGTAATGAAGGGGAAAAAAGGACGGAGGTACCGGAGGGTCTGTTTACTTCTACCCAAGCTTCGTGGTGGGGCGGAATGGTGACCGTGGAAGCGATAGCGGCGGGGAAGGATGGAGAGGAGGTCAGCACAGGTGGAGAGGGGTATGGGGCTGGAGAGTGAGGGAGTGAGGTGTTGAGTGAGGTTGGGGTGGGGTTGCATGTACAGATGGGTTGGGGGGGTGAGTGTTAGGGTGGGGGTGCATGTGTGTGTGGTGTGTGGGTGGTGGTGATATTTTTTTTTGTGTGTTTTTTTCGTTTTGTGATTGATGCTTGTTGGGGGGGGGCTGGACTGAAGTGGAGGCGGCGCTGATGACAGTCGAACGTGGTGCAAAGTTTTTGCAAGAGGTCCAGCCCTAGGTATCCATCATACTGACGGCATGTGGAGTCGAATATGGTGAAGGGGTGATTGGTGGATACTCGTTGGTGAGTGTCGGTCCGAAGGGCCCGGGTTTCCCCACGGATGGGCAGGGGACCGTCCCCCACTTCTACGAGCTTGGCTGAGGTGGGGAGAAGAGGGCCGAAAGCGGAGGTGTGACGGGAGTAGAAGTGAGAGTACAGGCATGACCTGGCAGCTCCCGTGTCTACCAGTAGTCTAGCCTTGACCCCATTCAGCCAAATTTTGTCATAGACTGGGGGCCTGTATTTATGTGAGGTGGTCCACACCACCATGGGGAGGTGCGGGGGCAGGCCTAAAAATCCATCTGCTGAGTTTGGATGTGTTTGTCGTGTTCCTCGTTGTCTGGTCCTGGGTAGGATAGGGGTGGCATGTCGTCTTCTAAGGAGGAGACCTTTCTGCGTCTGTGTGGGAAGGTGCTGCACCTGCTTCCCTTGAGCTGCTCTCTGATGTCGTGCAGGGGGCAGGTGCAACTGCAGGCCGTAAATTCCCAGGGATTAATTGAGATGAGGTTGCCTTGATCCCTGGGGTTGGGGCGTTTTTTCTGTGGGTGGGCCCTGGGTACAGTAGGAGACGGCTCTACGGTAGGTTGGTGGGGCGGCGGCTTTGTTTTTGGTGGGGGGGTCTTGGTTGTAGGGAATTTGCTCACCGTGTGGATAGGTTATGGCATGGGACGGGCGGTGAGATGTCGGACGAGTTGTAGGTCTTGATCCATGTTTCCCAAAGGGTCATAGATGGTGAAGTGCTCCCTGACTGTGCTAGGGAGAATCCTCAGCAGGGCGTTGAAAGTGTGTAGATCCCGAGTGTTTGTGGCTGCCTCGGGATAAGCAGTGATGATGAGGCGCCGTGCCTGGACGAAGGTGTCGTCTAGGTTACCGTTGTAGGTAAGGGCGTCGAGTTGAGAGAGAGCGACAACTCTGCCCATAGAAGGCATGAAAGCCTGCCTCACGATGTGTGAGAATTGGTCCCATGTTAATTCTGGGACGACTTTTGGTGCGACAGTGGCGATTATTTTGCCCAGGTTGGGTAATGTGACGGCTATCTTTTCTCTGTCGGAGTCAAACCCGATGTCTAAGAGGGGTTTGACCATATCCAAGTACACGTCAATGTCATATTGCTCCGGGTTGAATTTTGGCAATTGGATGTGAGGTTTGGCTGCCATTGTGCAAGTTTCCTTTATCATTCCTCCGTGCTTTATTCGAATCCAGAACCACCACTGGCCACCAGTGTTATGCTGGGTGTTTTTAGGCCGACCTCTCGTCCTGAGAACACCAGTGACTGAGCGGGGTCCTCTTTCCAGATCGGAAGTAAAGCACCCACAAAGGAACAGGACATAAAAACCAGGCAGTACACCTTAACACATCTATTGACTTAATTCTTACACCGTTACAATATAAAACAGAGAGGTATTGGATATGCTGTGGACAGGGACACAGAGTTAGCCTTTAACACCAAGATTTACAGTTACACTTAAGACACAGGATTCTTCAGTTACACTTAGATAATAAATTACAATATCGTGATACCCGTATTTCGTTTATAGGCAGAATTGGTATTATATATAGTGAGTCCGATGCACTAGGGGTGGACAGGGCCAAGAGTTAGTGGGGTGAATATTACTATAAATGGATAGGGTGCAGGTCGCGACACTTGATGAAGTCACTTAGTCATGACGACACCTATTCACAGGCTTTTGATTCTCCTGCGCACCCTGGTCTTGGTCCACGATTTCTATAAGTTCTTTTGTCTGGGATTTAGGACATTTCCTATTCTGCCGGGTATCGGGCCTTAGTAGGTTATTGGTAACTTTGTCACTTGTATCGTTCTGGCTCTTACTTTGTCACTGGTCACTGTTATATTCCCGTCTCGACTGTTCACGACACGAGAGGCGTTTATGTCACTATTTACCCATGGTTCCTAGGTATAATCTGCCACAGTGTCCAGGCGTGAGGGGGAGGCCCTACGGGGAGCCTTCCTGCAGGGGGCAATGCACTGCCCGGGTCTCGGTCGTCGGTGGAGTGCAGGGAGGCCCTCCTGTCTGGGGGCCTCGACCTGGGAGGAGGCCCTCGTACTGTAGCCTCGTCGGTGGGGTGCAGGGAGGCCCTCTGGTCTGGGGGCCTCAACCTGAGATGTGGCCCTCGGGACTGGGGCCAAACAGCTGTAGGAGGCGGGCCTGTCGCCTCTGGCTCCGAGGAGAGAGAGAGTCTGGGTTGCGGCCCTGGGGGCTGCTGGTCGGGCCTGGGGGTCCTGGGGCTGCGGCCGCCTGTAGGGGGAGGCGCCGACACGGGTGAGCTGCGGCACCATCTCCGTCGGGTGTCCGGCAGGGGCAGGGATCTCCCAGGGGTAGGTGGTATGGCCTGGATCGGGCCACGCCACCACTCTGGCAGCACCTCCAGGGAATCACTCCTGGAAGGGGACAAAGGGCGTCCCATGCAGCCAAGAGGAAAAGGATCGGCCACGCAAGGGACTTCCTGCGTCGGGAGGGCCTTCGGAACCACGAATGAAGGGCGTACAGTGGCCACTTCCTCCCCATCACATACAGTGGCTGTGAGCGCGGTTTCGTGACTCCTAGGGCCCGCAGCTGAAGGGCGTACAGTGGCCGTGCTGGCGGTGCTGCTTCCGAAGGAGGAAAAGGCAGGAGAGGGGTACACGGAGTCCACGCCCTCTCCGGTACGTACAGAGCCCGTAGCCATGGGTCTATCTACCCTGGTACGTACAGCGGCCGTAGCCGTGGGCCTGCCTGCCCTTTGGGAAGCAACTGAAGGGCGTACAGTGGCCGCTCCTTCCCCATCACGTGCAGTGGCCGTGAACGCGGTGTTGCTCCCACAGGAGGGAAAGGCAGGAGAGGGGTGCACAGGGGCTGCACCCTCTCCGGTACATGCAGAGGCCATAGCCGTGGGTCTATCTACCCTGGTATGTACTTTGGCCGTAGCTGTGAGCTTGCCCACCCTTAGGGAAGCAACTGAAGGGCGTACAGTGGCCACTCCTTCCCCGTCACGTACAGTGGCCGTGAACGCGGTGTCGCTCCCGTAGGAGAGAAAGGCAGGAGAGGAGTGCACAGAGGCCGCGCCCTCTCCGGTAGGTACAGAGACCATAGCCGTGGGTCTGTCTACCCTGGTACGTACTTTGGCCGTAGCCTTGGGCCTGCCTGCCCTTCGGGAGGTAACTGAAGGGCGTACAGTGGCCGCTCCTTCCCCGTCACGTACAGTGGCCGTGAACCCGGTGTCACCTGGGACTGACTCTAGTTCAGTCCCACCCCGATTCTGGTGACGGCTGCCCTGCTCACAGGGTCGTTGTCTCTTCCCGCTTACCTGGTGTTGGGATAGTTGTGGGGAACAGGGACTCAGGACAGTAGTGTCCCGGTGAACCTCTTGTTCCAGGTCAATAGCCCCGCTGTGGTGTCCTCCTGGGGTGGTGGTGTGGTAGCGGCTTGGTGGTGGGGTGGGGGGTGGTGAGGTGGATGGTCCGGCGGCGGAGGGTATTTTAGTTACCAACTACGAGACATCAAAACATGCTAGAGTTGTCTTACATTACATAACACTAAATCATTAACCATATGAACTTAAATTACATAATTTAACAAGCAATTACTTAAATAAAACATTATAAAGAAAAAGAGCACAAAAATAAATGAATGTTTAACTTACGAAATAACTACGCTTACAAACACCAGGCAAACTGGCAACCCTGACGACTCGTAACGAAACTTACGGTACCAGAAACGTCTCGAAGGTACGAGACTACCTAACTGGCAAATCCACCTTCATAACAATATATATTTTCGCAAAAAATTTACTAGACTAAACTTTTATAAAAGTAACTACAATTATTGTATGGAAAGAATTTTTTTTAAAATTGTAAATTATGATGTTTATGAAAACTTGTTGAAATCAGTTCAGTATCTCCCACAGCAACTAAAAGGCAAATGCCTTCACTATATCCCCCAGTGCCGCCAGCCTCTCCTCTTTAGACTATTGTCCTATTTATCTCATACATTTGCACTTATAAAGTGGTGAACAATCTACATTTGCTTTAACACACTTGCAGACGGAGCAGTCCCCTTTGTAGGAGCATTTGATCAGTTCCCTGCACGATCTGGACACTTCTGGAATAGTCATCCAAACTGGTACCCATGACCCAGATACCTTGGTCCAGGCAAAATCCTGTGGGGAAGGAACCACAAGCTGTGTTTGTCTGCTGGTCGTCCAGATTCCTGCTTGATACACTGCGCGGTGGACATGCTGCAGGAGTGCATCACTGGTGGGTGGCAGTCTGTTCATTGCTCGATTCTTCTGACAAAAGAGCTCCCTTCTTGTTTCATTGACTGAACTCAAAGGGCTGGTTCTGTCATACAATGTGACAGTCAATCTCTTTAGCTTCTTGAAATGTTCGTCGTCGACTTCCAGCAACTGGAAGGGATGACCAGTGAGATACACAAATGCCGCTGTCACGTTTTCATAAACCTGCCAAGCCCGCCAAACCGATTACTTACTCTTGCCACTAAAGGCAGAGGTTGTGTCGCAACCTGAAAATGCATGGAACACAGGTAATGCTCGTGATTTTGGCCCACCGAGGCTTGCACAAATGGAGTTTATGTGGTAAAACCTGTAATTTTTGCCCAAACCAAATAAAATACACACCTCTGCCACCACTGGACCGACCACCCCGCCACCCCCCATCCCACAGTCGAACCACAGCCCCACCACCACCCCAGGAGGACACCACGGCAGGCCGGGTCACAGTGAGACTGACCAAGAATGAGAAGGGCGCCGGGGCTCCCCTACCCTAAGTCCCTCTTCCACCCAACCGGCCCGACAGCAACCACGCAGGAGGAAGAGACGACCCTGCGGGAGGAGCAGCCTTCACCAGGTTCGGGGTGGGACTGCTCCAGATTCAGCCCCAAACAACACCGCGGTAATGGCCACTGTACGTGCCGGGGAGGGAGCGTCCACTGTACGCCCCTCAGTTGTTTCCCCTTGTAGCACCGCCACAACGGCCACTGTATGCATGGGGGAAGGAGAGGCCATTGTACGCCCTTCAGCTACAGCCACATCTGGAGACGGCCTCGGAGTGTTAGCTATTGAGCGCACTCCGACTGGCAAAGGAAGGAGAAGTGGAGCCACGATAACGGCCACTGTATGTGTCGGGGAGGGAGCAGACACTGTACGCCCCTCATCCACTTCCTTCTCCTCCTATGGGAGTAACACCGCGGTAACGGCCACTGTACGTGCCGAGGAAGGAGAGGCCACCGTATGCCCTTCAGTTACTTCCCACTGGGCAGGCAGAGCCGCGGTAATGGCCACTGTATGTGCCAAGGAGGGAGTAGCCACTGTACACCCCTCATCTGCCCCTTCCTCCTTCGGGAGCAGCGCTGCCACAACGGCCACTGTACGTGTGGGGGAAGGAACGGCCACTGTATGCCCTTCAGCAGCTGCCCTTAGGAACTGCGGAACCGCCACAACAGCCACTGTACGTGTGGGGGAAGGAGCGGCCACTGTATGCCCTTCAGCAGCTGCCCTTAGGAATTGCGGAACTGCCACAACAGCCACTGTACGTGTGGGGGAAGGAGCGGCCATTGTACACCTATCATCCGTGATTCCTGGGGTTCTCCCAGAGGAGAAGGTCCCTTGCGCGGCCTGCCCTCCACCTCTCGGCTGTGTGGGACGCCCTTTTCTCTCCCTCCAGATGTGGTTCCCCGGATGTGCTGCCGTTCCAAGAGTGGTGGCGTGGTCCTGTCCCGGTCCTGCAGCCTACCCCTGGACGGTCCCGGCCCCTGACAGACGCCCGGCAGAGAAGGTGCCACAGTCTACTCCTGACGGCGCCCCGCCCAGTAGGTGACCACAGCACCTGGGCTCCCCAGTCCGGCCAGCAGGCCCCAGATCAGGGCCGCTTGGGCCCCACTCCCCCATGGCCCTCCACCCAGAGTAAGAGGTGGCAGGCCCGTCTCCTGGAGTTGTTTGGGCCCAGCCCCGAGGGCCACCTATCAGGTCGAGGCCCCCAGACCGGAGGGCCTCCCTGCACCCCACCGACGAGGCCCCAGCGCGAGGGCCACCTATCAGGTCGAGGCCCCCAGATGGGAGAGCCTCCCTGCACCCCCCTGATGAAGAACACCCAGGCGACGACGCCCCTGTGGGTGGTTCATTGCCTCCTGCAGGAGGGCTCCCCAGTAGGGTCCCCTCCCATGCCCGGGGGCCACCTCTGTTAGCTCAGGAACCAAGGGCATAGTGGTGACCTCAACACCTCTCTTATGTCTTAACCACAGAGACGGGAGTGAACAGTGGCAGCGAAACAGTGAAGACAATAATAATATAAGTGACGCACAGTTACATGAATGTCCAGGCAGAAAATAAGGATTAATAAGCACGGGCATAGAGACGATCAGAAACATTGGGTCTATACTAGTGGTGTGCCGAGAATAGACAGAAACCAGTGAAATAGTGTCGCCGCAGCTAAGTGACAATCCCGAGTGTCGTAACTCGCACCCTGACAAGTTTATAGTAACATTCACCAACCTGACCCTTTGTCCTTTCCACCCCTAGTGCATCCGGTCCAGAATATTAAATGATAATTATGCCCAAGCTGTAATACTGGTGTTGTGTATTAGTGACTCACAATCTGTGTATGTCTGAGTATCGCCATACTCTGCCCTTGATGTACGTGTGTACGTTTGTATTGGGAAGTCAACTCTGTTATCCTGTCTAAACCATATCCAGTGTCTCTCTGTTCCTATATTGTAAGGTGTATTGAACTGAGACAATAGATGTGTTAAGGTGTACTGCCGAGTTTTTATGCCCTGTTCCTTTGTGGGTGCTTTACTTCTGGTCTGGAAAGAGGACCTCGCTCAGTCGCGGGCGTTCTTAGGACGAGAGGTCAGAATAAAAACACCCCGCATAACACTGGTGGCAAGCGGTGGTTCTGGATCCAAATAAAGCATGGAGGAACACAAATAGGGAAACCTGCACAATGGCAGCCAACCTCACATCCAATTGCCAAGGTTCAACCCTGACCAATATGACACTGACGTCTACTTGGATATGGTAAAACCTCACTTAGATATTGGGTTGACACTGACAGAGAGAAAATAGCAGTCACACTACCCAACCTGGGCAAAATAATCGCCACTGTTGCCACAAAAATCATCCCTGAATTGACATGGGACCAATTTTCACACATCGTGAAACAGGCTGTCACGCCTTCACTGGGCAGAGTTGTCGCCCTCTCACAACTCGATGCCCTCACCTACGACGGTAGCCTAGACGACACTTTCGTCCACGCACGGCGCCTCGTCACCGCAGCCTATCCTGAAGCAACCACAGCCACTCGGGATCAACATACCTTCAATACCCTGCTGAGAATCCTCCCAAGCACAGTCAGGGAGCACTTCACCATCTATGATCCCTCAGGCGACATGGATCGTGACTTACAACTCGTCTGACGCCTCCTCGCCCCCTGCCCCATGCCACAGCCTATCCAAGCTGTGGGCAAGTTCCCTACAACTAAGGCCTCAACACCCAAGACAAGGACGCCGCCCACCCAACCTACTATGGAGCCATCGATCACCGTTCCCAGGGCCCACCCCCAGAAAAAACGCCCTAACTCCAGGGATAATTTCAATCTGATTTTCATCAACCCCTGGGAATTTACAGCCTGTAGTCGCACCTGTCCCCTGCACGACATCAGAGAGCAGCTCAAGGCTAATCGACGCAGGTCCCTCACACAAGGGCACCGAAAGCTATCCTCCCTGGAGGATGATGCCCTACAAGATGATGTTCCACCCATAATATACCTGGAGCCAGGCGACGAGGAGCCCAACGAAGAAGACAACACTCAGCAGATGGATTTTTAGGTCCGCCCCCCCACCTACCCACGGTGGCGGGGGCCACTTCACACAAGTACAGACCCCCAGTTTACACCAAATTACACCTGAACGGGGTCAAGGCAAGGCTACTGGTGAACATGGGAGCTGCCAGGTCATGCCTGTACTCACACTTTTACTCCCACCACAGTTCCGCCTTTGGCCCCCTTCTCCCCACCTCAGCCAACCTTGTAAATGTGGGGGATGGCCCCCTGCCTATCCGTGGAGAAACACGGGCTCTGTGGACTGAAACCCACCAACAAGCTTCCACTAGACATCCCTTCATCATCTTTGACTCCACCTGCCGTGCATACGACGGGTACCATTGATTGTTAACAGCGCCGCCTCCACTTCTGTCCAGCCCCCAACATCCCCCAAGACAAAAAAAAAAACTAACCATTCATGCAACAGATACACACCACCACCACCCAACAGTCATCCACCTCAACCCATCTGCACATGCAACCCAACTTTCCCATCACCCAACACCTCATCTCCTCACCCACACCCCTCATACTCTCCCTCACCTATACCACCTTCCCCTCCAACTTTTCCCGCCACTATCACTTCCGCTATCACCATTCCACCCCACCATGAGGCTTGGTTACAACTAAACAAACCCTCCGGTACCTCCGTCCTCTTCTCCCCAGCCCTACCAACCAGACCTCTGTCGTCATGTTTAGTGTCCCCAACTTTTCTCCCTCCCCATATCCGAGCGATCCGTATCACGAACCTCACCGGCACACCACTTACCCTACCACGAGCGTTGATGGTAGGTGACATGGAAGAGGCCAAGCCCTGTGAAACACCACCCTCCAACCATCCCACTCTACCTACTCTACCTTCCCACCTATCCACCTCCCAAACTAACAGCCTCCGACAGTTACTCCTGGACTTTCAAGACCTTTTCTCATCTGGCCCAGCAGACATCAGCCACACTACCTACCTCAACCATGAAATCCAGACAACCAGACCACCCATCTGCCAACCATCACGCTGCAAAAACCCCAAACAACCCGCAGAGGAAGACCGGCAGGTCCAGGACAAGCTCAATGCCAGCGTTACTTCTAACTCCACCAGTCCATGGTCCTCCCCCGTCGTGCTGGTTAGAAAAAAAGATGGCACCATGCGGTTCTGTGTGGATTATTGCAAACTCAATGATGTCACCACCAAGGACGCCACGCCCTTACCAAGAATCGACAATTTCCTTGACTCTCGACACAGCTCATCATGGTTCTCCACCCTAGACCTGCAATCAGGTTACTGGCAAGTCCCCGTTCATCCAGAAAACAAACAAAAGATGGCTTTCTCAACCTCAAACGGCAAACACTATGAATTCAAAGTCCTCCCCTTCGGACTCTGCAATGCCCCAGCTACATTCTTCCATCTCATGGAATCCATCCTGAGTGGTCTGACCTGGGAGATCTGCCTGGCATATCTCGACGACGTCATAGTATTCAGCTGTACCTGGGCCGACCACCTCCACCACCTCAAACAAGTCTTCATATGCATACGCCAAGCCGGACTTAAACCCTCCAAATGCATCCTAGCCGAGCAATCTGTCTCCTTCCTAGGACACGTGATCAGAGCTGAGGGCATCTCACCTGATTCCGACAAACTCCACGCCATGGCCGACCTCCCTCTGCCTAAGGATGTCCACGAAACACGAGCCTTCCTAGGCCTAACCTCGTACTACCGGCGTTTTGTCAAAGGCTTTGCCGATATTGCCAAACCACTACACAACCTAACAAAGAAGGGCGAACCGTTCGTGTGGACAGAAGCAAGAAAAGCAGCATTCGACAACCTCAAATCAAAGCTCATCTCGGCCCCCATTGTAGCCTTCCCAGACTACAACCTCCCTTTCCGTCTTTACACCGACGTCTCCCTTATTGCCATAGGGGCTGTTCTTGCTCAGGTGCAGGATGGGTGTGAACACATCATCTCCTGCGCCAGCCGCACCCTCAATCAAGCTGAACGAAATTACTCTGCCACCAAGCGCGAGTGCCTCGGAATCATCTGGGCACTGGACTACTTCCGTTCATACATCTCCGGCACCCACCTAGTCATCACAGATCGCCAATCACTCAAGTGGCTATGCCAATCCAACACCAACAATGTCCAACTCATTCGATGGCGACCATTCAGCCTCTGCAACACTCCTGCCACCTTCTCCAGGTTAATGGAATCCGTCCTCAGTGGCCTCACATGGGAGATCTGTCTTGCGTACTTGGATGACGTCATCCTTTTCAGCCAGACCTGGGCTGACCACCTGCAGTGCCTCCGCCGGGTTTTCACCAGGATCCGACAGGCAGGCCTCAAACTCCGGCCCACCAAGTGCATCCTGGCTACCAGAACCGTCTCGTTCCTGGGGGACGTCATCTCCCAGACAGGCATATCTCCCGACCCGGACAAACTCATTGCCATCGTGGACATACCCCCACCACAGCTTGACGTCCTATTACCACCGCTTCATGAAGGGGTTTGCCCACATCGCCAAACTACTCCACGACCTTACCCGTAAGGGGGAACCGTTCCTCTGGACAGACGAGAGATGAGCCGCCTTCCAACAGCTTAAAGACAGGCTCGTTTCCGCCCCCATCGTGGCCTTTCCCGACTATGCCATCCCGTTCTGGCTTTATACCGACGTCTCCCTCCTTCCCATCAGTGCTGTGCTAGTGCAAGTCCAAGAGAGCCGCGAACACATCATCACCTGTGCCAGTCGTACCCTAAATCAGGGGGAGAAAAACTATGCCACCACCAAGCAAGAGTGCTGGGCATCATCTTGGCACTTGAGAACTTCCAGGCATACTTCTCCAGGACCCAAGTCATCATCATTACAGACCACCAGTCCCTCCAGTGGTTATGACAGTCTGACACCCACAATGCCCAGCTCATCCGATGGTGCGAAACCCTGGAGGAATTCAATTACAAAATCTTGTACCGCCCCGGCAAACTCCATACTAATGCGTACGCCCTCTCTTGGCTTCCCATCCACGCCGCCCAGCCAGAGCCAGACCTCCTCCAACAGTTGCATCGCAAGGAACGGCCCCCTTGGATCACCCAGCACCTTTTCAAAAAACTGTATTGGCAGGGCAACCACCTCCTGACCACGTCAGGCCATATCCTCCTAGCCCCTGACACCGCCCTCGACGCCCTGCGACACCTGCACACCCACAACGGCATTCACCTAGGTATAAAAAAACTGCTGCAAGTTTTCAATGACACCTACTGGGCACCCAATCCTTCTGCCCTTGCCAAGGAAATTATCCAAACCTGCCGCGCCTGTGCCCTTGGTAAAGACATCACCCCGTACCGCAGGTCCATCGGGCCATATCACTGCCCACAAACCCTGGCAGCTATTAGCAATTGACATGGTGGGACCCTTTCCTCCAAAACTTGGCTATAAATACATTATCACTTTCATCGACACATACTCCAAATTCGTTGTGGCCTGCCCAGCGAAGGAACACCACGCTATCGCAGTGGCCAACGCCCTCTTTCAGCACGTGTTCCCCTACTTTGGCATCCTTCAAGCAATCCACTCAGATAGCGCACCCGAATTCACCAGTAAGATCTGGGAAGAGCTGGCCCATATCTTCGGGTATAACATCTCCCACTCCTCCCCCTACTGGCCACAAGGAAATGTCGTATGTGAGCGCAGCCATCATACACTGATGATTCAGCTCCACACCCAAATAGAAGCCACTAAGAATGATGACTGGCCTGCCCATGTAAAAACTGTACAATGGGGCATCAACTCCTGCCCCTGAGAGGACGGAATTTCACCATATGAGCGAGTGTTTGGGGAAACACCTCTCCTTCTGCCCCTTCGGCAGCATTTGCAACCCCCCACCTCCGCCCCCACAACAGACCCACTACACCACCTCAAACGCCGCTTGACTCACCTCCAACACAACCTGGACCTCAGCCCCGACGCTGCCTCCAACTCCTATAAGCCAGGTGACAGTCATGATAGCCCAGCTCTCCACCCCCCACAAGCTCCCGCAATGCTTCACGGGACCCCACACCATCACCCGCGTCCCTAACCGCTATCAGATTACTGTCGACTACCACGGCATTCCTCACACCCTCCAAAACCGGCACGTGCGCCCCTTCCGCACTCCCGCCCCCACTGCCCCAGCCCAGTGCCCCGTCCCACCCTCTACTCCCACGCTGCCCCCTCCTACCACCTGTGACTGCTATATCTCCTCCTCCCCATCCTCCTCTCCCTCCCCCTCCCCCGCCACTTCCACCTCGCTGGCCATCACGCCACATCACACAACACCTGACAACCCACCGACACCACCAACACCCCGCCGCTCCCCCACCTCTTCCCTACCCGCCACCCCCTCCCTCGCGCCCAGCACCACGTGTCCCGCCCCCACCCCCACACCTTCCTGCCCACTGCCCACACACACCCCCATCCCCGCCTGCACCACCCCTGGCCCCACGACACCACTGCCCACTCACCCCACCCCCAGCTCCCCACGCCGTGCTGCCACCACTCCAACCACTCCATGCCCGCCCTTATGTGCCCCACGCACCTCATGCACACGCCAACCCCGCATGCCCACATCACCACCCACACCCACCCTCAAAACAACTATCACACACTCTGGGCACCTCTCCCCCCCACCTGCCTGATACACCCATTCTCCTACCCCACCTGCCTTGCTGCAAAGTCACACCTCTACCCCTGTCCTAAACCATCTCACACTCATGATACACCAAACACAAATCCCAGCCACCTACACTCCCCAGAGACGCTAAGCTGCATTACCCCAGCATAAAACCCCACACTCACCATCCATCTATAGCATTCAACACCACACCACACCACAGACAACAACTACAACCATGAAAATATGGCGAGCTGTATGGGCACCGTCCCTTGGACATAACCAGCGAGTCCAAGGACCACACCACCTCCTGCAACTCCGCTCCTCCACCACCACATCCACCCTCTTCCTCACCTGTGATGAGGAACAAGACGAGAACACCGCCACCACAGCCTGGCACGCCCTCCTCCAACACCTGCAGCCAGTCTACGCCACCTACGACACCAAAGTTTACCACCTCCAGTCACAGGGACGTGACTTTTTCCCAGCAGACGGTGGTAAAATGCAGTATAGTGCCCCCATAAACACCCAGACATCCCCACAAGGAGCCCACAGAGGAGCAACGACAGCGCGCTGGGACTCGGAGCGACAACGGCATAAGTCAGCCTGGGACGTGCACCCCTATGACCCGGAGCTCGCCCGCCACCACCATAGCAGGAATACCAGACTACCTTCCGGGCGAGCCTTCACCAACCAGCTAAGGGGTGGAGCTGCCTATCCAGCTCCTCCCAGCACCCCAGAGAAGGCCTGTAGCCGCTCACCCCTCGCTAAGGAGATGGCCTGTAGCTGCTCCCGCCTTCGTCAGGAGACGGCCTGTAGCCTCTCTGAAGGTGTCTTTCTTGAGACAGCCTGTAGCTGCTTGCCCCTCGCCAAGGAGACGGCCTGTAGCTGCTCTGAGGGTTATAAGGAGACAGCCTGTAGCCGCTCCCGCCTTCGTCAGGAGACAGCCTGTAGCTGCTCCGAAGGTGTTCCCCCCGAGATGGCCTGTAGCCGCTCGCCCCTTCTGAAGGAGACGGCCTGTAGCTGCTCTGAGGGTAATAAGGAAATGGCCTGTAGCCAGTCCAAAGGTGTTCCCCCTGAGACAGCCTGTAGCCGCTCCGAAGGTGTTCCCCCTGAGATGGCCTGTAACCGCTCGACCCTCCTGAAGGAGACGGCCTGTAGCCGCTCCAAAGGTGTCTTTGGGTCTGCTAGCAGCCATCCACTCTCCCAGGCCACAGTCAGTAGCCGGGCCTTGGTGACGGCCTGTAGCCGCGCTCCCAGGAAGCCATGGCCAGTAGCCAGGCCCTACAGCAGGAGACGACCTGTAGCCACTCCTCTGTCTGGAACTGACACCTGTTCCTCGACCTATGACACAGAGGGAGTCTCGGGCCTAGAGGAGTATTGGAGAGGCCCTGCAGTCTCCCCCAGCCTCTGCTCCCCACAACTGGCTCTGGAGGAGACTCACCTGACAGACTCCTATGCAGACCGGTGCCACAGCCCCTTCCTGTCAATACCGCCAAGCCCCGGGAACTGCAGTCCTCGGGGACCCCAGACCGTCCCCAGGACTCCTGGGTGGGAACTCCCCATACCTCAATGACAGAGGTCCTCATCCTCCGTCAGGAGCCTGAACGACTGATTCAGGCAATTGTTCGGCCCCAGTCCTGAGGGCCGCACTCCTGTCCCCAGTCCTGAGAGCGCGGGACCCTTCGCCACCCACAGCCCTGGACGAGAACGGATGCCCCTGCGCATGATCCCATGGCCTCTGGATACAGAGGCCCCTGGTGGTGCCCAGCCCCGTCAGTAGCGGAGCTGTGACGTCCCTCCGCCCGTGCACCTGACCTCCACGGCGCCAGATTCGACAGGAGTGACAGTAATAGTGTAGTGTCAGTGATCAAATGATACAAGGGCAGAATAGTGAACTAACCCTCTAATGGACGTCAGTAATAATACCAAAGTGGTGGAGTGAATAATAACTACAATGAACAGTGTATGTGACCCAGGGGTATAAGAGACAGTGAGAGTCAACGATAATACCAAAATTGTGGAGTGTGTGACAATAACAGTTTAAACACAAATACGGCCACCCAGTACGAGTCGAGTCTAAAGGGGTAAATACGCTACCATCAGAAAATATCTCATGACCATAATCAAAAACCCCAGTACCATAAGCAACACTCCCCAGTGAGGGATAACCTTACTAACTCCGCAAGCATAGGAAACCTGGACTTCCCCTAATTAAGGACACTCTGCCTCAAGTGCTATTCACTGTGACCCAAAACAGTATCCTGTGTGATACTGCTAACCATATTTAGACATAAGAGTTTGTAATCGCCCAGTGTACTTGTGCCTGTAACATCTACTCGTTCCCCTGTCCAACTAAATAATACACGTGTAAGGTTGTTGCCTGGAGTTTGTGTCCTGCATCTCTCTTATATGTCTAAGCCCCGGTCTCGAAAGAGAGCCATGCTATACGCTAGGAGTTTACGGGACGGGAAGCCGAACCTAAAACACCTAGCATTACGTATATATATATATATATATATATATATATATATATATATATATATATATATATATATATATATATATATATTGTTACATAGCCTATGATTTCATCATCCTTTGTGTAATTCTAACATACAGCATGCTGCCTGTTTGATCACGAGCGTGTTCTACCTCAGTCCACCCTTCTACCGTTATAGTAGAGTAAGTCGTTCTTTCTGTTGTTCAGAGCAGGATTGTCAACTCTTTGTTCCCATGGCTTCATTTGCGCGTCCTTCTTACAAGTTGTATCAAGCTCTGCCGGTCCCTATATAATGAGCTCAGGTTCTGCATCATTGCCACTTAGATCTACTCCTCATTTTGTTCACATCTCTGTCCTCCCCTGTACAGTTATTATTGTGAGTGCTCAGGAAGTCTCCAACCATCTAGCAGCTGTGTAATTTGAGTATAAGTGTTGTTGCATTTTTTCTTGTACTGTGTAGTATAAGGTTAATTCTTAGGCCTAGTGAGGTTTTTGTAATTTATATAAAGGTTCTTATTGTTAGCCATTGTTCATAATAGTTTGTATCTGTAATAATTTATCTTGCATTAACTGGGCATTACCCAGTGTATTTTCATTTTATCAGGGCTAATTTAGATAAATTTACTCATGCTAATTTTGTGTTAATAGAGGCTATTGCAGTTAACCATATATTTAACCTGTTTTTTGCCATTGCATTATCCTTATGAGTCCTGAATGTTTTGTTGTTAGTTTGAGCATTAGACTTTAACTTGTAATTTTACCTAATTTTTTTATTTTGAACCTGGAACGTTACGGGACAGTAGTGATTTTTAGCATTCTCACTTAAAGTGTACATTATCTTTCTCTGTTCCGTGACATAAATTTGGCGACCTCTCATCAGGATATTCAGGATATTATCATAAGTATATTGCTCGATATTTTGTGACTGTGATTTATTCCTGATGTCTACTATTTCTACACTTGATGAAGCCAAAGATTTTTTGTCAAATGTGCAAACAGTGTTGGATGTAGAAAACAGAACAAAGAATGATCTTAAGCTTGTTGCTCAACAATTGGGAATTGCTGTTCGCTCTCATCATTCTAAAGATCAAATTGTTGACATGATTAATGAAAGCTTGTTTAATGTAACTCCTCCAAATGAGCAAACGCAGATTGAATTAGCTAAGTTACAGCTAGCCCTGCAGGAGGCTCAAGCTAAGGAGGCGGAGTCTCGTGCTAAGGAGGCTGAAGCACCAGTTGAACTTGCCAGGATTCAGGCAGACCATGAGTATCGCATGAACCAATGTGGAACTGGATCATCTAGCTCTGATGATTTTGATGTGGCTAAAAATCTTAAACTTGTCCCTCCTTTTAATGAATCTGATTTAACAAAGTATTTTCAGTTGTTTGAGAGGGTAGCTACAGGTTTTAATTGGCCCAAAAAGTATTGGCCAGTACTCCTTCAAACTGTTCTCACCGGTAAAGCTCAAGTAACTTATGCATCTTTGCCTCAGGATCAATCTGATAATTATGATGTAGTTAAGAGCTTGATTCTTAAGGCCTATGAGCTTGTTCCTGAAGCTTATAGAGTAAAATTTAGGACAACTTACAAGCAAGATAAGCAATCCCATGTTGAGTATGCAAAAATCAAAGAAGATCTGTTAGAGCAGTGGTTAAATTCTAAGAATGTGGATTCCGATTTTGGTAAATTTAAGCAGATGATTTTGCTGGAGGACTTCAAGAGGTGTATTTATAAAGGTGTAAGCCTATATCTTGATGAGAGAAGAACAGATAATTTGTCTGATGCTGCAGTTTTAGCTGATGAATATGTTCTCACTCACAAGAGATATTCTAAAGAAAAAGGGAAAGCTGAGAGCAAGTACGTTGCCTCTACTCAGAGTACAGGTAACAGGAAAGAGAATAAAGATGATGTTTCTCAGGAAGTAAATACCAGCTTCACCTCTAGATCTCAGAAAAGTAAATGTACTTATTGTAGTAAGCTTGGTCATACTACGGAGAAATGTTTCAGGAGACAGCGTGATGTGAACAAAAAGGAGTCTTTAAATATTCAGTCAATTGGTCTAGAGTCCACCCTTGAGAGTTCCCAGAATTCTTTAACTGAGTTAACTGAACCTGCTTTGAGGGGTAACTTAAATTCTCATGATGGAGCTCCTCTTTTGGGCAGTAACGTGGGTGACACTCTCAAGAGTTCATGTGCTAATTTCCTGTCTGATGGTTTTGTCAGTCCTCTGGACAGTAATGACAGGAAATCAGTTCAAATATATCGTGATACAGGTGCTTGCCAATCCCTTATGCTGACCAGTGTTCTAGGCTCTAATGTTAATTCCTCTGATGAACCTGTAATCTTACAAGGTGTAGGGAATAATTACTTCTCTGTCCCTCTGTGCAGAGTGAATTTAGAGTCTGGTTTTGTTAATGGTTCCGTTATGGTTGGGTTGGTTGAGACACTCCCAATGTCAGGTGTAACTTTCTTACTTGGAAATGATGTTGGTGGAAGTCAAGTGTGTCCAGCTCCTCAGTTGTCTAGTGAGCCAGTGGCTGCGTCCCAGGATTGTGATGTCCCTGATGTGTTCCCTGCATGTGCTGTCACTAGGGCTAAGTCTAAAGTTACTGGTGATTTAGAGGATAATGACGATGATGATGTTATCCTAGCTGACACTTTTCTTGCTAATTTGGACCACTCACCAGATGAGGCAGTACCCCGTAGTGTTGATAATTTGTCTCGTCAAGAGTTGGTTGAGTTGCAGGTTGCTGACCCTGAGTTGAAAGGTCTAGCTAACTCTGCTTGCAGTGAGAAAGAGTCAGCTGGTGCTTCTACTTGTTATTATATAAAGTCAGGAGTACTTATGAGGAAGTGGAGACCCCCAACAGCATCAGCCGACTGTGAATGGGAGGTTGTACATCAAGTTGTCATCCCTCGTGTTTGTAGGCAGGATATCATTAGAGTGGCTCATGATTCCAGTTTGGCAGGACACCTTGGAGTGAGGAAGACTGTGGCACGCATTTTGAAACACTTCTACTGGCCAGGTATCTTCAGGGATGTTTCCTGGTATTGTAAGTCTTGTCACACCTGTCAAGTTGTGGGGAAGTGTAATCAGACCGAAAAGGTTGCACCTCTAGTTCCCATTCCTCCTTTTGAGGCGCCTTTCACCCGTGTGTTGGTGGATATTGTGGGCCCTCTTCCTAAGACTTCTTCAGGATTTTCTTATGTGTTGACCCTGATTGAGATGGCTACTCGTTATCCTGAAGCCATTCCACTTAGAAATATCTCAGCAAAGAACGTGGTTAAGGAAATGCTAGGGTTCTTCACAAAGTTTGGTCTGCCCAAGGAGGTACAGTCAGACCGGGGAAGTAATTTCATATCAAATGTTTTCAAGCAGTCTCTGAAAGAGTTGGGCATCACCCAGATCACGTCTTCAGCTTACCATCCCCAGACCCAAGGAGCGTTCCAAAACAGACACTTACCCTCTCCCTTGCGTGGAAGATTGCATAGACAAGATCGGAAAGGCTAGGTACATAAGTAAGTTTGATTTGTTAAAGGGATACTGGCAAGTACCTATGACTGAACGTGCTAGGGAAATCTCATGTTTTGTAACACTAGGAAAGACTTTTGCACTCAAATCGATGCTCAAGAAATACTGTTTGGAACATCAGAAAGACTGGGATAAAGGTCTTCCATTCGTTGTGTTTGCCGCAAGAGAATCTCCAAATGAATCACTGGGCTTCTCACCTTTTGAACTACTGTTTGGCCATGAAGTAAGAGGACCCCTTAAGTTACTCAAGGAATGCTGGCTGTCGGAGGAAGATGACGTCAACCTGCTGGAGTATGTGATGAAGTTCAAAGAACGGCTGTCCACTGCTTTACAACTGGCGAGAGAGAATTTAGGAGCTGCTCAGGAGAAGATGAAGACTTGGTATGATAAGAAGTCCAGGTTACGCCACTTTCAGCCAGATCAGGTTTTGATTCTGCTACCAGTTCATGGGCAACCTCTTCAAGCCAAGTTTAGTGGCCCTTATTTCGTGGAGAAGAAACTCAGTGATGTCAACTATGTCATCGCCACACCAGATCGTAGAAAGAACAAGCAACTATGTCACATCAACATGCTAAAGTTATATCACAGGCGGGACGAAAATAATCCAGTCTGCACTGTAGCTGTTCCACCCGAGTCTGCAAGTGAAGTTCTCCCATGCAGCATGAGCCTGAGTGATAGTTTGGGGAAGAATCCTGATATCATGAATGATCTCCAGACTAAGCTTTCTCATCTACCTCCCGAGGAAAGGCAGGAGTTTTCGGCATTACTGCAGGAGTACCCGCAAGTGTTCTGTGCCACTCCAGGAAGAACCACTGTGTTGATGCATGATGTCGAGGTTGGAGACGCAAAGCCAATTAAATTGCCTCCTTACCATGTGAACCCAGTGAAAGTTCCTCTCATCCAGAAGGAGCTTGGCTACCTGTTGGACAACAAGATGATTGAGCCCTGTCAGAGTGAGTGGAGTTCTCCTGTCACTCTAGTCCCTAAGCCAGGTGGGTCACAGCGGCTTTGCATCGACTACAGACGTGTTAATCAGATAACCAAAACAGACACTTACCCTCTCCCTCGCGTGGAAGATTGCATAGACAAGATCGGAAAGGCTAGGTACATAAGTAAATTTGATTTGTTAAAGGGATACTGGCAAGTACCTATGACTGAACGTGCTAGGGAAATCTCATGTTTTGTAACACTAGGAAAGACTTTTGCATGTTCTGTAATGCCGTATGGTATGAAGAATGCACCAGCCACATTTCAGAAGCTCATGAATGTTGTAACAGAGGGTTTGGCAGGGTGTGTTGTTTATATTGATGATGTATTAATCTTCAGTGACAACTGGAAAGATCACCTATGCCATGTCAGGAAATTTCTTGACCGTTTGGTTCAGGCTAATCTTGTAGCTAATTTATCAAAGTGTGAGTTTGGTCAAGCTAAAGTTCAGTACCTTGGGTATGTAATTGGTGATGGACATGTTGCACCACCAGCAGCTAAGGTTCAGGTTATAAGTGATCTTCCCAGACCTAAAAGTAGGAAAGAGCTACAAAGATCTTTGGGAATGGTAGGTTATTACCGGGGATTTGTTCTTAACTTTTCAATTCTTGTATCACCACTTACAGACCTACTGAAAAAGGGAGTTAAATTTGTCTGGACCGATAACTGTGAATCCTCTTTCAACAAACTTAAAGCTATCCTATTAAGTCAGCCAGTGCTCGCTACTCCAAATTTTGCTAAGCCTTTTAAGATGGCTGTTGATGCAAGTGATACAGGAGCTGGGGCTGTTTTGCTGCAAGAGGATGATCAGGGTATTGAACACCCTGTATCTTATTACAGTAAGAAGTTCACTCCACCTCAAAAGAACTACTCAACTATTGAGAAAGAGCTTTTGGCCTTGATTTTGGGTTTACAGCATTTTTCATTTTATTTGTGTTCTGGTTTTGACCCCAAAGTCATTTATACCGATCATAACCCACTGAAATTCCTTAGTAAGTTTAAAGATAAAAATCAGAGATTGACAAGATGGAGTTTACTTCTTCAGGAGTATTCATTAGACATACAACATGTCAAGGGGAAAGAAAATGTTATTGCAGATTGCTTATCTAGACTTTAGACAGATTGTTTTAGAGTAACAAGAAATTTCCTTTGTAAATTTCTTTTTCTTTGTGGGGAGGTGTTACATAGCCTATGATTTCATAATCCTTTGTGTAATTCTAACGTACAGTATGCTGCATGTTTGATCACGAGCGTGTTCTACCTCAGTCCACCCTTCTACCGTTATAGTAAAGTCGTTCTTTCTGTTGTTCAGAGCAGGATTGTCAACTCTTTGTTCCCATGGCTTCATTTGCGCGTCCTTCTTACAAGTTGTATCAAGCTCTGCCGGCCCCTATATAATGAGCTCAGTCTCTGCATCACTGCCACTTAGATCTACTCCTCATTTTGTTCACATCTCTGTCCTCCCCTGTACAGTTATTATTGTGAGTGCTCAGGAGGTCTCCAACCATCTAGCAGCTGTGTAATTTGAGTATAAGTGTTGTTGCATTTTTTCTTGTACTGTGTAGTATAAGATTAATTCTTAGGCCTAGTGAGGTTTTTGTAATTTATATAAAGGTTCTTATTGTTAGCCGTTGTTCATAATAGTTTTTTTTTTTTTTTTTTTTTTTTGCCTATCGACCATTGGGGCCGGAGCCCCTGGTCATTAAGGCAATATATATATGTGTATATATATTGACATATATACACATATATATACGAACATATATATATATACATACTTACATACATACACACATCCATGCATATGAACATACACACTTTCATGCACACGTACATATATATATATATATAATAATTATTTTATTATTTTTTTTGTAGTTTTATTTTTATTATTTTTATTTATTTTTTAATATTTTTAACCTTATATGACTTATAATCAAAAATACCTAATCTAAAGACCCTAAAACTAACCACCTAACAGACAAATCACTAACCTATATTAAATCCTAAGAGACAAATAACTAGACCTACACTAATGGTAAAAAAGCCTCGACCAAGAGATCACCATCGACTGCAGATATGTAATGCCTTTCTACATGACATACCTGCACTCATCACCTGGTGACTGTCAGTCAAGGCACAACCTAATATAGGGGACATCAATATATGAAAGGGAACCAGACGAGTCAGGAACATTTCCATATACGTCAGCTGTCGGCCCTAATTAGAATAACTTAAGCAAGATAATATAATGTATTTACATAATTTGTACAAAAAGTGAAGAACCTCGCCCAGCAGACCACCATCGACTGCAAGTGCCCAATACCTTCCTATATTGCACACTTGCACTCATCAGCTGGTGACTGTCAGGCGAGGAACTTGGCTTAATGTAGGGGACATCTATATTAGAAATAGATCGGTGGGAGGAGGAACTATTTAAAATATGTCAACTGTCAACCCTAATTAATATTACAATATATACATATTTACTTTTCATAAAAACCATAACCACACAGTAAAAAAGTCACATCACTCTGATCAGTCCGGTTTCTCTCAAGAAAGCCATCAATTTATCAGTCATAACAATGTCCCCATCACCCAGGATGGTGGAAAGGGTGAAGGGGACGTTTACTGCGCCGCAGTAATTTATAAGTGAAGCGCGTTCACGAATAAATCGCCGACAGCGCAGGATGATATGACTGATAGATAACACCGCATTACAGATGTCACAGTGCGGTGGGAAGCGTCTTTCCATATATGGTTTTATGTGGGTTACAATGGTGGCATTCAGCCGTAGCCGTGCCAACACTTTTTCTTCTAGGCGACTGGGACGGTTGGCAGTGTCCCAGTCGCCCAGGTACGGCTTACAAGTTGGAATATTTAGTCTGGTCCACTGACCTTGCCACAGAAGATTTATTGATTTCTTTCCGAGAGATAGACTCGACCGTAGATCACGAGGAACGTCCCAAGTCTCCTCGAGCTCTACAGCCGACTTTGCAAGTAAGTCAGCCTGCTCATTGCCGTAGATACGACAATGACCAGGCACCCAGATCAGCGTGAATGACTTGTTGCATGAATGCAACTTATTAACGATGCGGCCCTGGATCTCGTGAGAGTCCGTAGTGCAAGATGCAATTGCCTGAAGGGCTGATTTTGAATCTGAAAATATGACAAATGAGTCGTGTCTAGAATTGAGAGCATAGTCTATGGCTTTGTCAATAGCAAAAAGTTCTGAAGTAAACACAGATGTATGAGCCGGCAACCGATACCTGAGGGCACATTCAGTCGACCACACACTTGCACCCACACATTCACTCGACTTGGAGCCGTCGGTGTACAATTGATGGGACCCCAAGTGACGAACAATGATGTTACGAAACAAGTGGTGGACCTCCGCCTCCGGCGCCTTGGCCTTTGGTGCTGGGAGCCATGTAACATCGACTGTAAAGCCGGGTGGCTCCCAAGGCGCTATATTTTTAAGCACCAACTTGTCACAGTCACTGGGGTCCACATCAAGCTCCTGAGTCAGTAAGTGGAGGCGAGTGGCAAGTGGCCGACGCACCCCCCGCAGAAGGTGGTGGTATTGACGCAGGGGGGTACAGGCCACATTGCCGATATTACTTTTTCTTAATGTCCTTATGCCGTAGGACAACGCCAGGTGGTCACGGCGAATACGGAGGGGAGGCACATTCGAGCTACACGGGTACACCGGACAGCTCCAAGACACATTCGCAAACATTTATTCTGTAACACATCCAATCCTTTCAGAGTGGCATCGGATGCCGAGCCATACACCTGTGCGCCATAGTCTAGCTTCGATCGAATAAGGGACTTATACACCATTAATAAAGATTTTCTGTCGGCACCCCGGGTAGTACCCGCTAGGTACTTGAGGACATTTAACGGTTTATCACAACGAGCAAGCAAAGTATTAACGTGAAGTTTAAAATTCATTCTACGATCAAAATGTATTCCTAAAAATTTTACAGAATTTTGAAAAGGTACCGCCTGATTATCCAAAGTTAAGCACAAATTAGGTACGTTACGATTAGTGAAAACTATAGCGGCACACTTACGGACGGAAAACTTAAATCCCCACTGCAAGGCCCATTGGTGGACGGAGTCAAGGGCTGCTTGAATCCGCCCAGCCGAAAATTGTGCATTACGGGAAGAGTGCCATATTGCACAATCGTCATCGTAGAGTGAGTATTTAAGATTCCTCGGGATGGGAGCTGATGACAGAATATCATTGATCATAATACTAAATAAGGTAGGACTAAGCACACTTCCCTGCGGCACCCCGTTTTCCTGGATAAATATATCCGATGTTACGTTACGGGGCAATTTGACAGAGAAAGTTCTGTCCCTTAAGAAATTTGAAATAAAAACAGGCAAATTTCCTCTTAAACCATAAGCATAGAGCTTCATTAGTATACCGTGTCGCCATGTCATGTCATAGGCTTTATGGATGTCCAAGAACACCCCTATCATGAATTCTTTATTGGCAAATGCCTCTGCAATACAATGCTCCAAATTCATTAAATGATCTAGTGAACTTCTGTATTTACGGAAGCCACATTGTTGATCATTTAACAAATTCTTCGACTCTAAAACAAAAAGAAGCCTATTGTTAACCATACGTTCCATGACCTTACATAGACAAGAAGTCAACACAATAGGACGAAATGAAGTGGGATTCATAAGACGACCAGCCTCTTTGGGTATCGGTATGACGTGCGCAAAGTGCCATGAGTTTGGGAACGTTCGAGACGCCCAAATCTCATTGTACAATGCTAACATCTTAATCAGGTTGTCCTGATTAAGATGCTGGATCATACCGTACGTGATGGTGTCTGGTCCAGGGCTGGTGTCTTTACAGGATTTAAGGGCAAGGAGCAGTTCATGTAGCGTAAACTCTTGGTTGTACGGGGAGTCTACGTCTTCTGTGGCAAAGTCTAATATCTGTAGCTCAGCCGTGCGTTTATGATGTTGGAAACGCGGGTCATAATTGGCTGAGCTACTTACATGAGAAAAACTCCTGGCGAGGATGTTAGCAACGTCCACGGGCTCGTCATAGATGTTATTATTTACTTGCAAGGTGGTAATGGGGAAATATGGGCCTTTATTATTTAATATTCTTATGGTGGACCAGACTTTACGTAATGGTGTTGTACGAGACACCGTGGACACAAAGGACCGCCAGGAGTCACGTTTGGCCCTTCTTATTATTCTCCTTGCCTCAGCCCGTGCCTGTTTGTATGCAATAAAATTTTTCTCAGTGGGCTGACTATCAAAAATCCTGTATCTCCTATTGCGTTTTCTTAATGCTTGTCGGCAATCCGGCGTCCACCAATGTGCTCTATGCTTCGCATGAACTGTAGAAGTCTTGGGAATAGCAGCCTCAGCTGCGTGTAATATGGAAGTAGTTATATTTTCGACCTTAACATCTATGGTCTCCCCAGATATATCTAAATTGGCGATCCTTGAGAAGGATCCCCAATCTGCTTTCTTATAGTTAAATTTTGGAGGTGGAGGGTCCGAAATGATGTCACGTGTATAAGAAAGACAGATGGGTAAATGATCACTTCCCAAGGAGTCGTCATAAGGGTCCCATGAGAGATCTTGATGTATACCAGGGGAGGCCAAAGATAAGTCAATGGCCGAAAAGTTACCAGTACGATCATCTACACGAGTCGCTCTACCATCGTTCAGAAGACAGAGGCTGGACTGTAGTATTAGGTCGGCTACTTGCTCCCCACGACCATCGATCCTCAAGCTACCCCATTGATAGTGATGGGCGTTAAAATCGCCCAACACTAACTTATTCCCAGGGAGATGTTCAACTAGTGAATTTAAAGCATCACTATCAATGGGGCCATGTGGAGGACAGTATAGAGAGCAAATAGACAGATACGTGTTATTAAATTTTACTCTGCACGCGACAGCTTCCAGAGTAGAATTTAGAATCACTTCCGTTTGTGGGTGTGATTTATGTGTGTATATGGCTACTCCGTGACCTTCATATCTTCTATACGAGTGGTAGTGTTTGAACTGTGGAGGATCAGGGTGATCCTCCAGGCGCGTCTCCTGTAAACAAACAACGTTTGGCCTGTGTATAGAAAGCAAGATTGCTATATTGTGTAACTTATTCCCAATACTTCTACAATTCCACTGTAGTATAGTGAATGCGGCGGTTTAAGATTTACGGGGGGGGCCAGTGTGTTTAGTTTTTTATGCCCCCCGCGACCAGGCGAGTGGCTACCGGGGGACCTTTCCCGGTGCTTGCTGACGGAAACCTCCATATTTTGGTCAATAACAAGGCTCCCAGATTCCACCGAGGAAGAGCTATTCTTCCTCTCCCTCGCTGGGCTAGGAGCAGGGAGGACATGAGGACGTGGCTTTGAAAGGGTGGTGAAGTTATGTTTTACAGTCTTGTCAGGCTTCGATTTAGGCTTGACTGACTGAGAAGCAGCAGCGGCCTGTGAGTATGATGAAGCTTTAGGGAGGTCAGTTAGAGAGTTGGATCGTACAGGAAGTTTAGAGGTGGAGGTGGAGGTAGAGTGAGTGACTTGATTAACAAGCACGAGATCAGTCTGCGTCTCCACAGTGCACATCACAGGGCGGGACATCACTGCCGAAGCATAGGACCTATTCGGTGTGGGAGTTGCATGCAACTCCTTCACCTTTTTCCTTGCTTCGTAGAAAGAGATGCCCTCAGTCGCCTTCACCGCACAGACCTCTTCCTCCTCCTTCCACTTGGGACAATCCCTAGAGGAAGTGAAGTGAGCACCCTTGCAGTGAAAGCAGCTGACACCCTCTGATGTGCAATGGTCAGCATCATGTCCTTGTGTTGCGCACTTGCCACAGACTGATTGAGAAGCCCGACAAGACTTTTCATGGTGTCCATATAACTGACATCGTAAACAATGAAGTGGGTTAGGGATGTATGTCCTTACGTTAACAATTTCATACCCCACTTTGATATGGGTTGGGAGAGTCACTTTACCGAAAGTCAATATAACCGTTGCCGTTTTCGTCCTCCTGCCCTCGGAAAATCTCGTGATGAAACGGGCTTCAATTACATCTTCATGAGCAAGTTCATGTACGATGTCGTCCTCTTCCATGGCCATGAGGTCCCTGCAAGTGATGACTCCCTTGCAGGAATTCATGGAGTGAGGGATCGTTGGCACAACATCATAGCAATGGAATTTGCTCATCTTCATCAAATCCTTAACCTGGGACGAATTTGCAGTCTTTACTAGGAGATCTCCGCTAGCAAGTTTTTTGACCTGTTCCACCTCTCCTGCACATCCATCAATCACCTTCTTGATAATGAAGGGATTGAGGCTGGACAGGGGAGTGGAACCAACCGCATGAATTAAAACAAACTCGGCGTTATGTACATTAATGTCAAGGCGGGTACGTGTCTGGGGCCGTTCAGTCTGGGGGTAGTCAGTCCGTGAGACAGTCGGGGGTCGGTCAGGACTACCTCCCCCCCTGAAGGGGAGGGAGGCAGCAGTGGCGTCCGCCATAGTTACCACTTCCCCCGTGAGGGGGAAGTGGGAAGAAAGAGAAAAACGACCAAGGGAGAATTGCCCGGGGAACACACACCTAATCTGAGATTACCCTCTCAAACCACTCTCGGGAGGACGCGCCCGTGTGTAACTCACACCCCAGAGCGATCAGTGGGGGGTACACTCCAGAGGTGAGTAAGCAAAGGCAATCTCAGGAAACAGATATAGACACTTACTATATCTCTAAAGGGCTGGGAGGAGAATTAGTACTAGCTAACCTAACTTTATTGAAAAACGCCCTAGTGGCGGAGAAAACAAAGCTAAAGCCGGTGAGGCAACCCTGCAGCTAGAGGAGAGCCAGAGAAACACGTCTGCACACTCCACGACCATGCATCAAAAGTCCTCATAATAGTTTGTATCTGTAATAATTTATCTTGCATTAACTGAGCATTACCCAGTGTATTTTCATTTTATCAGGGCTAACTTAGATAAATTTACTCATGCTAATTTTGTGTTAATAGAGGCTATTGCAGTTAACCATATATTTAACCTGTTTTTTGCCATTGCATTTTCCTTATGAGTCCTGAATGTTTTGTTGTTAGTTTGAGCATTAAACTTTAACTTGTAATTTTACCTAACTCTTTTATTTTGAACCTGGAACGTTACGGAACAGTAGTGATTTTTAGCATTCTTACTTAAAGTGTACATTATCTTTCTCTGTTCCGTAACAATATATATATATATATATATATATATATATATATATATATATATATATATATATATATATATATATATATATATATATATAAAATTATCAAGGCAACGTTTGAATTTTATAAGAAATTTGTAACATCAACGTAAGCTCTGCATTGCAAGTTTGCAACTCTCTGCCTCTTTAGTTTTTGAACACCTATTATTTACACCTTTGAATTTTTTTTTATATACGGTTCGAATATCCTGCATGTTGCACGCATGTACTGTTTGTCTGTAATCTTATAGGTTGACTGACTGAATATTCGAGCACCAGGCAACGAAGGCCATATGACACTAAACAGATAATGGTAATGTCAGAGATGGACAAGATAATGTGGTCTTAACGTTGAAGTGATAGTGATGTTGAAGCTGTTTTACGTCGAAGTAGTGATGTTGAACTGGTGTGGGAAAGCCTTAAACTATTCATGCCATAAAACCGAATGTTTAACTTCATAAAGGCCGGAAGAAACATGGAAATTGTTATGCGGGGTGTTTTTAGTCTGACCTTTCGTCCTAAAAACGCCAGCGACTGAGCGGGGTCCTCTTTCCGGACCGGAAAAAAGCACCAACAAAGGAACAGGGCATAAAAACTCGGCAGTACACCTTCATACATCTATTGCACTAATTCAATACACCTTACAATATAAAAACAGAGACACTGGATTTGGTATGAGCAGGAAGACAGAGCGGGTTTACTAACATACACTATACACACAAGAATGTCAAGGGCAGAAATCATACATATATTATAGGTTGGTAATCATTAGAGCATGGCGTCGGTATTATGAACAGTGAATAATTGTCATTTGGTGTTCTAGACAAGATGCACAATATATAATTGGAACAACCGGTCTGGTTGGTTTATATTTGTATATATTTGTTTTAGCATGCGGCACGTCATCAGGGATTGTCACTTTGCCGCGGCGACACTGTTGCTCTGGTTTTCTGATCTTTCTACCACTGAGGATTTCTTCACATTTAGTCACTTTATGTATATGTTCTCTGATCCTGATTTACTGCCTTGAGATTCACTACTATAGTGCGTTACTTCACATTAACTTCCGCACTGTTTCACTGTCACCTTTGTAACTGTCTCTGAGGGTTGCACTTATACATTACAGACGAGATGCGTTGAAGTCGCCACTAATACCCGATACCTGGGTTAACAGAGGTGGCGCCTGGGCGTGGGAGGGGGCCCTCCAGAGGAACTCTCCTGTAGGAGACAGGGGATCGCCCGCAGGGGCGTCATCGCCTGGACTTCCTTCGTCCGGGGGGTGCAGGGAGGCCCTTCCATCTGGGGGCCTCGACCTGGTGAGTGGCCCTCGTGTAGGGGTCTCGTCGGTGGGGTGCAGGGAGGCCCACCGGTTTGGGGGCCTTGACCTGGTAGGTGACCCTTGGGGCTGGGGCCAAACAACTCAGGAAGCCAGGCCTGTCGTCTCTTACTCCTGGCGGAGGGCTGTGGGGGAGTGGGGCCCAGACAGCCCTGCTCGGGGGCCTGCTGACTGGCACTGGAGGTCTGGGTGCTGCGGTCGCCTGTAGGGCAAGGTGCTGTCAGGAAAGAACTGCAGCACCTCTTCCGTGGGGCGTCCGTCAGGGGCCGGGGTCGTCCAGGGGTTGGCTGCAGGACTGGAACAGGACCACTCCACCACTCTAGGAATGGCAGCACCTCCGGGGAACCACACCTGGAGGGTGAGAGAGAAGGGCGTCCCACGCAGCCAAGAGGTAGTGGGCCGGCCGCGCAAGGGACCTTCTCCTCCAGGAGAACCCTAGGAACTGTAGATGAAGGGCGTACGATGGCTGCTCCTTCCCCCACACATACGATGGCCGTATTGGCGGTGCTGCTCCCGAAGGAGTAAGAGGCAGATGAGGGGCATACGATGGCCGCTCCCTCCCCAGCATGTACGATGGCCGTGTCCGCGGTTCTGCCTGCCCGACAGGAAGTAACTGAAGGGCATATGATGGCCGCTCCTTCCCCCACACGTACAATGGCCGTGTTGGCGGTGTTACTCCCATAGGAGGAGGAGGAAGTGGATGAGGGGTGTACGATGGCCGCTCCCTCCCCGACACGTACGATGGCCGTCTTCCCGGTTCCACTTCTCCTTCCTTTGCCTGTCGATGTGGGCTCAATAGCTACTCCACCGAGGCCGTCTCCAGATACGTCTGTAACTGAAGGGCGTACGATGGCCGCTCCTTCCCCCACACATACGATGGCCGTGTTGGCGGTGTTACTGGGGGAAACAACTGAGGGGCGTACGATGGCCGCTCCCTCCCTGGTATGTATGATGGCCGTATCCGTGGTGTTGTTTGGGACTGTTTCTGGAGCAGTCCCACCCCGAACCTGGTGAAGGCTGCCCCACTTGCAGGGTCGTTCCTCCTTCTTGCGTTGTTGCCATTGGGTCGGTTCCGCGGAAAAGGGACTCAAGGTGGGGGTGCCATGGTGCCCTTCTTGCTCCGGGTCAGGCTTATCTTGCCCTGGCCTGCTGTGGTGTCCTCCTGGGGTGGTGGTGGGGCTGCGAGTTGGGAGTGGGGTGGGGGCCGGGTGGTGGTGTGGTTCGTCCGGCGGCGGCGGAGGTGTGTATTTTAGAAATATCTACAAGAGAGTGTGAACACGCGAGAAAAGGACATGGAGAGAAAGGCTGGAGATAAATGGGTCCTTTTTAGTTGCCTCATAGCCTACAAGCAGGGATACTGGGGAAAAATCTTCCTGCCCCTCCCCATGTGACAATTATCTTACAGAATTACCAACAAGATATATTTCATACCTGTGAAACGTAATGCCATTTCTCTTCGATGAATTTCTGCGTCCATTATTGCATCCGAACCCTGCGCAGTGGACCAGCAGCTGATTTCAAAAAGGATTTAATTCCCGAGCTAGACAAGTATGGCCATATAGCCCGCTAGGTTACAGGAGCGCGCTACCACTCCCGGCAACGCAGCCGCGGGATAGGCTCGAACTCGCAGTCCCCCGATCACGAGCCCGATGCTCTACCACTGAGCTATCGTGCCCCCACCCAGCTGATTTCAAATGGATCGGGCGTCAGATGCGCATGAGCATGGATTCCACAGTCCACTACATCAGCGCCGCCCAGGGTTGCCAGGTCTCAGCTGCTCTACATTACCAAACTCCTCAATTTCATTACCAAATTTAACTTTTCATTACCAAATTCTTAAAGGAAGCATTTATTCTTCACTAATCATATGTACAAATGGAAATAATCACTCTCCTTATAATCAGCAGCATGTTTATTTTGGCGCTATGTATGGTAGCAGATTATGTACCATGATTATCGTACATATACGATAATATGGGACTATTATGTTACGATCCATACATACGAGAATGCGATAATTTATGCATTTGTGCAATATTTCACTCGAATAATGCGATAATGTTTACTTAATTATGACTTTGGAGGATTTTCAGTACATGACTTATTTGTCTAACATTTCATAAACATACGACATGATATCCAGACGAGGGTGAGTACCGAATGTGCCGCGCAGGACCCATATACATACAGGGTCTAACCATACCTACCCCAAAACGCGTCGCGTTTGCGCATGACGTCATGGCGAAGACACCAGGTGAGGTCTTCCGAGAAGGGGTTGCCATATAGTGAGAAGTAGACTCAGTTGCTCAGAGGTCACGGCGCCAAACAGGTCACCTCTGTCACCTGCACTTTATTCCATTGTATGTGCCCAGTGAAATAATGCCTACCAATTGTGCATTGTTTGGCTGTAACTCTTTACTGAAGAAAGGTGGGGATATAACTTTCCATATTTTCCCCAAAGATGAAGAGATTAGACGTAAGTGGATTCATCTGTGCAAGAGGAAAGACACGAATACTGCTCGCATCTGCAGCCTTCACTTTGATCAAAGTGCTTATAAAAGAAATCTAAAATATGAACTTCTCAAACTGCCTATTCCAAAAAATCAAATACGCCTTGAAGAGCAAGCCCTGCCAACGCTGAATCTGCCATCAGTTTCATTAAATGTTAAGTCCCTTCCCCTTTCTCTCTCTCTCTGCGTAGGTGCATATCCCTGTATATGGTGGGCTTTGCTCTTAAAAGCACGTGGTGCATTGCATTTACCAGCCAAGGTAAAATAAATTGAGGCAACTGGCCACCGCACTAGTATGAGTTGCTATGAATAGTATTCATATTTACCCACCATTATTTTGTTCTACCCACGTACTGTAGGTAACCATTACTGAGTACCCTAGCAAGAAAGCAGTAGTGTTGAAAATTAAGCACGGTATATCGCTGAATGTGTTTGTTTAAAGCAGGTTCGTAACGTAGTAATTCCATCTGGAAGCGTTTGGCAAGAAGTATGTTATCATCCCCCCCTTCCTTCCCTCCCTCCCTCCCTTCCAGGTCGCAAAAACAACGATGCCAGGTCGTTGGAAATGATTTATACAGCCACTTTTCGTTCTCAAAGAGTGAATAATTCGTAAAAACTATATAGCTTTTTATGTACATGAAGCCACAAAGAGTATATGAAATACATTCACATATATTTAGTAGCTCGGATTAAGAGATTTGTTATTTATAATTAACGATTTGGTATCTACGCAGTCTCTCTCTCTCTCTCTCTCTCTCTCTCTCTCTCTCTCTCTCTCTCTGATATATGCGGAATATATACATTTGACATACTGTGGCTTAAAACCAGCATAAAACCTAAGCCTTACCAACGGTAATATAAAAGACAACTGGCAAGGCATTGTCAGTACTAATATATAGGCATGTGTCTCTGCCTTTTTGTTCAATACCGAGTATTTTTCAGGATGCGGGTATTAAACAGAAATTTGGCTAACTCGACACGAAAGCTGCAGAGTAAGATGTCGAAGTTAAGGAAATGAAGCCTGCATAGTAACATATAGTCAATACCGGTAGCAGTACCAATAAACATCCAGTATCATTTATAACAAGATGATATCCATGTATCCTAATAAATGTCACTGTTAGAGTATATTGTGTTTATTTGTAAATCATGTACCTTTAAATATGAGAAGGGAGAGGTTAAACAATCATTTGAATTGAGGAAATGTGTGTGGGGAACAGAGTTGTGTAAAGGAAGCAAGGTGGGAGGGGTGGGTATGGAGGATGACAGACAGCTGCACCTCACCGCGACTTGAGGCCTCCCTCTGAGGTCCCAAGGGAGATGGTGGGTGGGGAGAAATGGGGGGAGTGCCCTGTCTCAAGCGTGACGTCAGTAAATCTGCGTAGTGGAAAGGTGTGAGAAGACCCTATATGTACTGTATATGGGTCCTGGTGCCGCGTACGACAGACAAACTCACGTGTCGAGCTCCTGTCCGTGTATATCATTCTGTGCGAGTCATAGGTCTACCGCTGTTTAGTTCTCGTTGGCCTGCAGCTGGTGGGAGCACTGGACTCCATGAGTAATGTCTATAAGGGCTGTTTTATCATGGATGATTGAAGTGGGGGCTTGTAATATTTATTAGCTTCCAGTGACTCCTGCTCTTCTCCATTACCTCTCTGTGCACTCACCTTCACTTGTCCTTTTCTGAAGTTTATATCTCTATCAGTGATAATGACGTCCACGTTTTTTTTTTTTTCTTTGTGGGGATATGTTTTCGAGTGTTTTTGACAGGCCTAAATATGCAATTATTTTTTTATTTCATATATGTGAACGGTAGGCTAATTCGCATAAAATGAATACTTATAGCCACTGTGCAACTAATTACTCAAGATGGGTTAGCCTCATTAGGTAGAATAGGTACTGCCTTAAGTTGTAGGCTAAGCATGGGTCATTAGCCTATCGTATATGATTTAGGCATTAAGGAAGCTTACGCTTAAGTAGCCAGCGTGCATTATGCATGTAGTAGTAACACGACCAAGCAGGATAAGTCTGAGGAAAAGGCTTTAATGTGTACGATAATTTTGATTAAAAACGATAATTTTAGCATGCCTTGTACGATATATGGGGTTGGGAATCTGGCAACGCTACCTGGCGGCGGGCACACATGTTACGTGGCCCAAGTAGTAAGGTTCCTCGTGTAATCCCGTGAGATTTGCTCGCCAAAAGCGATTTTTTTGTTTGAATCATATCTTTAGGGTATTAGTAGTCAGAAAATCCTAGGTGGCAATTTTACTTTTGGCTTTTTAGTTTTTAAGGAGGCAAAATTTAAAATGGCCGCCGACGTCATCTCGTGAAAATTAAGTTTTGAACCAAAGCACCTAGAATCATGTGTAAATATATTTTTGGGGGGGTATTTCAACATGACATTTTCAAATTTGACGTCCATTTTACATTTCAACATCATTTCGATCCCAAAATCCAAGATGGCCCAAAATTGATTTTCGGCTATAATTTGGTTAAATGCACATAGCGACATCATTTAAGTAGCAGAGTTTGGGTTATTTTAAAACAGAAGAACAATTTAGAGTAGCACTAGATTGCTGACCTAGTATTAATGGTCAAAATTAAAAATGGCTACCAAAATAGTTACCAGAAAGTTTACATCTTTATTGTGAATCATAACAAATAACATTACAACCTAAGTTGAGCACGTCTTGTATCAAAACTTGCAAACGGAATTTGTAACTATTTAAAGTGACAAAATGAGTGTACAGTACAACTATGTACAAGATCGTAGGTGTGATATGTGTGCTGTGTAGTTTTATAGATCTTCGTCATGCATGATCCTATAGTCAGGGATGTTTCCGCAGTCCGAACATTTGCAGAGTGCAGTGCAGGACAGGCCATTCTTGTGACAAGAACAGTTTGGCTTCTCATGACATGATCCTTTGCAGCCACACTTGACAAGCTCCATCACTGCTTCTGGGGCTGGCTTGCCGAGGCACTTGACTGGCTGAAGTTTCCCATCTTCTTGTTGTTCCCATCCATTGTCCTTCGGGTGGGGAATAGTTGGTCTTGGTTCTTTGTATGACTTGTCTCGCCAGGAGATGAAGTTTGCTCTCATGATGTGCGGTTTGAGGGTGTTCTGTTTAGGTGGAAGCTTTTCTCCTTCGAAGTTCTTGGTCCTAAAAAGCTCCCATCGCAGTTCTGCCATAGTGGTGCATGCTGATTTGCTGGAGTACACATTGCACACAAAGCGTTCCATGTGCTTCAGTACTAGTTCATCGGGTGTGATGATTGACCCAAATCTTTGCAAAGTCTCAATAATGTCATCGTTTGGTGCCAGTGCCAGAAACTTCGCAATCCACGCCTTCTTGGAAATGTTGAAGAACTTTCCACCCCAATCGGCACCTGTGAAGTTGTGTAATCCAATCAGAGCTTTTGATTTTTCTGGCCGTATTGCAGCACATCTTTCCTTGACATCAATTCTTCTGTAGAATTTCCCCCTACCAGTCAACAAAATCACAGAGCCAGGTATCGAACAAGTTGCAACAAGGTCGATCAGCAACAAGAAAACATCCGTGTCTGGTGACCACACGTAAATGTCTCTCATTGAAGTACTATGTGTAGAAGCATCCATGACATGAAGAGGGATTTGTGTGTCGGCCTCCTCGTGATTGTGAGTCGAAAGATCGTGATCAAACAAGTCATCTTTGTTGCCAAATGTTGATGTCCTATAAACAACAACAAAGCCTCTGTCGTTCCCTGCAAAATGAGACAGCAGTCTTTTGCCAAGGTATTCTGTTAGCTGGGCCTTTGTGTCACTGTGGGAAAGCAGCATCTTCATAGTAGCATTGCGAATGCTCATTTGACCTTGTATGAAAAACTTCACAGGATGTGTAGAACCAGCTCGTTTGGCTCGTGTCTTTTCCTTCAAGGAAGCTGTGATGTATCTGTCGAATATCACTCTACCCTCTGCATATTTCTTCGTCATTCCGTCGATTCGTTTTACGAATGCATCACCTAAATCACTAATTGTCTCCATTCCAGGTGTTTTAGTCATACTCTGAACAACAGCCTGTCCGTCTATGATGATAACTCTGTCTCGGTTGACTGATTCGACGATTTCATCCTCGATGGTCTGCTCACTCAACCGCTCCAATACCTGTGGCATTTGTTCTACCTCTTGATTTGTGCTGATGGATTGATCTGGTTCTGGTGGGGAAGCCTGACCATCAGATATGGCTGTGTCCTGTTGATCACCACGTGCTGGCGGGGAGTACAGCTCGATTTCCTTCATGAACGAACTCTTGTCACTAGGAATCAACAGGGTACCACCAGTGGCAAAGAGGGATCTTGGTGTTACTGCCATCTCGTAGTTGCCAATGGTCTCTGCTAGTTTGTCGACTAGCTGTGGGCGTGACTGCTGGATAACTAAGAACCGAGCAAGTAGTTGTCGATCCTCACGCAGTTTGACAACCTTGTTCCCAACACCAATGCTGGTTTTCTTGAAACAAGTACTGAAGGTTTTCAGATTTAGTTTCTCAATCCTGTCCCAAAGTGATGCTGGGGAATCATTCTTCATTCTGGACGTCACAAACTGCTCATAGCGCTCTTGTCCAATTTTGTCCCTGTTCAGGATGTCAGATTTGGCAGCATCTGGTATGGCCATCATGGACACAAGATTCACTAATGGCATCTCATTTGAAAATGGCGAGCCACCACAGTGCTCTTCAATTCCACGACGAATTTTCTCAGCATTGTTCGCGATACGAGGACCGACATTCCCTGTTAGTTGGTAGTGCTCATTTGCTGTGGTATCTTTCGTTGATGAGTATTGTTGTTGAAACTCTGTGACGATCCGTTTTAATTCTGGGGTCGTGAGCAGGAAGCGATTCAGAGCCTGTTCGTTTTGGGTAAGTCCTGTAATTCCACCCACAACCTTCAGCCCTCGAATTTCCTGTTCCAGCGTCTGATCAACGAAGAGGTTGGTGAATGGTGTTCCCGTCTTGTTGACACAGAAGTCGCCATCCTGTAATGCTTTCCACGTCTCTGGGCTCTGTGTCTTCAGCTCATTCATCTGAGCCAGGTGCAAAGGCATTAAGCGAGCATAGTTGTACAGATCATGTGCAAAGAAGTACTTGATCTGGTTATCGAGTGCTGCCAAGTACTCCTCCCAATCACCTTGTCTGCATGCGCGAATGATGTTTAGCAGACACTCAACCTGATCTGTGTACAACTTGAGAAAGTCACCCACTTCACTTCCGTTGTTGAACGTCATGGCAGGCTCGATGGTCTCGGAGTACTGGTCACATATTTTGTTGAATATGTTGACGGATCCTTTGTCACGACTGTGTAGGCCTTCTCGAAGTTGTTGGCACTGTTGTGTGAGAGACTCTGGGGAGCTCACACTTGTAAGTTGCTCGAATCTCAGCTTGTAGCATGCCAGTGCATTCACTATGTGATACTCCACACCACGCTTGAAGGCCTTACCGCCAAATATTTGGCGCATTGTTGTTGGTGAATAGATGCCCTTTTCTACAGCAATGCTGTCAAGTCCACTTCCTTCTATGTACTTCCCCAAGGCGTGTAGTGCTGCGAAGCATATGTGGAGCTCACCGGGTCGTAACACCCAGTTCGTGTTCCTTTGATGGCTCTCTCGTACAGGTCTAGGTCCAAGGTGATGACTGTTTTACGTTCTGGTCCCATCACTACAGCTGAAATGTTTTGTGTCAATGATAACACAGTGTACAGAGTAGCATAATCTGTGGGTGCCTGACGAAAGAGAGGAGCCACGACTTCGCTGTTTGTTTTCGAAGGCTCAACATCTTCCAGTTGCATGAGTAGGGAATTCGTTGCAGACCACGTCGGCATAACTTGTGTTTTTGAAGGTGTAAAACTGTGAGTTGTTTGTTCTGTTCGATCCTGTGGTGCTGCAGGTGCCTGGCTTTCTTCTGTATCTTCATTCGCGTCACTTGCTTGATCATCATTTTCCGCCTGTGATTCATAATTTCTTCTTGGATTCATCTGAGTGTTGACCCCTAAATGAGAAGCCAGCATCCACGCACGATCCATGCTGTTGTATCTCTACAACAAACCTACACGAGCGTCAAAAACGAATGAGGGGAACTTGATTGGCTTTGGGTCAACAATAACGTCTCGATGATAGACCACTTGCTGCTTGGTTGGTGTAGCTTTCGCTGGGATTTGCATGGGCTTGTTAATAAGCTCGCCATCAACGGTGTCTTTTTGATTCATGACAACAACTGTGCCATGTAGAGTGTTTTGACCATCGCAGGTTGCTTCCAAAAAATCAATATTGTCGACCGCAAAAAATACAGATTGTCCCTTCTTGACAAATTGTGGCAGACAATATCCTCCGGTTTCTGACATCCTTTCCACTACAGCACATTCGACTCTCTTTTCGAGTTCAATAACACTTTTGTAACTGGCTGCAATATGTAGACCTGATAGTTGATTGACAAGATCCTTACTGCGAACTTTGTTGTGCGTTCTTAGCGCAAGACCTACTGACAACGGTGTTTGAGTACCTGTCACAAACCCCACGTCTGATTTGGGCACACGTTTGACCTGCCTGCTTGTTTTGACATTTTGCACGAGAAGCTGTGACAAAACGCTAATAGTTTTGCCCATTGAATCATCTCGCTTGTCACAAACCATTCTCGATTCTGTGCCGAACAGCAACAGCTTAAGAAAGCAACCACAGGTGGGTTTACATATGACATGCTACCAGTGAAATGCCAGGTGTCTCGATGTTTTAGCAATTCACCTCTAAGAACTTTGGCAACTTCAGCGACACGTTTCATAACCTCTTCTGTCCCTTGTGGGGCTGCATTATCTACAGCTGCGGCAAGAGTTTTTCTGGTCATCACTTGCTCACTTTCATTCTGGCGATTCGCCTTCACGAACTCCGCACCTGGAATATTTTCCATGATCAAATGTTTGAGCTCTTTTTTGTAATGAAAGCTTCTCAGTGGAACACCGTTCTCTTTAAGCAAAGAGGTGTACTCGTCATTGATCTCATTCATATTCAATATGACACCACTGGCCAATGAATAGTTCACAGCATTAACAATGTCGATGTCTGCGATGCATTTCCCAACACTCTCTTCCATCTTTGAGGAATACAGTGAGAAAGATTCACACTGCCTTTCAGCCTTCCTCAAGCAATCTCTGTGGTACCATAGTTCATACGCTGAAGCATCACCTGGGGCCTGCAAAAGTGATAAACTAGATCTCACTTTGTCATCTGTTGTTTTGTCTCTGATATTTATGAAACGCTTTCCCATGATGTCAGTTTGCACAAGGTGTAGGTCGCCCTCTGTTGGGTTGGAGCACAGAAATGTACATATTTTCTGCTTAGTCTCGCTACTTCCACGTCTGTGTGCACGAAATTTGCTGGAACTTGCAGACGTTTTTCTAGATGTTGAAGGGTGCCCAACTTTTGCTGGTCTTACCACTTCTGTCGATGAGGATTGAAGAAACCTTTTCTCTGCTCTCTCCAACATACGTTTAAGCACAATGTCTTTGTAGCACTGTGAATGGTAAGGTAGGTGTTCCAGCTCAGTTGGATTCAAACTGGCAAGCCTCTCAACTAGTGGAACAAGCTGTGTTTCTCCAAACTGCATTCGCTTACGGGCATAGTCTATGAGGTTTGATGTTGACGTCTGTGTGACATTCTTCACAAATGGATGCCTATCGTCTGCGACTTTTCCACAAACCACACACAAGGAAGCCATCTTAGATTTCAATTATATCTGAAAGAGAAGAGAGAGAGAGAGAGAGAGACATTATACATGCTACAAAATGCCGACTACATCAACCACACTACAAAACCTCGCATGAATGGCGAGGAAAACTTTATGAATGTAGCGGAACATATTTAACTGTCCTTGCCAGCATTTCTCCAAAACATATATCTTTCTTTTGTTTGACAAAGGGGCCCCCCGGCTGCGCCACTGGTTTGACGCCCCCTAAAAAACTCAAAAGCCAAAAGTAAAATTGCCACCTAAGTTTTTTTTTACTCTTAATGCCCTAAAGATATGATTCAAACAAAAAAATCGCTTTTGGCAAGCAAATCTCACGGGATCCATTTTGAGGTACACGAGGACCCCGACTAAAGTCATGAGAAAGCCTCTGCACTTTGTAGAACTTTACGCCCACGCACGCCCTTTAGGATGAGGTGATTTCGGCATAGTTTATTTCTGTGGGGTTTCGGTAGGACCAAAGCCGTGTTCTTGTGCTGCCATTTGAGCATTCGAAAATTAATAAACATTGATAATGTGGGCCCGTAGATTTATCATAAAGATGTCGGGTTCATCTTAAAAGAACTCAGTGCTTCCAGCGCTTGAAAGATTTTTCAGTATCTCGAAATATTAACACTAAGCTTGAAAAAAAAAAAAAAAAAAAAAAAAAGTGAAATCTTGAAAAATGAGTAAAAGCAACAATAAACCTTTAGCAATGGAGAGAGTTATATAAATAAAGTTTATACTATCTGGGATTCCCTGGCAACATTGGAAGCAGCCTCATACAGGAACGCAGCGTGGCCCAACTGTCGGCACAGTACTCAGCAGCCGGCCAGTGACTAAAGTGAGGCACGGTGGTGGCGATGCAGGTGGTAGTAACTGCAGCTCATTTATTACAGCAGGTATAATATGTATTCCTCAGTATACCAGTTATTAGACTACGGAATTATACAGAATAACCCTCGTGGAATGTACTGTGTATTAAATAAGATTGCATGTTTCGTGTAGGTCACTATAATTTTATTGTGGTTTGCATATGGTGGCTATAGTCCATTTCACCAAGTTTGACATCATCAGTGATGTTCTCAACACCTGTAGTGTTGCTGTAAAGCTTCTGCGCAAGGTGAACCTCTATTTATTATCTTAAGAACCAATACAAAGGCAATACAAAAGCGTATATCCAGTACCGAGGACTTTTATCAGTGCTGCAGGTGTTGAGGACATCGCTGATGGTGCCAGACTCGGTGAAGTGGAGTATGGTAGCCTGTAATATATATTTTATTTCTAACTGGTTGCAGGAACTCTTTAATTCTCGTGCACTTATTATTCTTAAATCTTCCCTTAGTTTGCCTTGGTTTACAAGGTTCTATATAGATCATATCCCTAGCAACATATTTTGATTTCCATATAATTATGGGCATAACAATAGAAAAAAAAAGAAATTGTAATGATTGTTGATTATTACTATACCATGAAATATTTTTGATCTTGAAAGAAATTAGGAGCATGTCTTGAAAATAATAATTTTCCTCGCTGGAAGCACTGAAAGAGTTCCGTCTTCACTGGATGATTAGATATTACACCTACGGAGTGTAGTCGATCTCTCCCTCTCTTTCAGGGCACAGTTAGATTGATTGACTGAACATTTTTTTATTGTAAAGGTATAAAGAGTACTTATGCAACAAAAGAAGGTGGTGGGTCTTGCCACACACTCCTTCAGCAAGTATATTCAGTGGTTATAAATTCGTAGATGTAGAGAGTTTCCTTTGTGTGTTGCCCAGTGTCACACGTACTGTACACTGTTTACTGTACAGTCTCTTAAGCAGATTTGGCAAGATGGCAGATGGCCTTCGCTGATTCATGAGATTCCACCTCATTTGATTCATGATGTGTAAACAACAAACATCCATTTGCTAATATCTCCCCGCGGGTAAATAAGATGTCTCCCGACATGATGTAGATGCAGAGAGAAATAGATGCGAGCGGATGTTACATATTTTGCGCATTACAAATAAACTACCTCCCCTGCAAGTAAGATGGAATGTTGCCTCCCTTGCATTATTTTACAGATATTTTTTTGGCAAATGCTCAGACAAAGTTGCGTCCATGGTGCCACCTCTCCATTGCCTTCCCTCGTGCTGCTCGGTCATCTGGTTGCGCTCATGACTGGAATGTCACTCAGCCATATTGCAGAATTTCTGCCTATCAGAATTCTTTCATTCCCCGAACTGCATCTCTCTGGAACTCGCTTTCCCAGAGTTGTTTCCATCCTAATTTCAACCCACAGCTGTTCGAGTCTAACTTTTACGGATATTTTATAACAAAGGACACCAGTAATCTGGTGTATGGATTATTTTTTTTTTTTTTTATTCATTTGTTTTTCCTTCCTCCGTTTTGTTATTTAAAAAAAAAAATGTAAAGTGGCACGAAAGTTGTCCAATTAACTGCAGCGCTCATGATTTTCGTTTACAAAATTCTTGGTTCCAACATGCGTCTGCTTTGGTCACCTATTGGCGGCTCTGTACGCTGCTCGATCTCTAGTAGCCGTTCCATTTAGTCTCTTGTCCCTGAGGTCATACTGTATGACCATGTCCCAAGTCTTTCGGTTTGCATCTCGCAGCTTCACTCTCAACGTTCATACTTCACTTTCCTCACCCATCCTCCATCCTCTCCACCTGCCCAAACCATCTCAGTTTACCCATTTTCATCACTGGAACCACTGTCTGACACACTTCATCTTCATTTCTCCAATATTCGTGGCATTTCCGCCAACTTTCTCTTTGTTGAGCACCACCTCTCCTCCTCTAAACCTCAAATTATTCTCTTCTTGACTGAGACTCAGAAGTCTGAAGCAACTGATGTCAAACCCTTTTCTGTATCCTCCTACTTTCTCTATACTCATTTCAAAGCCAAAGGTGGCTGTTGAGTATATGTATGCAACGACTTATCTTGCTCTCGTGTTCCTGAACTTAATTCTTCCGAATTCTCCACTCTCTGGCTTCGGCTTCCGTGTCATTCTCTGACTAAATATATCTGTGCATTTTATTATCCCTGAATTCTATTAACTGTGAAAAATTCTTCAACTATCTCACTGCTACGATGGAAAACATCCCATCCGTTTCTCCTTTCCCTGAAATCTTCATTCTAGATTTCAGTGTTCACAGCCACCTTTGGCTCTCTTTTCCCTTCACTGATCCACCTGGTTAGCAAGCCTACATCTTTTCTATCCTGAATGACCTGGTGCAGCTTGCACAACACTCTACCCATACCACTGACCGCTTTGGAGAGAGTTCCGACGTACTTGATCTCTTCCTTACAACTAATTCTGCTTACCCTGTTAATGTTTCCTCTCTGTTGGGCTCCTCCGATCACAACCTTATTACATTAACCTGTCCTGTCATTCCTGTATGGCCTATGGACCCTTCAAAGAAACATCATTGTGGCACTTTGGAGCTGTTGACTTGGAGGCCCTCAGGCAGTACTTCTTTGATTTTCCCTGGAATGCTTATTGTTTCCATGACCGTGAGCCATCTGCGTAAGCCACACGCAATACAGAGGTTATTCTCCCGGGCATGGAGGCATACATTCCTTTCTCGTATCCTCTGACTAATCCAAAAAAAGACTTGGTTTAATCATTTTTGTTCTAATGCTGTCCACAACAAGGAGAAGGCCTATAAAAGGTACCGGAGCCAACCCACCCTTAATTACATCTTTTTTGTTTCTGCCCAGAATCGTGCGGTCTGTTCTTCACTCTGCTAAAAATAATTTCATCCGTACTAAATCCCCTCAACTCTCCAACCTGAATTCTTCCCGCTCCTGGTACCTTGCCAAAAACCTTTAACAACTTTACCTTATCATCCTTCCCTTCTCTTTTCTAATCTGATGGCTCTGTAGCTATTTCTTCTACTGATAAAGCAGATGTCTTCACTTAGAATTTCTTGTCCAATTCCACCTTAGACGACTCCAATGCTGTTCCTTCATCACTTCCCCCCACTGACTTCATCATGGCTGACATTAAAATTTCTTCATCTGATGTATTTTCTGCCATCACTGGCCTCAATACTAACAAGGTATATGGGCCTGATGGGGTCCTTCCTGTTTACCTCAAGAACTGCGCTTCTGTACATACACCCTGCCCAGGTAAACTCTTTTGTCTTTGTCTGTCAGCTTGTACCTTGCCTCCTTGCTGGAAGTTTGCTCTCATTCAGCTGGTCCCACAGAACGGTGACCATTCCCAACCCTGTGACTTGCCTAATTGCTTTAACATCCTGTGTCTCAAAAGTCTATTCTTAAAAGAAAATTTTTAAATCATCTTTCCTGTCACAACCTTCTTTCTGATTGTCAGTATGGGTTCCATCAGGGACGCTCCACTAGAGATTTCTCACCTACCTTTCAGACTCCTGGTCATCCTCCTTTCGGGCCTTCAGTGAAAGCTTTGCCATTGCACTTGACATCTAAAAGGCTTTCATTCGATCGAGTCTGGCATAAATCTTTAATTTCCAGACTGCCTTCTTACGGTTTCTATCCTTCTATCTGTGCCTTCATCTATGCTTCCTTTCTGGTCGTTGTATAGCTGCTGAAGTAGACTGCCACCGCTCTTCTCGATCTGTCAACAGTGGTGTTTCTCAGGGCTCTCTCCTGTCACCAACTCTTCCTTTTATTCATCAGTGACCTCCTAAGCTGTACATCTAACCCTATCCACTCATACGCTGATGATTCCACCCCTCACCTTTCCATTCTGTTCCCGCAACGTCCATCTCAGCAATCACTTCAACAAACAAGGGATGAGGCTATGGCACACCTAATGTCTGACTTGGCCTGTATCTCTGACAGGGGTAAAAATAATCTTGTTTTTAATGCATCAAAGACTCAGTTCTTACACCTATCAACCCGACAAAATCTTCCACAGGAGTACCCACTAATGTTTAATAATATCCAGCTCAGTCCTGCATCATCCTTGAACATGCTTGGGGTTTCATTCACTGGAGACTTACCTTGGAAAGATCATATTACATCTCTTGTAAAATCTGCTTCCAAGAGACTGGGTGTGCTAAGCCGACTCTGTACCTTCTTTACCCCTGCACAGGTGTTAACCTTATACACGGGTTTTATTCGCCCCTGTTTAGAGTACAACTCTCATGTGTGGTGAGGCTCCCCACATACAGCTCTTCTCAACAGGGTGGAGTCAAAGGTTTCTCATCTCATTAACCCTCCTCCTTTTGCTGGTTCCCATCAACCTCTGTCGCTTTGCCACACTGTTACATCTTTATCTCTTTTCTGTTGCTGCTTCAATGATCATTGCTCCTCTGAACTGTCTGCTTGCATTCCTCCACCTCTACGACGGGTGCGTAGCACCTGTCTAGCAACAAACTCTCATCCCTTTTCTGTCCAGCTCCCTATGCAAGAGTTAACCGTGACTCCCAGTCCTTCATTTATGCAACAGGTCAACTCTGGAACTGTCTCCCTCTGTCTGTATTTCCTACTTCCTATGATCTCCAGTCTTTCAAACACAGTGTGTCCACTGTCCAGGCACCTTGAAATGAACGGATCTTGAATTTGGCTCTCTTTTGTAATGTTTTTGTTCTTTTCTTGGAGGGAACGTTTGCGGGCTCCTGGCCTTTGATTCCTTCTTCCTTGCATAAAAAAAAAAAAAAAAAAAAAGAGTACAACTCTCATGTATGGGGGAGCCTCCCCACATCTCTTCTCAATAGGGTGGAATCAAAGGTTTTTCATCTCATTAACTTTCCTCCTCTTACTGGCTCCCATCAACCTCTGTCTTTTCGCTGCAGTGGTGCATCTTTATCTCTTTTCTATCGCTACTTCAATGGTCACTGTCCCTCTGAACTGTCTGCTTGCATCCCTCCACCTCTACGATGGGCTCGTAGCACCTGTCTAGCAACAAACTCTCAACCCTTTTCTGTCCAACTCTCTAATGCAAGAGTTAATCGTTATTCCCAGTCCTTTATTTACGCAACATGTCAACTCTGGAACTGTCTCTCTCTGTGTATTTCCTACTTCCTATGATCTCCAGTCTTTCAAACGCAATGTGTCCAGTCTTCTCGAAATGAACGGATCTTGAATTTGGAACGATTTGCAGGCTCCTGGCCTTTGGTTCCTTCTTCCTTGCATTAAAGAAAATTACTAGTGCATGCAAGTCCCATCCCTCGTTTCAACTCTTTATTAACAATCCTAACCACCTAAGGCCTGCCCTTCGAGGACTCATTTCTGTGTGCTTCAGCCAACAAATGTCCTCCTTTACCCCCAGTCTTACCACAGCAGCATTTCTCCCTTTTAACATACGCCGCATACAGTAGAAATGTCCCTTAGCATAAAGTAGAGGGAGAGCCCCCTCAATGTCAGGAGAGGCAACAACTCTCTAAAGTATTTCCAACCACTCCATATCCTTGCTACTGAGGTTGCTCCAGCTCCACCTCCAGCATGTATCACTTTCCCAAACAGCAAAACTCCACACACTGAAGAGACTCTCCAACAAGATTAACCTTTTCCTGTCTCTCTCTCTGCTTCTGTGTACTCTCCTTTCCATAGAGCACAATCAAAATCAGCATCATTTTGCAGCCTACCTCTAATACCACTCTATCTCCTATGCACCCACTGATCACCAACACTGCACAAAATGGAGTTGCAGTATTTCCCAGGCCCTTGGTGCAAACTGCGTTTGGACATATGACTGTACTGCCGTTTGCCCTAGGTGTCATGCACTTTTGCTTTACCCATGTGAACATATGCTTTACCCTCGTATTTGTACTCACAAACCTCAATACCCTACTCCCTCTCTCCTCATCCTAAATAATTCCCCCACTACCTTCATCAGCATACAACACCTCCCATGGGAATCCACTTCTGAAGTCTCATGAGACAGCTTCCCCATCGATGGGGAGTTACAGGTGTTCCTCCCCTGATGCGGTTTGCTGTTGCCCGATATTGTTCTAATGCGGCACAATTTTGTGGAAGGAAGTAAACATACTAAGGCAGGTACTGTTAGCGTAACGTGGTAATTTGAACCAGGCTGGCTGTGGAGGACCTAGAAAGTGATGTTTGGAGTGTTGCTAGTGAAACAGACTTTGATGGATTTTAGTGTGCGTTCTCCCCCTCAACCTTACCTCCGGCGACGTGTTTCTGCTCATCTCCTCACATTAGGAACAGTACAATAAATAAAAAAAAGTCCTGTATTGGCCTAATGTATATCTTATAACCATATTAATCCTTTTAGGAGGTTTAAATTGGGGGGTATACAAAAATTTGCATCACAAGGGGGGAAAAGTGGACTTTGGGCAGGGGTGTGGAAGGAAATAGGGGTATTCAAGTGACCCTTTAACACGATATTTGCCTAACGCGAGGTCGGTGCAGAAGCAAATGACCGGATTAGGGAAGGAACTCGTGTACCCTACAGTGGTGGTATTTTTGAAGTGTTATAACGGAAATGAAACTTAATGTAATGCTGTGTTTTTAAGGCGACTTCTCGTCGTAAAAACACTAGCTACTGAAGCGGGGTCCTCTTTCTAGACCGGATGTAAAGCACTAACAAAGGAACAGGACATAAAAACCAGGCAGTATACCGTATCACATCTATTACCTAGGTCCTACTCATAACAGTACACATAGAATGATATTTAGGATACAGAGACACAGAGATACAGAATTAACACTTGGCTTCACAGAATGATCATATGCATTATCACTATTACACAGGGAGATCGCGGGTATTCTTTAATAGAGTTCTCATGTCACTTGGAGGTAATATATAAATGGGGTTGTTCACTTTATGTTCTTGAATGGGATTCTTATGTCACTGGGGGGTAATATATAAATGGGGTTGTTCGCTGCAAGAATACCGAGATTGAGAGTCTGGTTCAAGGATATTACTATAACAGAGGTAGGGTGCGGATAGTGACACTCGACACTGTCACCTGGTCACGGAGACACGTACACTTATCTTTCAACTCGCCCGCGCTCCTACCTCAGTCTAGACTCACAGAGAACTCCCTGGTTCCTTGATGTGGGGAGGGACTAAACCAATTTACAAAAATACACCTTCTGCCCTGATAGCACTAGATTCTAGTGGGCCACTGTTTAATATATTCTACTGTGTAGGCACTGTCACTGTTCTCCTGTTCACTGTCACTGTCACTGTTTCCCCTTGTTTCCTGGGTTTAGTAATATCACTGTTGCACTTAGGATACAGGGAGGCTCTCCCGTCTGGGGGCCTCGACCTGAGAGGCGGCCCTCGTATTAGGGCCGCGCCGGTGGGGTGCAGGGAGGCCCTGTGGTCTGGGGGCCTCGACCTGATAGGTGGCCCTCAGGACTGGGGCCGAACAACCGGAGCGGTCGGGCCTGTTTCTTCCGACTCCGGGGAGTGAGGGAGCCTGGATCGCCTTCGTCGTGGGTTGTGGAGTCGGGCCTGGGCGTCCTGGGACTGCGGGTACCAAGAGGGAGAGGCCCCGTCAGGACTGGACTGCGGCAGCGTCTCCTACAGGGCTCCGGCAGGAACAAGGAACTCCCGGCTGTGGGCGGTAGGTCCGATATCGGGCCTTGCCACCACTCTAATGTCTCATCTGGAACTATATTCCCGGATGGCGACGAAGGGCTCCCCGAAGGGAAAGAGGCTAGAGGAGGACTCACGCTGCCCGTGGTCTCTCGAGTGTGTCTGGAGGCCTGAGCTGGGGATCTCCTTCCCCTATTGCACACCTTGGCTGTGGCCGTGAACTTGCCCGGCGTACGGGGTACACCTATAGGGTGATCGGTGTCGCCCTTTCGCCGTGGCAAGGTACCGACGGCGTGGTGTTCCTCCCGTAGTAGGAGACAAGCCGGAGGGAGGGGCACAGAGGCCGCACTCTCTCCAATATGGACTGATCCTACCTGCAGGGAATTCTCTACCCTGGTACGTGCCCCGGCCAGAGCCGAGTGTCTGCCCGTACGGAAGACGACTAACGGGCGAACTGGTTCACCCGTCCGTTGCGGCTGGGTACCGACCCCAGGACGCCGCTTCCGTAATAGGGTAGTGCTACACGTACGGTAGCAGGGGCTCTTTACCCTGGACCGTATTCTGGCCGTAGCCGAAGAACAGCAGGAGAGGGATGCACTAGGGCAACTCTCTCTCCCTGGTGTGTTAAGGCCGGAGCCTGGGGTCGCCTTCCCCTTTGCACACTCTGTTAGGTCGTAGCCTAGGTCTGTCAATCTCTTTTTACTTTTATTTAGGCCGTAGCCTTGGGCCTCCTGCCCTTGGGCCTCCTGCCCTAGAGGGTGTAACAAGACCATCAATACGGTGTTACCTGGGACTGATTTAGCTTCAGTCCCACCCCTATTCTGACGATCACTGCTCCGCCCGCACAGTAGTTCAGTTCCCCTGATCACCTGTGGTTGGGGCACTTGCCGGGAATAGGGGCTCAGGGCCGTGATGCCCTGATGACCCTCTTGCCCGGGGTCACTAACCTCACCAGTGTGTCCTCCTGGGGTGGTGGTGGGGTGGCGGCTTGGTGGTGGTGTGGGGGGTGGTGAGGTGGGAGATCCTGCGGCGGGCACGGCGGGCATTTTACTTAACAAATTAATCACACTGTCCTGGCCGAAATTCGATCTCGTGCACATTACCACTGAGTCAAGTAGAGAATCCTCGCTTTGCCTCTAGGCAACATGGGCTTGTATAGACCCCATTACAGCATGGTCAGTGAGGTCCCCAACTGTAGTTGCCTGGCTTTCTTATTAGGTTTGATTTCCATTGATCTCGTGAAACAAGTGCTCCCCCCTCATCACCATGTAAGGGGGAGGGGGCCAGCTGTTGGTGATGATTTCCAGGTTATCTTTGGGCAGGGATGTTGCCCCCCTCCCCACTTACTTGCCGTGCGTGGTATCCTGTGATGCTTAAGAGAGAGGTTTGCTTGGTGGTTGTGCAATGCCACACAATGCACCCTGTGGCTAGCAACACGTCTCTTCGGTTGCCTGGTCTGGCTAAACCTGACTAGGCTTGATGAGGCCCAACGAAGTCAGTTGGCTGGGCAGTTTTTGGCTAGGGACAAGAAGGCACCATGTGGCATGGCACTCTACTGGTCCGGAGCTGCTGCCTGTTTGTGTGGGGGTTACCTGCATATACTCTTCCACTACCCCTGGGGCTGTCAGGTTTTCCATGATCTGTCGTTTCATGTCTCCCTGTTGGGCTCCGTGGAGGGGCGGCAGGTGAGGGAGTGAAGGTACTACTTGTAGTCTTACAGCACGATAAAATGTTCCCCTCAGATCGAGTTTCGTATGCTGTTTGGCCAGGCCTACGAGTCATCTACTGGCCACATTTCTCCTGCCAACCCCAGGCACTCCAGGGATCCTGAATATCCTGCTGAACCTTGCAAATCTGCTGGATCCTCAAATGACTCTTCCTTATTCCAGGAGCTCTCAGTCCTTCCCCAGGCTCTAGGGGTTGAGTGCTCACAGGACACTCCTACCAACGTGTCGACCCTAGTAACGATTGAATGCTATCAGGCTATTGGAAGTAAGGGTAAAAGGAATTCTCGAGGGAAAGGCACCAAGCCCTCTGAGACAACTTTCAGTCCTACCAGAGGTGATTTCAGGTGTTTTTGTGCCAGATGACTCTTATAAGTTCCTTTTCTTAAAGCTGGCTGGTGGTACTTATTTTAGAAACTATAATGGGTTTAGTGTCCAACATGATCTAGAGTATGAGTCATCCCCAATGACCTTTGGATGCCCCTAGCCAGGTATCGAGAGGCTCAGACGACCTACCCCTCCCCCCCACCTGCCTGAAGGTTCACTTTTTCTCACGGTCTTTTTTTTTTTTTTTTTTTTTAGCACAGAAAGTTCTCCGTTGTTTAGAAATTTGTGCTGCGTCTCAATCTCGCCTATGCATACACCCAGTTCCTCATGGCATGCATGCAGCAGACCTTTGGCCAGCTGGCCTTTATGCAAATACAGATCAGCAGCAAAGCCCCAGCCCTTCGAAAAGTCTGGCTACGGGCCTGAAAATGCAGTAATACACAACACTGCCATAAATTTTATACATGGCCTTGTTGTAATGTGTTTAGATATAGCTATTCCTTTTACATACTTCCTTAGGAAATCCAGTGTGTCATTATAGGATGAATTGCCCCATGTTATATTATCCTCCTTCTTAACACTATCGTGGAGGGTGCGGGCCCTGAGGATTATCCGCAGGTGCTCCCCCTGAAATATCTGCTTGGCAGAGCGAGCCCGACACCACCACCCCAGGAGGAGGGCATAGGGAGGTAACCCCCACCCCACAAGGAGAAAATGGGGAGGTATTTTCGCGCTCTGAGCGGAAGCTACATACTATACATCCCCCGTGACCTGACGCCCCTCTTCCACGCAGCCAGACCACCAGACAGTACTCAGTCTGAGTGCGTTACATTCCGACGGAGCAAGCACTCGCCAGAATCAGGGTGGGACTTGCAACAACCAAGTCCCAAGTAGGCCCTCGGATGCAGTGTCCACCGGATCTGCCTCTAAAAGAGGAGGGGACTCCACTGGAGCCTTACGTCCTACTTTACCCCAGGGGAGCAGCGGCATAGTAGTGTCCTCTGGATCTACTGTAGGAGGAGTGACCACCGTTCTCCTCCTTCTGCTACCCACCTCCGGGAGCCAGCATGTCGGCACATCACCCAGACAACCTTCGCTGGTACCCCTCCGGTCATCCCTGGGATGAGCAGTTGAACGAAGGAGTGTCCACCGGATCTCCTTCAGCTGCTACCCTGGGCAGGAACCTAGGCAGTATTCACCAGATCTGCCTGGCCAAAGGGGCATCCTCCGGACCTCCCTCTCGTCCCCTGACACGGAGCTCCGGCAGGGATCGTCAGGACCACCAAACAGGGGAACAGACCACCGGTCATTCCCCCTCCGTGACTCCAGAGGTTCCCTTTGAGGGTGACACCTCTTGCCCAGCCCACCCTTCCTGTGGCAGAGTGAAGCACCCCTCTCCCCTCCCCTTCTGTACAGAGAGTGGAGACTGCTGCCCCACAGGTACCCCCGCCAGAGACCAGACAGGGCGAGACCGCTATGAGGCCAGGCATCCTGTCGCTGAGGCACCACCCTCATTGCCAACAGCAGTTGACGGACTCCCCCAGAGTAAGTGGCCGCAGACCACCCCTGGCGGCCTCCTCTCCTAGGCAAGACCGCAGCCCTAGGTGCCAGCGAGCTGTCCCTGACACCCACCACAGCTGCCAGACTCTCCACAGCGCAGGTGGCCGCAGTCATCCCCTGACGGCCGCTTCCCCTAGGCGAGACCGCAGCTCCAGGGAGGCGGCAATAGTCCTGTGGTCGACCCTTGGCCCGGACTTGGTCAGGTCTGCACCATGACTAAGGGCAGGCGCCGTGCTGCACGCCTCCTGGCCCTGTTCGGCCCTAGTCCTGAGGGCCACCACTCTCCCAGGGCCCCCATCAGGAAAGGGCTGCCCACCATTCCGCCCTTCAGCTCCACCCGGACTCCAGGTGACCTCGCTAGTGACTTCCATTGGGAACGCACTCCTGACGGCCCGCCCCCCTACTCCCGGCTCTCATCTGCGGCTGCCAGTGTAGTGGGCCCAGACGCACCCTAGCGCCACTCACTGCCTGTACCTGTGAGTAGAAGTACTCTGAACAGTGCCTATGTCCTCTGTCAGTGTCCCCCCTCCCCTTGTGACAGTATACACCCCTGTGGAAAGTGATCCCCCCCCCCCGTTACCCTAAGTGATATCCCATCTCCAGCATATAATAAATTGTGAACCCAGAGGAGAGTCTAAGTTAAGTGCTATCATTGGTACAGGGACACCAACCCCGGTCGTCTTACGTGTGTTCCCCCCCCCCCACCCGTGCAATACACTAACTCAGCAGATGTACAAGTGTTGTGTCCCCACACCATAGGCTGTTGTGTGCAATACTTATCCCATGGTGATATCCTGTCTATGTCACGCGAGTGTACTGAGAGTAATATTCTGGTGCCTTTATGTCACGCAAGAACACTGTGAAATAGTGTCACCTCCCGTTCATGTCACGCGAGTGTATTACATGTGGTATATCCTCATGCCCATGTCACGCGAGTGCAGCATAAGGCAGCCTATATCCCGTCTATGTCACGTGAGTGTATTATGAATGATATAATGCTGCGTCCATGTCACGCGAGAGTACTGTGAAGTGAGGTAATATCTCCGTCCATGTCACGTGTATGTGTTCATACCGAGACAGCCTGCGTTAAAAGTCCTACTGTGCCCTCACCCCTACGTGTGTTCTAACGAGACACATCCAGTGTACTGTAAGTGTCACATGTGTATTGTACCGTGGTAATAGTTAACGTAAGTGTAACCTATATTACTCTGTATTGTTTAATATATTTGTACTGTGTAGGATTGGTCATGCATTGTTGTGCATATCATTGTCTGTAAGTTTTGTATATTGTTCCTTGTCTAATACACCTGTGCATTTGATCAGTTGGTGTTTGAACCTCTCCTCCTTGTCTGGCCCGGTCGAGAACAAAGAACCCAAGGCCTGCACCGTATCTGAACCCGAGGAGTCGGGGCCAGAATACGCTGCATAACACCCCCCCCCCTACCCTGCAAAGAAGTATGGACACCACCAGCATGGGTGGATACAGTGTCATTAACGTTAAACAGGAACAGTGGTACTGAGAACACTGCCGCGTGAAATACCTTCGTACTGTGGGAATGATTCGGATATAGAGCAACGAACTTGAAGACAGAAGGAGCAATCTGAAAGAAACTTACGGAGAAAGAACGCAGAATTGCCAGTACTGCCAAGGGACTGAACAGTACCTAATATATGGTATTTCCAAGTAGTATCATAAGCTTTCTCAAAATAAAAAGACAGCTAAAATGGTCTCATGACAGATAAAAGCCGTCATATGTAAGCATCCAAAACTAATAAAGGATTCAAGGTACTACGGGCATGTCGGTAACCATACTGGAGATTAGACACCAACAGATTTGATTCAATCTAGAAGTCACATGAGGCTACGGTCAGTAAACTACTGGAAGGTGACTGGACTTTCCCGGTTTGAGAACGGGGAGAACTAGTGCAACCCTCCATGCAGGAGGGAAAAAGCCCAATAAAATGCGAATTTAAAGTGCAAGAAGAAAAAGAACAGTCGGGGGGGGGGGGGGGAAGTGTGTGAGCATGGAGTGAATACTATAAACTCCTTCACAAGTGTCCCTTCAGGACTGAAGGGCGGATTTCATTTCTGCTAGAGTAAAAGGGACATTGTAATGGTTATCAGATGATAAGGAAAAAGTAATAGGAGTTTGCTCAGATATTTATAAAGTTTTGGAATTCTGGGGACAAGTGAGAACCTGTACTGACGTCACTGAAATGGCGACCTAAGATATCAGCAACTTCAGTAGGTTCTGCCACAAAGGAACCACCTGCGTGTTATACAGGGGAAGGAGGAGAGGCAAGCTTCTCTGAAATTTTGCGAATCCGGTGCCAAACTGAAGATGTAGAAATGGAAGTGACAGTCATTCCAACTATCACATTTAGCTTCTCTTATTGTCTGGTGGAGAGTTGCACTAGTTTAACGGAAAAAAAATAAAAAAGATAATGACACTTCGTTAGGATTATAATAACCAGAATGAACAAATTAGTCTCTGGTCTGGTCGATATTCGATCTCATGTCCACGGGCGCACGTTACTCATGAGCCAAACAGATGATCCCCGCTTTGCCTTTGGGCAATGCGGGCTTTTATAGACCCCAGTGCATCACTCTTTTCTCTCCTTGATGATTATTTTGGTGTTTCTAACACACTTGATAGCGTAGCATTGGAGGCCAAGGTCCAGATCTCTGGACCTTGTTGGAGGCCACTACTGGGGATGTTGCAGACCACACCGAACAGCTCATCCCCGGGATGTAAGAAGCAGGATGCTGTCAGCTAACCAGCAACATCATTGCCTTCCAAGCTCTCCTCACATCCCAGCCGCTGCCAACCAATGTAATAACCGAACTGAAACGTAACAAATTAATCACACTGTCCTAGCCGGGATTCGATCTCAGGCCCCCGCGCTCCATACGCGCGCACGTTACCACTGAGCCAAACAGAGGATTCCCCACTTCATCTCTGGGCAACGTGGGATTTTGTAGACCCTATTACAGGAATACCATGTTTATAACGGAAGCTCTTCCAAAGAGGTCGTGTAATATGGAGAGGTCTAGAACACGTAGGCGACCACCAGGGGACACAACGGGCGTAAAAGGACGTTTGGAGCGGGCCCACCTACTACTACTACTATGGGCTATCAGTGACAAAGCAGCCTGTAAGACCGTGGTAAGGTAAAAAAGATATGTCAGGAATAACAGAGAAACTGGAGGAAGGAAGAGAAGTCTAGGCACGGGAGATAAAAGAGGGCCAATCAACTAAGTCAAAACTCCAACGAGGTAGAGTGGGGGAGGAAGAAAGAGAGGTCAAGGCAAGGGAGGAAAGGGAGGAGTAATCTGCTGACTTGAAACTCTTATGGGGGAGAGCAGGAGAGGAAGGAAGAGAGGTCAAGGCAAGGGAGGTAAAGGAGGATCAGTCAGTTCAATCTGCTGACTTACAGCTCCAATGGACAAAGGAGGGAGTGGAAGAGTAGGAATTAAGCCTCACAAGGGTGGGAATTCAACAAACGAAAAATCCTGTAGACCAGTCCAACTAAAATCTAAGGACAAAGAGAGAGCACACATCGATAAATCAATACAGTAGAACATGTGGGTTCAAGCATGAGACTGTGTTAAAGATCCGGAATTATGAAGGTGAAGATTGTGAGGTAGAAGGAGCGTTTCAAGAAGCCATCCACAGCTGAAGTACTAGCCACCCGGCCCACAGAGGATGGTGACACCAAGAAACAGAAAAGAAGGAAGGGCAGAACGGAGATGGGAGAACTCAGGAAAATCAGTCAGCAAAGAAAGAGAGAAGAATTGCAAAAGAAGAGTCAACAATCTGCAGACAAAGACTCGAACCAAAGTGCAGAGGAGAGAAATGGAAACACACACTCATACGGGAGTGAATGATGGACAAAAATACAAGTATCGGATTTTGAGTGAAAGGAAGAAACAAAAGTATTCTTGAAGATAAACAAGTAATGGAATACTATATAAAGAGACAAAAGAAAATTGATCATAATCGATGCATGATAAAATTTAATAAATTCCATTGTAAAATTGATATTGACGACAACAGAAGGCATCATGACAACCCCAGGAGACGACAATGGAGGGGTAGACAGGGCACGTGCGACGTCTGTTTGATATGGACGTAAGTCCCATTGAGCCGCGTGCCCCTATTCCCCAGAATGCACCCGGCACGAATACCTCAGTCTGGGTGCATTACACTTTCACTGACCCAGCCTGCATCAGGACTGAGGTGGAGCTAGAAAACTAGTTCCAAGCAGCACCCCAGTGACGGCCAGTAGCTGCGCACTTAAGGCAATGGCCTGTAGTCATGCCCCTGCAACAGCCAGTAGTTGTGCACCTGTGACGGCTGGTAGCCACACCCCTAAAGCAACGCCCAGTAGCTATGCACCTGTGGTGGCCAATAGCCGCATCCCTAAAGCAACGGCCAGTAGCCGTGCACCTGTGATGACCAGTAGCTGCACACCTAAGGCAACGCCTGTAGCTGTGCCCCTGCAATGGCCTGTAGCCTTGCAACAGTGATGGCCAGTAGCCGCACCCTAAAGAGACTGCCAATAGCTGCTCCTAGTGCTGCATACCCCCTCTGCAAAACCCGGGACGGCCAGTTGCCGCATGTGGGAAGAGAATGGTACGCCCTCTCTCCTTCTGCAGTTGCCTTTAGTGGTACGACACCGGTGATGGCCGGCAGCTGCACCAGCAGGCAAGGGATGGCCTGTAGCCACTCTTCACCTACATGTCGCCCCTCATACAGTACTTCGGCGACGGCTGGCAGCCGCACTTTGTCTGCAGTCCCATCAGGGAGTTGGGCCCCAGTGACAGCCAGGTGCCGCACCAACGGGAAAGGGACGGTCTGTAGCCACCCTCCTCCCGTTGCCCAAGGGACCTCGGCAATGGCTGGTAGCCACACCAGGGAGGGGCGCCTCAAAAGTCCCTCACCCCCTCTGACACCGCGACCTGAGGGAAACCCTGGAAGTCAGGCCCCAGTGCCGGCCAGCTGCTGCACCGATGGGACAGGAATGGCCTGTAGTCACGCTCCTCCCATTGCCCAAGAGACCTCAGCGATGGCCGGTAGCCGAGCCAGGGCAAGGCGCCTCCAAAGTCCCTCACCCCCTTCGACTTCACTACCTGAGGGAGACCCCTTTTCGAGCCACCCCTCTGGTGGCAAAGCAAGTCCTGCCCTCAGCTCCGCCACCCGAGGCAACCTCCAGGAGGAGCGCCTATCTATCCAGGACTGGTGGAGAGGACCCATCTTGACCCAGGGGTTACACTTCATCCAGCCGGCACCAGATAGAGACCCACGCCTGTCGGACTCCTGCCGCCCGCAACACCACAGCCCCACCCTGGTGGCAAAGCAGCGGGAGCGAGACTGCAGACGACGAGCCCTCCACGCCACCCCCAGCACCCCGGGGCATGACCTCTCCAGTCCGGAGGAGGAGCGACACCCTTCCCACACCAGGCGCCTGCAGGAGCACCTTCAAAGAATCTTCGGCCCCAGTCCCGGGGGCCAGACCCCAGTACCAAACTCCTCCAGTGCGGGGCCCTGACCACAGCCCATCCCGGAGGATGACACCTCCCATGGATAGTCCCATTGCCCCTCACTGAGAGCATACCTGAAGGGGCGCAGCCAACACCGGGCCACCACCCGTGAGCCACCTGCCCCATCCCCCCTCGTTGGTCCGCTCCCCTGCCCCATATCCCTACAGTGACTGATCTCTCTTCCTGCCCTCCAGTGAAAGTAAAAGTGACTGCACAAGCATCTAGCACAGTGACAGTGAAAGTAAAAGTGACTACACGAGTATAAAGTACAGTGACAGTGTTAAGGCAGCGAAAATATAGTGAAAAGTAAGAAAAGACACAACCAGTACATAAGGCGGGACAGCTATAGAAATAATATAAGAAACCAGCCGCCCTAGAACAAAGTGTCACATTCCCTTCAGTGCAGTGTCTGTCTGTCTGTCTGTCTGTTGGTATCCTGCAAGATACTTCTAACTTATACACACCCGTCCATTCCAGTTACTTGCTCCTGGACAAAATCTAGCTTCCTGTATCTAAAATTTGGTAATATACATGTAAGGTTCTTGCTCTGTGTTTTTATGCTCTGTTTCTCTCATGCTGTGTCTAAGCTCTAGTCTAGAAAAGGAACCCAGCTATACCTTAGGCGTTATTAGGACGGAAAGCCGACCTAAAAACGCCTAGCATAACAAAAATAGACATGATTAGAAAAAAACAAGAGAAAATTTTATATATATATATATATATATATATATATATATATGAAATAGGCCTACCAGCCGTGGCAACCAGGGGCACCACAACACCCCCAGGATACGATTACGGAGGGGTTTGCAGGGCGCGCATGCAGTCCGTGTGATATGGGTATATGCCCCACATGGCCGCGCGCCCCTATTCCATGGAGCGTGTCCAACGCAAACATCTCAGTCCGGGTGCATTACCCTCCGGCCGAGCCAGCCCTCACCAGGATTGGGGTGGAGCTGAAAACCCAGCTCCTGGCAACTCCCCAGTGATGGCTGGTAGCCACATATATATAAAGAGATGGCCTGTAGCCGCTCAGATACAACGACGACCTGTAGCCATGCCTATAAAGTGACAGCCTGTAGCTTTTTTTTTTTTTATGTCTCCAACTCTGGGCAAAGGCTTCTGAGCCTATATCTTGGGGGCAGTAGCCTATTCCAAGGCCCAGTAGTCCTCCTACACCTCCACATGTCACCACTTCGGCGCTAACACCCACCGTCCATATTGAATATATGCTAGGGCTGTCTCATACAGGACTGGTGTATTGGTATTAGCGGGGGTATTTTTACGGCATGTCGGCGGGTCATCTGGTAGATCAGGAAAGTCTGCTTTTTTATGAAAATCAAATCCTTAGACTGTTCCCTGCCCCAGCCTGGATTCGAACCTGGGTCCATCAGAACTGCAGGCCACCTCTCTACCGATTCAACCACGCAATGGCCTGTAGCCGTGCCTATAAAGAGACGGCCTGTAGCCACTCGAAGTGCTGCCCAAATCCCCTGTGGAACCAGTGACAACCTGCAGCCGCACTTGGGGAGAGAATGGTACGCCTCCTCTCTTGCAGTTGCCGCAAGGAGCATGACACTGGTGACAGCCAGCAGCCGCACCAGTAGTCAGGAGACGGCCTGTGTTCTGAGGAAGAGAAGTCGACCTCAAAACACCTAGCATAATATATATATTAAAATGCCCGCGACCGGACCTTCCGCCCCGCCACCCCCCACACCACCACCGGGCCACCACCACCCCACCACCCAAGGAGGAGATAACGGTCAGGTTAGTGACCCGGGACAAGAGGGTCATCCGACCACCACTGACCTGGGCCCCTTCTCCCCGCAACTACCTGAACACCAGGTGAGCCCAGACCTGCAACAAGTTACACGGCGGGTTAACCCTCGACAGCAGTGGGGTGGGACTGATACGTCAGTCCCTCGTAGTCTTGTGGTGACGACCACAACTTCACCCCAACGGGACAGGAGGTCCCTAGGTGAGCCACGGGGTGTTTACACCTACTGCCACCGTGAGCCATGGGGAAGTACCTTCCTCTGCCGCAGTAACCCAGGTGAGCCACGAGGGGCTTGTATCCTCTGCCACAGTGAGCCACAAGGGCATAATACCCTCTGCCACAGTCAGGACAGGAGGTCCTTTGACGAGGGAAGAGAGCCCTCTATAACAAATAGGGCAGGAGGCCCAATAGTGGATTGTACGGGGCTCACGCCCTTAGCCACTCTAAGGGTAAGAGACCCTCACACACCGCCACAAGTGGGTCCCAGGACCGATCAACCTGGTGCCACGGCAATTGTAAAGACAAGAGAGAGAGTCGCCTCTGTGCTACCCTCCATAAGTGCAAGAGAGACCACGGCCTCCGTGTGTCCTCTAGAGCCAGCTAACTCCTGCAGGAGTAGCCGGACACCACCCGGGGGAGTTACCTCTAAAGTGTCACCTGAACAGAGGCCTGGTCCCAGTCGGGACCTACCTCCTACCCCCGGGAAATTCTTGTCTTCCCCAGGTACCAGCGGGAGACGAGACCGCAGCCCACACCTGACGGCGCGTCCCCCAGTAGACCTCCGCAGTCCTCGGACCCCTAGGCGAGCCCGGCAACCCGTCGACGCCGACCTCCCCCTGCCGCAGACCCTACGACGTCAGGCCCGTCTGCTACACCTGTTTGGCCCCAGTCCCTAGGGCCAACACAGACAGGCCTCCCTTCACAGTGACCAGAGGAGGGCCTACAACAGGTCTAGACCCCAGGCAAGAGGGTCTCCCTGCACCGTGACCAGAGGAAAACCTACAACAGGTCGAGACCCCAGGCAAGAGGGTCTCCCTGCACCGTGACCAGAGGAGGGCCTACAACAGGTCGAGACCCCAGGCAAGAGGGTCTCCCTGCACCGTGACCAGAGTGAGGACCTACACCTTACAGTGACAAAGTGATATCGCCCCAGAAACTCGGGCAAGAATAGTGACTTTCCCTTTCCTGTAGTGATCCAGTGACAGAGTGAACCAGCGGGATTACACCAAAAAGTGTCCGTAAATACCTTCCCCTAACAAAGACTATAAGTTCCGGGTTCATCCGAGCAGTGCTATCCCAAAGTCCAATCTAGAGTAGTCTCCCCCCTTGTCAGTGTACGCGCGGGCGAGAGTTGCCACGCCCAGCCTAAACAGTGAACTCTAGTGCTCTACCTCCCTTGTTAATTTATAGTAATAATCCCTCCTCGGCTCATCAAGCCCAGACATCTCTATTGCCCCGACACGCTAAGACCTTTTGGACTTTGATACAAGTGAATCCCATCCACTTACGGACTCTTAACCTATTATAAAGCATAATTAAGGAGTGTGTGAATATCCCATATTACACTAACATAACTCTGTATATCTGTATCCTCTGTTTATAATACCATCCTATGTGATATTGTTAAGGTGTTGTAATTAAGGTAATAGATGTGTTAAAGGTGGACTGCCTAGTTTTTATGTCCTGTTCCCTTGTTAGTGCATTACTTCCGGTCCGGAAAGAGGACCCCGCTCAGTAGCTAGTGTCTTTAGTACGAGGAGTCGGCCTAAAAACACTCAGCATAACATATATATATATATATATATATATATATATATATATATATATATATATATTGTTACGGAACAGAGAAAGATAACGTACACTTTAAGTGAGAATGCTAAGAGTCACTACTGTCCCGTAAAGTTCCAGGTTCAAAACAAAAGAGTTAGGTAAAATTACAAGTTAAAGTTTAATGCTCAAACTAACAACAAAACATTCAGGACTCATAAGGATAATGTAATGGCAAATAAACAGGTTAAATATATGGTTAACTGCAATAGCCTCTATTAACACGAAATTAGCAAGAGTAAATTTATCTAAGTCAGCCCTGATAAAATGAAAAACACCGGGTAATGCTCAGTGAATGCCAGATAAATTATTACAGATACAAACTATTATCAAAAATGACTGACATAACCCAACATTAATCAAAAACCTCACTAGGCCTAAGAATTAACCTTATGCTACACAGTACAAGAAAAAATGCAATAACAGTTATACTCAAATTACACACAGCTGCTAGATGTTTGGAGATTTCTTGAGCACTCACAATAATAATATCTGTACAGGGGAGGACAGAGTTGTGAACAAAATGAGAAGCAGATCTAAGTGGCAATGATGCAGAGACTGAGCCCATTATATAGGGGCCGGCAGAGCTTGATACAACTTGTAAGAAGGACGCGCAAATGATGCCATGGGGACAAAGAGCTGAAAATCCCGCACTCAACAACAGAAATGACGACTTACTGTACTATAACGGTAGAAGGGGAGGACTGAGGCAGAACACGCTCGTGATCAAACATGCAGCAACTGTGCGTTAAAATTACACAAAGGATGATGAAATCATAGGCTATGTAACACCTCCCCACAAAGAAAAAGAAATTTACAAAGGAAATTTCTTATTACTCTAAAACAATCTGTATATGGCATTACAGACCATGCAAAGGTCTTTCCTGATGTTACAAAACATGAGATCTCCCTAGCACGTTCAGTCATAGGTACTTGCCAGTATCCCTTTAACAAATCAAACTTACTTATGTACCTAGCCTTTCCGATCTTGTCTATGCAATCTTCCACACGAGGGAGAGGGTGTCTGTTTTAGTTATCTGATTAACACGTCTGTAGTCGATGCAAAGCCTCTGTGACCCACCTGGCTTAGGGACTAGAGTGACAGGAGAACTCCACTCGCTCTGACAGGGCTCAATCATCTTGTGGTCCAACAGGTAGCCAAGCTCCTTCTGGATGAGAGGAACTTTCACTGGGTTCACACGGTAAGGAGGCAGCTTAATTAGCTTTGCGTCTCCAACCTCGACATCATGCATCAACACAGTAGTTCTTCCTGGAGTGGCACGGAACACTTGCGGGTACTCCTGCAGTAATGCCGAAAACTCCTGCCTTTCCTCGGGAGGTAGATGAGAAAGCTTAGTCTGGAGATCATTCATGATATCAGGATTCTTCCCCAAACTATCACTCAGGTTCATACTGCATGGGAGAGCTTCACTTGCAGACTCGGGTGGAACAGCTACAGTGCAGACTGGGTTATTTTCGTCCCGCCTGTGATACAACTTTAGCATGTTGATGTGACATAGTTGCTTGTTCTTTCTACGATCTGGTGTGGCGATGACATAGTTGACATCACTGAGTTTCTTCTCCACGAAATAAGGGCCACTAAACTTGGCTTGAAGAGGTTGCCCATGAACTGGCAGCAGAATCAAAACCTGATCTCCTGGCTGAAAGTGGCGTAACCTGGACTTCTTATCATACCAAGTCTTCATCTTCTCCTGAGCAGCTCCTAAATTCTCTCTCGCCAGCTGTAAAGCAGTGGACAGCCGTTCTTTGAACTTCATCACATACTCCAGCAGGTTGACGTCATCTTCCTCCAACAGCCAGCATTCCTTGAGTAACTTAAGGGGTCCTCTTACTTCATGGCCAAACAGTAGTTCAAAAGGTGAGAAGCCCAGTGATTCATTTGGAGATTCTCTTGCGGCAAACACAACGAATGGAAGACCTTTATCCCAGTCTTTCTGATGTTCCAAACAGTATTTCTTGAGCATCGATTTGAGTGTTTGATGATATCTCTCCAACGCTCCTTGGGTCTGGGGATGGTAAGCTGAAGACGTGATCTGGGTGATGCCCAACTCTTTCAGAGACTGCTTGAAAACGTTTGACATGAAATTACTTCCCCGGTCTGACTGTACCTCCTTGGGCAGACCATTTCCTTAACCACGTTCTTTGCTGAGATGTTTCTAAGTGGAATGGCTTCAGGATAACGAGTAGCCATATCAATCATGGTCAACACATAAGAAAATCCTGAAAAAGTCTTAGGAAGAGGGCCCACAATATCCACCAACACACGGGTGAAAGGCGCCTCAAAAGGAGGAATGGGAACTAGAGGTGCAACCTTTTCGGTCTGATTACATTTCCCCACAACTTGACAGGTGTGACAAGACTTACAATACCAGGAAACATCCCTGAAGATACCTGGCCAGTAGAAGTGTTTCAAAATGCGTGCCACAGTCTTCCTCACTCCAAGGTGTCCTGCCAAACTGGAATCATGAGCCACTCGAATGATATCCTGCCTACAAACACGAGGGATGACAACTTGATGTACAACCTCCCATTCACAGTCGGCTGATGCTGTTGGGGGTCTCCACTTCCTCATAAGTACTCCTGACTTTACATAATAACAAGTAGAAGCACCGGCTGACTCTTCTTCACTGTAAGCAGAGTTAGCTAGACCTTTCAGCTCAGGGTCAGCAACCTGCAACTCAACCAACTCTTGACGAGACAAATTATCAACACTACGGGGTACTGCCTCATCTGGTGAGTGGTCCAAATTAGCAAGAAAAGTGTCAGCTAGGATAACATCATCATCATCATTATCCTCTAAATCGCCAGTAACTTTAGACTTAGCCCTAGTGACAGCACATGCAGGGAACACATCAGGGACATCACAATCCTGGGACACAGCCACTGGCTCACTAGACAACTGAGGAGCTGGACACACTTGACTTCCACCAATATCATTTCCAAGTAAGAAAGTTACACCTGACATTGGGAGTGTCTCAACCAACCCAACCATAACGGAACCATTAACAAAACCAGACTCTAAATTCACTCTGCACAGAGGGACAGAGAAGTAATTATTCCCTACACCTTGTAAGATTACAGTTTCACCAGAGGAATTAACATTAGAGCCTAGAACACTGGTCAGCATAAGGGATTGGCAAGCACCTGTATCACGATATATTTGAACTGATTTCCTGTCATTACTGTCCAGAGGACTGACAAAACCATCAGACAGGAAATTAGCACATGAACTCTTGAGAGTGTCACCCACGTTACTGCTCAAAAGAGGAGCTCCATCATGAGAATTTAAGTTACCCCTCAAAGCAGGTTCAGTTAACTCAGTTAAAGAATTCTGGGAACTCTCAAGAGTGGACACTAGACCAATTGACTGAATATTTAAAGACTCCTTTTTGTTCACATCACGCTGTCTCCTGAAACATCTCTCCGTAGTATGACCAAGCTTACTACAATAAGTACATTTACTTTTCTGAAATCTAGAGGTGAAGCTGGTATTTACTTCCTGAGAAACATCATCTTTATTTTCTTTCCTGTTACCTGTACTCTGAGTAGAGGCAACGTACTTACTCTCAGCTTTCCCTTTTTCTCTAGAATATCTCTTGTGAGTGAGAACATACTCATCAGCTAAAACTGCAGCATCAGACAAATTATCTATTCTTCTCTCATCAAGATATAGGCTTACATCCTTACTAATACACCTTTTGAAGTCCTCCAGCAAAATCATCTGCTTAAATTTGTCAAAATCAGAATCCACATTCTTAGAATTTAACCACTGCTCTAACAAATCTTCTTTGATTTTTGCATACTCAACATGGGATTGCTTATCTTGCTTGTAAGTTGTCCTAAATTTTACTCTATAGGCTTCAGGAACAAGCTCATAGGCCTTAAGAATCAAGCTCTTAACTACATCATAATTATCAGATTGATCCTGAGGCAAAGATGCATAAGTTACTTGAGCTTTACCGGTGAGAACAGTTTGAAGGAGTACTGGCCAATACTCCTTAGGCCAATTAAAACCTGTAGCTACCCTCTCAAACAACTGAAAATACTTTGTTAAATCATATTCATTAAAAGGAGGGACAAGTTTAACATTTTTAGCCACATCAAAATCATCAGAGCTAGATGATCCAGTTCCACCTTGTTTCATACGATACTCATGGTCTGCCTGAATCCTAGCAATTTCAACTTGTGCCTCAGCCTCGTTAGACCGGGCCTCCGCCTCCTTAGCCTTAGCCTCCTGCAGGGCTAGCTGTAACTTAGCTAATTCAATCTGCGTTTGCTCATTTGGAGGAGTTACATTAAACAAGTTTTCATTAATCATGTCAACAATTTGATCTTTAGAATGATGAGAGCGAACAGCAATTCCCAATTGTTGAGCAACAAGCTTAAGTTCATTCTTTGTTCTGTTTTCTACATCACACACTGTTTGCACATTTGACAAAAAATCTTTGGCTTCATCAAGTGTAGTAATAGTAGACATAATTAATAAGTAACAGTTACAAAATGTCAAGCAATATCCTTATGATAATATCCTGAATATCCTGATATGAGGTCGCCAAATTTATGTTACGGAACAGAGAAAAATAACGTACACTTTAAGTGAGAATGCTAAGAGTCACTACTGTCCCGTAAAGTTCCAGGTTCAAAACAAAAGAGTTAGGTAAAATTACAAGTTAAAGTTTAATGCTCAAACTAACAACAAAACATTCAGGACTCATAAGGATAATGTAATGGCAAATAAACAGGTTAAATACGAAGGGTGATCAGAAAGTAATGACAGTTCGTGCTATAACATGAAAACCTTGAATGATGGGAGGTAGGGGAGCAAGGAGAGTGCAGAGTTGCCTATCCTTACGAGTTTGAACTTGTCGCCGTATGCCTGACTTTTCTTGTTTTATTGTTGTGAGTGAATGCTTCACTCTTGTTTTTGCTCTCTGGCCAGAAACATGGATTACTCGAAAGAAGGCTGCAGGTTCTACATTTTTACGAGATGGAAACTGGGAAAGAAAGCAACAGAGATTCGAGGGGAATTATTACAAGTTTATCCAGACACTACTCCTTCCCTGGAAACTGTTTCCCGCTGGATTCGTGCTTTCACAGCAGGAAAAACTGAATTGAAAGATGAACAACGCTCTGGACGCCCCCGGACATCCGTGACCGAAGCAACAACTGTCCGTGCACGGTCCATCATTGACGAGGATCCAACTGTATAACTCTTAGGTTCTTAGCCTTGGAGCTTGATATCAGTTATGGGAGTGCATATGACATCGTGCATGAACAATTACACCTGAGGAAGAAGTGTTGTTGATGGATACCCCATTTGTTGACTGATGAGCAAAAGGCTGAACGGGTGAGGATTTGTCGTGTCTGGCTTGCTGAATTTGAACCAAATGGTCCAAAACGGTTTTCAGATGTTGCTACCGGAGATGAGTGTTGGATTTCATTCTTCACAACCCGTGACAAGCAGTCAAACATGGTGTGGTTGGGCGATGAAGACCCTGGACCTCAGATTTTGAAGGAAGGATTTCGCAGCCGGAAGCGCCTTTTCACCATCTTTTTCAATTCTCAAGGACCAATATGCGTGGATGTGATGCCTGAAATGTCCACTATCACAGCCCAATACTACACAGACCAGGTCCTTCCACAAGTCTTGGAACACAAGGCCAACACCGCACCAACCCGCCGTCGGTCTCGCCTTTTGCTGCACCACGACAATGCTGCACCCCACAAAGCTCGCCTCACTATGCAGTACCTGGAACAAGGTATAACTCTGCTCCCCCACCCACCCTACTCCCCTGACCTGGCTCCCTGTGACTTTTGGTTGTTTCAAAAAATTAAATCTGCCATCGCTGGGAAGCAATTTCATCGCATCCAAGACTTGGCACGGACCGTCAATTCAGAACTCCGAAGTATACCGTCTTCAGAGTACCACGCTTGCTTCATGAAGTGGAGAAAGAGAATGGAACGCTGCATAGAGGTTGGAGGGGAGAACTTTGAAGGAATGTGAGTCATAGTTTGATAGTTCTTCATGCTAATAAAAGTTTATGGACTCACTGTCATTTCTTTCTAATCACCCCTCCTATATGGTTAACTGCAATAGCCTCTATTAACACGAAATTAGCAAGAGTAAATTTATCTAAGTCAGCCCTGATAAAATGAAAAACACCGGGTAATGCTCAGTGAATGCCAGATAAATTATTACAGATACAAACTATTATCAAAAATGACTGACATAACCCAACATTAATCAAAAACCTCACTAGGCCTAAGAATTAACCTTATGCTATACAGTACAAGAAAAAATGCAATAACAGTTATACTCAAATTACACAGCTGCTAGATGTTTGGAGATTTCTTGAGCACTCACAATAATAATATCTGTACAGGGGAGGACAGAGTTGTGAACAAAATGAGAAGCAGATCTAAGTGGCAATGATGCAGAGACTGAGCTCATTATATAGGGGCCGGCAGAGCTTGATACAACTTGTAAGAAGGACGCGCAAATGAAGCCATAGGGACAAAGAGCTGAAAATCCCGCACTCAACAACAGAAATGACGACTTACTCTACTATAACGGTAGAAGGGGGGGACTGAGGCAGAACACGCTCGTGATCAAACATGCAGCAACTGTGCGTTAAAATTACACAAAGGATGATGAAATCATAGGCTATGTAACAATATATATATATGACACACACACACACACACACACACACAGTAGTTCCTTAATTATCCAATGTAATAGGGCCAAAAGCATGTCTGGATAGTGGATCCATCTGGATAATGAACTCCCCAGGCCCGGCTTCGTACGTATGCTAACTTTGAAAGCCATTGTAAAAGCCCACCCCTGTACATCGTACAACATTTATTCCTAGTGTTTTTCGCCACTCTGTTTGGTCAAGCAGATCTATAAACTACAGCCAGGCAGACTCATCGACCTCAGGCAAGCAATCACCACTGCAGGGCCGTACCCTTCCGTGACATGAAAAAACGTGATAAAAACGTCCCTGCCGGGCAAAAATGTTTGCTTGGCCATAATTTCCACCTGGACGCAAGCATTTTGTCAAGATAACATGGAAAAATATATGAATAATGGTTTCGAAAAGCCAGATCACTGAGTCTATATAATGCATTGTTCAGATAATGGACGTCTGGATAATCCAGGGATTACTGTATTAATAATTATATATATATATATATATATATATATATATATATATATATATATATATATATAACAAAACAAAGCAAAAGGAGACAAGTGAGAAGGAAAATGAAGTGAGAAAAACTAGAGTAGGATGATCAACGATGAGTGATAAAAGAAGGAATGGAAGAGACATTACTGAGGCCAATGGAGAAGGCAGTACTGTAGTAGTGGCAGGAGGTTGAGGAACTGAACGATGATGGCCAGGAGGGAAGGGGAGGTTCAACTAATAGAGGATCGTAGAATGGAGACAGCAGTTGCAGCAGGAGCAGGAGTAGAAAGAAGGAAAGTGGGATCAGGATGAATCTCAACCAGATGCACTTCCTGAGACCGTGAAGAAGGGTTGGGGACAGTGGAGCTAACCAGACAGGTGAACTAACATTCAAGGGAGAAGTACAGGACAAATAAGAGCAGATATCATCCAGAGTTTCACCAGAGCTTTGGGTAGAAGACGCAGACTGTTTCTTCTGTGGTTGAGACTTAGAATTGGAGTCAACAGGGCAATGTACAGAACAGAAGATGGCAGATGGAATAGGACTCTTAGTAAGCTGAGAATGTGGAAGACGACAACGTAGGCTGTTCAGTCTGAGGGCACTGAATGGTGAGGAAGCTTCTGAAAACTAGGGACATCCCTTTCTTCTTTGTCGAAGAAAGGATTTTAAAAGCCGAAGTTAAAGCAGCAAAAGAAGTGAAAAAGAGGAGTGAGGAAGATATAGAGGATGTGGGTTGAATAGGAAAAGAAAAGGAAGAGTTAGTGGGGAGACACTGGGAGGGTGGCTGAGCTAGTGAAAGAAGGCAGATACAGATGCGGGAGGAGGCGATACAGACTCACACGCAGAGACAGTTGGAGTGGAACGTAGAGCTTGGGAAACGGAGACATTAAGGCCATGAAGCTGTTCGCGGGCTGCTCAGAAAGAGTGACCTTCTTTAAACCATATCAGGGAAACATGTTCGGTTTGAAAGTATGGGCCTTGTCTATAGGTGGCTGTATGAGAACAATAAATTACATACCGGTACTTTCTGAGCATGTCCAAGAACACCACAGGCAGGACAAGTTTGGTCATATCTACAGTACTTAGCAGAGTGACCAAAGAGCCAACACCAAGTACACTGGCGGAGGGGGCAGATTCTTTGACCACCAGACGGTGGCTTCATAAATACACATGTTCTGGTTTTCTGGAGTTAAACACAACGTTCGCAGTATTCACTGGATTGGTATGACAACCACGAGAAGGTACAATATAACACTGCACAGACTGCATGGGTAAGTCTTGTTCAGTGAAGATTTCCTTCATGATGAAAGATGACTTGGAAAAACTTCGGTCACTCAAAGTGACAGAAGCCGGGAGAAGAATAATGCCAATACTTGTATTAAGGACTTGTTTCAGTATAGGTTCGCCGTCAAGATTAATGACATTATTCATAACATCAGATTGCTTAGCACTGTTCACAGCTGTTGGTTGTGTACCATCAGGTTTAGTATAAAAATTCACATCTTTGCCAACATAAGAGGCACAAATGAAGATCTAAATCACAATCACCAAAAGTTGGGAAGGATAGAATAAGTATTTTCGCGATGTTGGAGCACCAAAAAACAAGGTCAAATGCAGATGCTGATTGTTGATGAGCTGGGAGAATAGAGTATGTAGGGCGGGTTGACAAAATGGAGGGAATAACAGTCGATATTCCAAATGAAGCATCAGAGGTGTAAAGGTATGGGCCTAATGTAGTAATTAATTATGTGGATGAACTAGGATGGGATTGAGACAGTGATGAGGTAATCATTGAAGTTGACGTAACGGATGGTAACACGTTGATAAAAATGGTCCTATTCGTTGAATTAATGTCACTGGTAGACAGTGGTGAGGTGGTCACCAATGATGCAGATGGAACAGATGGTAATGTATTCGTAGAAGCGATCACTTTTTCAAAAGAACTGTTACTACAGGCGGTGGTGAAGTTGTAACCGTTGGATCTGATGGAACGTGTATTGAAGGCATATTATAGTAGAAATAGTCAGATTTTCAGAGTGAATGTCGGTGACTGAGGTCATGTCAGCAGAGCCAGAGGGGGGAGTCATTTTCCAATACCGTGTGTTGAAGAAAACTAATTTGCTTCCCCACCCCCCACTCACTATGGAGACAAGGGGAGGCTGAACACTGAGGTTCAGTAGCACCCAGCAGCTCCAGAGGTAGTGGGTGAAGTATATGTAGACATTGCCTGGTGTGTAATGGAAGCCACGGGACCAATGCTACACCCACCAGACAGCAGCCACTTGATCCAAGACAATGCGTGACCAACCAAATGATCCAATGGGGCAACGCTGGATCACCTGTCGTAGCCCAACCCCCCACCCAAGAAGTGTATTGCCCACTGAGGGGAACAACACCCCGCCCCATAGCGGACTCAGCTCCCACATGACAGGGTGTGGGGTGTATAAAGGATGCCATACAGGGTAAACATGCCAGGTTTATTTGGTGGTATGGTCAGGGATGATCTGCATCACTAGTGGGCCTCTGCTTGTGATGTAGGGGTGGACAGAGGAAGGAGTTTGTGAATGAAAAATAAAGAGGGACAGGAAGAGAGACAGACTGTTATCCTATGTGTTTTTAGGTCGACATCTCGCCTTAAGAACACTAGCTACTGAGCGGGGTTCTCTTTCGAGATCGGAACTAGAATACACTACAAGAGGAACAGGGCATAAAAACTCTGCAGACCAACCTTACACATATATTGCCTTAATACTTATCCTTCACAATACACAACAACTAAATACAGTACATGTAAGTATGGACCCAGTCAGGCTCTGATATACACAACAGTATATGGCCAGGTAGGTATGGACACTGTCAGGTTCTGATATACACAATAATATATGGTCAGATGGATATGGACACTGTCAGGCCTCGATATGCACAGTAAGGTATGGCCAGGTAACTATGGGCACTGTCAGGTTTCACCATACAACATAACACATGACATAGGGAAATACATTGTCAGGTTCTTCTTGGGCTGCTTGGCCTTGGTGGATTATAGGTGGCACCCGGGCGTGGGAGGCAGGTTGTTGGGCGTGCCTTCCCTCAGGGAGCACACAACTACTGCCAGGGGTGAGGTCGTCCAGGTGGGGCTGCGGGTCGACGTGCAGGGAGGCCCCTTCCTGGTGGAGCCTCAACCAGTGGTGTGGCCCTCGGGACTGAGGCCAAACAGGGCCAACAGGCACGCCTGTCTGCGCATGCTCCTGGCGGAGGGTTGTCTGTGGGTGGGACTCGGGAGGTCCCGCCCCAGGGTCCTGGGGGTGTCCCTGGGTGACTGAGGGCTGCAGCCTCCACTAGGTCGGACTGCCATCAGGAGCTGCCTGCGGTGTTCCTTCCTGGTGGCGTCCATCAGCATCGGGCATCGTCCAGGGGTGGCCTGTAGGGCATGGATCCCCAGGTCCAGGAAAGGCCCTCGCCATGACTCCTCGAGCTGCAACTCCTCTGGAAGACTGCACCTGTGAGGAGAGAAAGAGAGAGAGAGACGTCCCACTCGGCCTCTGGTTGGGTGGTGGGCCAAGCCAAGGACTTTCTCCGAAGAGATAGTCTCAGGGGCTGTGGATGAAGAACATACAGTGGCCGTCCCTTCCCCGGTGTGTACAGTCGCCGTCACCACGGTTCCATGAACCCTAGAAACAACAGCTGAAGGGCGTACAGTGGCCGTCCCTTCCCCAGTGCATACAGTGGCCATCACTGTGGTACAGTTTCCTACGGAGGAGGCAGACGAAGGGCGTACAGTGGCCGTTCCTCCCCTGGTGCGTACATTGGCCGTCACCACAGTGCTGTTCCCTAAGGAGGAGGCAGACGAAGGGCATACAGTGGCCGTCCCTTCCCCGGTCCATACAATGGCTATCACCGCTGGGCTGGTTCCAGGGGTGGCTGTAGCCGACGTGCGTACAGTGGCCGTCATGTCCTGCCCAGTGCATACAGTGGCCATCACCGCAGGGCTGCAGGGGGCAACAGCTGAAGGGTGCACAGTGGCCGTCCCTTCCCCGATGCATATAGTGGCCGTCACTGCGGTACTGCTTGGGACTGGTGAAGGCTGGCCTGGCTGCGATGTAGGTAGCCAGGACTGTTTTCCTGCTGGCGGCCATGTTGAGTGGAAGAGGGGCATAGGTCCGTGGGCCACCTAGGCCCGTCTCACTCGGGCCCGGTGCTCTCTCCATATGCCCCTCTGTGGTGTCCTCCTGGGGTGGGTGTGGGGCCGTGGGTCCTTACTGGGGTGGGTGTTGCAACACCCTTCCCTGGGTGTCTCGTGGGGGTGGGCATTTCACCACCGTCGACAGGAAAAAGTCACGTCCCCGTGGCTGGAGGTGGTAGGTGTCCAAGGTAGATGTCTGGTGTGTTGGTGTGAGGTGTTGGAGGAGAGCGGTCCAGTGGTGAGTGAGCTGGTTGGGCTTCTGATGTGGGGCGTAGGTGATGTGGAGGGTGAAGGTGTGTGGTGTCTGAAGGAGGAGGTGGAGTAGTTGAGGTGTCCCCCAGATTTTATGGGTGTGCCCTTGTGTGAGGGACCAGGTGGCACATCGTATTTTCATCTTCTGTGGTGGTGAGTGGTTGAGTTCTCCCAGCTGAATGCTGGCGAGGGGCGAGACGGCTGGGATTTTATGGGAGCTCCTATGGCAGGTGTGAATCCTCTCCCTGGGGGATTGGGTGGGTGGAAACTTCCACAGCACCTGGTGCAGTCTCAGTGTGATGGGGGCTGTACTGGGGGTGTTGGGGGTTGTTGGGGGTGGTTGTGGTGATGTTGGGGGTGGTTGTGGTGGTTAGGGGTTGTTGGGATGGTTGTGGTGATGTTGGGGGTGTGGGGGAGGGCGTGGCGGCATATCTGGCCGGCAGGCGAGAGAGGCACCCAGATCTGGTCGTGGTGGTGGTGAGGACTGGTGTTGGTGGTGAAGTGGTGGGTCCAAGTGGTATTTTTCTGTGGGTGGTTGAACGCCCTGCTGTGGAAGTATGTGGGATGGTTCTGGTTGTGGGGCTGGTGTGTGGGGTGTGGACATGGGGAGGATGTGTGGGGGCAAGGGTGGTGGTGGTTGTTGCATGTGGTGCATTGGCCGTATATGGGTGGTGGGTTGATTGTATGGGTGGTGGAGTGAGAGGTGGTGGTGGTGGGTGGTGGGGTGGGGTGCAGTGTGCCATGGGCGGTGGGTGGGGAGTGGGTGCGTGTGGAGAGAGTTGTGGTGGGTGTGGAGAGAGTTGTGGTGGGTGTGGGAGTGGTGGTGGGCATTGTGCGGTGCGGTTGTTGTGGTGGGGTGGCGGGAGGTGGGTGGGGGCATCCTGGGGCATTGTCCTGCGTGTCGGGTGGTGGTGGCATGGCAGCGGGAGGTGAGGTGTCAGGTGAGGTCGCCGGTGAAGTGTCAGGGTCCTGTGGGGGTGGTGTGGCTTTTGAGGAAGGCGGGGTAGGGGAGGTGTTGGATGGGGGGCAGGCAACAATGAGGAGGAGGAGGGTGTGAAGTAGTAATTGTACAAGTCAGAAGAATGTTCTGGGAAGGCGGGAGATGGTGAGGCGGCGTGGTGTGGGGTAGAGTGGGTGCAGCCTGGGTGAGTGTCGTCGTGTGGTGCACGAAATGGCTGCACAGGGCAGTTCCGGTATGTGCGGGTGGTGCCGTGGTGTTGTATAGCAACTTGATAGAGGTTGGGGATGTTGATGACAGTGTAGAGTCCCTCGAATCATGACAAGGTTTTGTTCGGGACTGGTAGGCGTGCCACCACTACTGAATCTCCGGTTTCGTATGGGTTGGATGTTGTGATGTCTGGCTGGAGATCTTGATGTTTTTGCAAGTGGTGTAATCGCCTTTTGAGGTGATGAAGGGGGTCGGAGGTGGGGGATGGAGAGGGTGGTTGGAGGTGGTGTCGGAGAGGTAGGAGGAGGGGGATTTCTCCAAACATCCGCTTGTGGGGGGTGATATCGTTGTCTCTTGGGCAGGTGTTCATGCCCCACTGTATTATTTTAACATGTGCTGGCCAATCCTCGTTGCCTGTTTCCTGTATTCGAGCCCGCACTTGGTTGAGGAGAGTGTGATGACTCCTTTCACATACTCCATTCCCTTGGGGCCAGTAGAGGGAGGAGTGGGAGATCTGGTAACCGAACAGGATGGCTCGTTCTTTCCAGATCTTTCCGGTAAATTCTGGGGCGTTGTCGGAGTGTAGGGCTTGGGGAATTCCAAAGTATGGGAAGACGTGGTGGACGAGTGCTTCGGCCACGGCCATGGCATGGTGCTCTTTGGCAGGGCAGATGATGAGGAATTTGGAGTAAACATCCACGAATGTTATGATGTACTTGTACCCAGCTTTGGTGGGTAGGGGTCCGACTACGTCTATGGATAGTAGTTGCCATGGTTTGTGGGTGGTGATTTTTCCTGACGGCCCAGGTGTGTGGGTGATGTCCTTACCCAGGGAGCAGGCTTGGCAGGCTTGTATGATTTGCTTGGCCAAGTTGGAGGGACCAGGAGTCCAGTAGATGTCGTTGAACACTTGTATGAGTTTTTTGTGTTGAGATGGATGTCGTTATTAGAGTGTAGGTGGGTCATGGCATCGAGGGCGGTGTCGGGGTCGAGGACTGTGTCCAGCCTGAGTAAACAGGTGATCACCATACCTGTGGAGTTTGGAAAACATCTGGGGAGGTATCCAGTGGGGGCGTTCCTTGTCTTGCCATTGTTGTATAAGGTCGGGGGTGGCATTGATGGAATTGATGGTAGGCGGGACAAGGCATCGGCGTTTGTGTTTAGTTTACCTGGCCTGTAGGCAATTTCACAGTCAAACTCCTCTAGGGCCTCTCTCCATCTGATGAGTTGAGTGTTGGTGGTGTTGGATTGTCGTAGCCGCTGGCGGGATTGTTGGTCTGTGATGATCGTGACATGAATGCTGGAGAGGTATGCCCAAAAATTATCCAAAGCCCATATAATGCCTGGGCATTCGTGCTTGGTGGCGGTGTAATTCTTCTCGGCTGGCACAGGCGATTATGTGTCACCCCTCTTGTAACTGGGCAAGGACGGCACCGATGACCACTAGAGACACGTCCATATATAGGTAGAAAAGGAGGGTGTAGTCGGGGAAGGCAACGACCGGGGTGGTGATGAGATTTGATTTGAGTGTGTGAAAGGCGGTGATGAGGGCATCGGTCCAAATGAATGGTTTGCTTTGCTTGGTTAGGTCATGCAGGGGTTTTGCAATGTAGGCAAAATCCTCGACAAAGTGCTGGTAGTAGGTGAGTCCGAAGAAGACGCACATGTCGTGGACATCTTTTGGTAGAGGGAGGTCTGCGATGGCCCGCAGCTTGTCGGGGTCGGGAGAGATGCCTTCTGCTGAGATTACGTGGCCCAGGAAGGAGACGAACTGTTCAGCCAGGATGCATTTAGAAGACTTGAGTTAGAGTCTGGCCTGGCGAATGCGCAGGAAGACCTGCTTGAGGGGTTGGAAGTGGTCAGCCAATGTCCTGCTGTAGACAGTCACGTCATCCAGGAACGCCAGGCAGTTTTCCCAGGTAAGGCCATTGAGGACTGACTCTAGCAGTCGGGAGAACGTAACGAGGGCGTTGCAGAGTCCGAATGGGAGGACTTCCTGGGTGGTGAGGACTGGTGTTCCATTACTGGTGGTGAATGCTGTATTTTCTCGGTCCTCGGCGTGGACGGGGACTTGCCAATAGCCTGACTGCAGATCTAGGGTGGAGAACTATGACGATCTGTATAGGAAATCGAGGGAGTTGTCTATCCTGGGTAAGGGGGTGGTGTCCTTCGTGGTCATGTCATTAAGTCTTCTATAATCCACACAGAAGTGCATGGTGCCGTCTTTCTTTTGGACTAGGATGACGGGTGAGGGGCAAGGGGCTGGTGGAGGGGGAAATAACACCATCATTGAGCATGTCCTGAACCTTCCTGTCTTCCTCTGCTCGTTGTTATTTTTTTTTTTTTTCGCCATGAAGGTTGGCGAATAGGTGGCCCTGTGGTGTGGATTTCGTGATGGAGGTACCTGGTGTGGCCAGTGTCTGCTGGTCCTGATGAAAATAGGTCTTGGAAGTCCAGGAGGAGCTGTCGGAGGCTGTTCACTTGGTGAGGTGAAAGGTGTTCAGGTAGGGGGGGTAGGGTGGCAGGGGACGGGGGGTTTTCACAAGGCTCAGCTTCCTCCATTTCTCCCACCACTAATCCTCGGAGGAGGGTGATTGGTGTGGTGTAGAGATTTGTATTGTGTACTGCTCCAAGTTGGGGGGGGGAGGAAAGTGGGTGACAGTAGGCAGGAGGAGAAGGCCCCTGGTGGTAAGATGGGGGAGAACAGGACGGAGGTGCCTGTGGGTCTGTTCAGCTGAAGCCAGGCCTCCTGTTGGGGGGGAATGGTCAGGGCGGAAGCGATGGTTGCAGGGAAGGTTGGGGGGGGGAGTGGGGTGGGCAAGGGTGTGTGTGGGTAGGGTGGAGGACGGGGGGGTAGGGGGAGGGGGTGGAGTGCATGTGCAGAGTAACTGGGCAGGGGGACTGGAGATTTTTAAAATTGAAGGTGCAACTTGTGGCAGTCGATGTTTGTGTGTAATTTCTGTAGGAGTCCAGCCCCAGGTAGCCATCATAGGCACGGCAGGTTGAGTCGAATACGATGAATTTGTGTTTGGAGGAAACTTGCTAATGGGCATCGGCTTGTAGGGCCCTAGTCTCCCCACATATTGGCAGGGGGCCATCCCCCGCATCTACAAAGTAGGCTGAGGTGGGGAAGAATGGGCCGAAGGCCTAGGGTGTGATGGGAGTAGAAGTGTGTGTAAAGGCAAGATCTGGCCACTCCCGTGTCGACCAGCAGCCTCGTCTTTACCCCATTCAGCCCCATCTTGTCATAGAATGGGGAGTGGTATTTCTGCAAGATGGTCCCTGCCACCATGGGGAGGTGCAGGGGCGAACCTAAAAATCCATCTGCTTTGGGGTGTCCTCCTCTTCGGGCTCCATTTCCCCAGGATCGGTGTAGTCAGTGGGTGAAGCATCGTCCTCAGTGCCTTCATCATCTAATGACAATACTTTGCGGCACCCCTGGGTGGTCGTCCTACACCGAGCAGCCTTCAATTGTTCATAGGATGTCGTGGAGGGGGCAGCTGCGGCTGCAGGTGGTGAATTCCCATGAGTTGATGGATATTAGGTTTGGGTTTTCTTTGGGGCTTGGGGCATCTCTTTGTAAGGTGTGCCCTGGATACAGAAGGTGTTGGTGAAGGGCTTGGTTGGGAAGGGGGCATTCTCTGCTTCTGGTGTTGTGTTGCGCTCTGGGTGGAGAACTTGCTTACTGCACCTATGTGTTGGGGGATGAAGCGGGCGGCTACGAGGCACTGCACGAGCTGCACATCTCTGTCAGGGTCTCCTGAAGGGTCATAAATGGTAAAATGTACCCTTATGGTGCTGGGGGGGATCCTCAACAGTATGTTGAGTATTTGTTGTTCCCATGTGACTGCATCGGTCTCCGGGTAGGCGACGGTGACGAGTTGCCTGGCATGGATGAGTGTGGTGTCCAGGTTTCCGTCATAGGTGAGGGCATCAAGCTGTGCCAGGGCTATGGCTCTGCCCAAGGATGGCGTGATTGCTTGTTTCATGATTTGTATAAATTGCTCCCATGTTAGCTCCAGGTGTGGCAGAGTGACAGTTATCTTTTCCCTGTCGTTCTCAAAGCCTATGTCCAGTATTAGCTTAACCATGGACAGGTATACATTGATGTCATATTGTTCAGGATCAAATTTTGGCGGTTGGATGCGGGGTTTGGTCACCATGGTGCTGGATTTCCCTGTTTTGCTCCTCTTTGTATTCTGATCAGGTCAAGAACCACCGCTGGCCACCAGTGTTATGCTAGGTGTTTAGGTCGACTTCTCGCCCTAAGAACACTAGCTACTAAGCAGGGTTCTCTTTCGAGACCGAAACTAGAATGCACTACAAGAGGAACAGGGCATAAAAACTCTGCAGACCAACTTTACACATATATTGCCTTAATTCTTATCTTTCACAATACACAACTGATATATACAGTACATGTAAGTATGGACACAGTCAGGCTCTGATATACACAACAGTATATGGCCAGGTAGGTATGGACACTGTCATGTTCTGATATACACAATAATATATGGTCAGATGGATATGGACACTGTCAGGCCTCGATATGCACAATAAGGTATGGCCAGGTACCTATGGGCACTCAGGTTTCACCATACAACATAACACAAGACAAAGGGAAATACGCTGTCAGGTTCTTCCTGGGCTGCTTGGCCTGGGCAGATTACAGGTGGTGCCCGGGCATGGGAGGCAGGTCGTCTGGCAAGCCTTCCCTCAGGGGGCATGGAGCTACTGCCAGGGGTGAGGTCGTCTGGGTGGGGCTGCGGGTCGGCGTATAGGGAAGCCCCTTCCTGGTGGGGCCTCAACCAGTGGTGTGGCCCTCGGGACTGGGGCCAACAGGCGCTCCTTTCTACAGCTGCTCCTGGCGGAGGGTCGTCTGAAGGTGGGGCTCGGGAGGTCCCGCCCTGAGGTCCTGGGGCTGTCCCTGGGTGGTTGAGGGCTGTGGTCTCCATTGATTCAGACTGCCATCAGGAGCTACCTGCAGCGTCCCTTCCTGGTGGCATCCGTTAGCATTGGGCATCGTCCAGGGGCAGCCTGGAGGGCGTGGATCCCCAGGTCTGGCAAAGGCCCTCGCCACAACTCCTCAAGCTGCAACTCCTCTGGGGGGCTGCACCTGTGAGGAGAGTGAGAGAGAGAGAAAGAGAGAGAGAGAAAGAGACGTCCCACTCAGCCTCCAGATGGGTGGTGGGCCGAGCCAGGGACTTCCTCCAAAGGGGTAGTTTCAGGGACTGGGGATGAAGGGCATACAGTGGCTGAACCTTCCCTGGTGCGTATAGTGGCTGTCACTGCGGATATGCCTCTGCCTGGCTTACCAGCCGATGTGCATACAGTGGCTGTCACGTCCTGCCTGGTGTGTACAGTGGCCGTCACTGCAGGGCTGGCTCCACGGGTGACTGTAGCCGACGTGCGTACAATGGCCGTCATGTCATGCCCGGTGCATACAGTGGCCGTCACCGCAGGGCTCCAGGGGGCAACAGGTGAAGAGTGTACAGTGGCTGTCCTTTCCCCAATGCGTACAGTGGCCATCACTGTGGTGCTGCTTGGGACTGCCTGGAGGAAAGTCCCTCCCTAATCCCAGCGAGGGCTGGCTCGACTGGGATGTTGTTGGCTGGGACTGTTCTCCTGCTGGCAGCCGTGTTGAGTGGAGGAGGGGCATAGGTCCCTGGGCCACCTAGGCCCGTCTCGCTCGGGCCTGGCGCTCTCTCCACATGCCCCTCCATGGTGTCCTCCTGGGGTGGGTGTGGGGCCACGCGGCCTTCCTGGGGAGGGTGTTGCAACACCCTTCCCTGGGTGTTTCGTGGGGGCGGGCATTTCACAGACCATGGAAAGTTGGTTGAGCTAGGAGCTGAGGCTCAAGGCAGGGGGTCAGAACTACTAAAGAGTTCTTCCACATCAAGCACCAGCTCCAATCTCCGATGCCCACCCACGACGACAACAGGCATGGGATTGAGAGAGACAGACAGACAGACAAACTTGCATGTACAGGTATATCTTGGTGGTAGGTGAGGCGCTCACCATCCACTCACTCGATGTAGTGCTGCATTGGGTGTCTGCCCTCTCCTCTTTTCCTTCCTTCCTCTTCTGTCTTTCTTTCCTTTACTCCTTCCTCTTCCTTCTGCCTATGGGTGAATCTACACTAAGTGACAAGCCAAATGGTTTTCCTGTACACCAGGAAACCATTTACTACACTGGGTGATAACCATATAACCAAATTACAACACCTGGTGGTTTAGTGGGTAATTAAGGTGCTCCAATCAGATTGGGCCTGTGTAGATTTATATCCAAGGAGTGGTTGGGGCTTCTTGCTCATGTAATACCATTCAGGGATGAGTGAGGCTGGTCACTCTCATCTTAAATGTCAGGACCAACTTGCCTAGTCCCAGGCTCCTGTGCTCCTCATGGGGCAGCATAGGACTGGATGATGGATGGATGGACATGTATATCTACTTATCCAACCCACCTTTTCTCAGAAAGGGATTCTGTACTGCTGTACTGTACTAAGTTCAGGCTACCAACATCTTAAGTAAAGGTTTGAGCAAAGTTCTTGAGAATTGTAGCATTTTTCTTTTTTATTGTTCTCCAGTTCAGAACAATTAAGACAGAAAATATTGTTCATATAATGCTTAAGTTTTTTCCTCTGCCAGTTTAATGTGGTGTTCATAATTTAGAAATGCACTATGATGTACTCCAATCATGAAATACAATGAACTCTGCTAAAATCCACATAAATAAAGGTATGCATCCTGCCTCAATTAACTGCTAAACATGTACCACTTTCTCTGTCCACCTTGTACTACAGACATCTGGCTTAACCTAATGACCAGGACATCACTGCACAGATACTTCTCCAATGCAGCTATAATAGATATAATGTAAGCTTCCTTAAATTCTTTGCATTTCACTGGGACATTCTGTGTACCATTATTCCAAATACTATCATAATGAGTTAACTCTGGAGTAAGCACATATACCTGTTAATGATGTACTGTACTGCACTTTCAATGTAGAAACCCTCAGCATTCTATATACAGTATTAATCTTTTCTTTATACTTATGGAAGTATGTAGTGAACTTCATCTCACACTGTTGCAATAATAAAAATTATATATATATATATATATATATATATATATATATATATATATATATATATATATATATATATATATATATATATATATATATATATATATATATATATATATATATATATATATATATATATATATATATATATATATATATATATATATATATATATATATATATATATATATATATATATATATATATATATATATATATATATATATATATATATAAACAGAACACAGGAAGGAAAAACAAATGAATAGAAAATAAATAATCCATACACCAGAGTACTGGCATCCTCCATTCATAAAATATCTGTAACAGTTGGACTTGAACAGCTGTAGGTTGAAGGTTGGGGGGAAATAACTCAGGGGAAGCATGTTCCAGAGAGATGCAGTGCCAAGCCCTACACTGGTTAAAGCAAAATGCTGGATATTGCATATCCAGCACAACATTCAGCTTTGAGCCAGATATTAACCCGTACCATCCCAGGCATTTTTGCAATTTTATACCCACCCAATCCTGGACCAAAAACGGAAAAAATTTTTATTGCATGAAACAATCCAAAAGGACATATAAATCAAGGAAAAGAAATAAAAAGTACTCCTTATAGGAGAAATAAGACCAGGATGGCCATCCGTCGTGTTTTTAGCCCAGTTTCCCAAGCCGAGAACAATGTTTTCCCACCCAGCTGGGCGGGATGAGAGAAAACGGTGGAGGAGAAAGGGGGATTCCCCTTTCTCAGTGTCCTCCACTGCCTCATATTCCTCCCCAGAATAGTCATCCAGGTCTTTCTCTTCTGAAGAATCACTAAATGAAGGGACAGAAGGGTCCATGTAACAATTTCAACAGCCTCCTGCAGCCCAATGATGCGGAAAAATGGCGTGATTTTCATAACATCCTGACGCTCTGATGGACAGTGGCACACTGGTGTTACCCACCCATGCAGAACCAAACTCAGTACTACACCTGCCTGGACACAGTATTGCCAATACATTAAGCTACTCCTTGGCAAAAAATAAGCTAGATTAATGCAGTTTGAGACATGCTACAGTGCTCGAATTTTGCTGTCGGCATCATCACGTCGCTGGGATAAATCGAGACGTTTTGTACTGTTGGCACCATGCCGATGGCGGGATTGTATGAGTTAAGAGTCTGTCTGTCTTGACCCTCTCTCCTAAAAACTTTAACCCCTTACCCGCAGGCCGTACATAAGTACCATACAGCGGGGGGTCACTTCTGTGATCCAGGGATTTTTTAAATTGCTCGGGCTTTCAAGTGAGGTCTTGTATCATCTATCAGTATTGCCAGTGTGTAGCTATAGGCAGCGCTGCTAATACTGCTAGTACTTGCATCCAGTGTTACCAATTTAGACATTTTTCTGTATTTGCCTTGCCTCCCCACCTCCCCTCCCGTACCCCCTTTGCCACCTAGCTACAGCCTGGCCGTGCAACGCAACTCCCAGCCAGTTTTTTCCATTCGCTTTTTCTATTGGCATGTGCCCTATGCCCTATTTTCATACTAAAAAATAAAAAAAAAAAAGGGAAAAGGCTAATCGATACTGCTGTTGGCCATGGAGTACCTAATTTATCACCTGGCAACACCCCACGTGCACTTGGTTGCTAATTTTCCCTGATCATTACCCACTGAAATGTCCCTTATGACCTACTGTAATACTAAAAAATATATATATAAAAAGGGAAAGGGCTAAGTGATACTTCCATTGACCTGGAAGAAGCTAATTTATCCTGTATTGTCTAGATTTCCTGCTATCCCCATGGGAGGGGCACGGCGCGGTCCAGCCATCCAGCGGGGAAGGGGTTAAACGAGTAAAAAATGAAAACTAAACATATAAAAACAACACAGTAACAATACAGTACAGTAATACAATACTGTACATAGTGTACTCTTGTATGCACTCACAAAGTGGTTGGGGAGAAACAGCACTGGGGGGTTTGCACTTGTAAACAGTACAGTACACAATACAGCACGGGGGAATTTAACAATAGAGCGCTAGGATATGAACACTGACAGGCCATTAGCTTTGCAGTACAATACAGTACAGTAGCCTGGACACAGGATGCCAAAAAATTAGTCAAAGCACTATGGTTTTGCAGCCGCATTATCAGAAGAGCAGGAGCGCACAGACACATCTTGACTTTATGACATCCACGGGAGAGAATGAGAACTCAGGGGTATTCTTGGCGGGCCGGACAAGCCATGCCCACAACGGATTCTGATTGGCTGGCGCATAGCGGGTGCTTTCACTGTTTCCGAGTTTCGTGATTTCCCCTGCGTGGTTGGCTACCACTTATGAGCCAGGTGAGACCCCTCAACACCGAATATTGCATTGGACTGCCAGTTACGTCCCATTTCAGCATTAGATATTGCATAAAAATTGCTGGATATTGCTTTAATCCCTTAACCGCGGGGCGTCACTTTCGTGACACTTATGAGCAAGGGATCATACCGCGGGGCGTCACTTTTATGATTCTGTGTTACTTTGAATTCGCCCGGGCTTTCAAGTGGTGGCTTGTATCATCTATCAGTACTGCCAATGTCCAACACTAGTCAGCACTCCTAATCTCATCTGTACTCCCATCCATTGTTGACAATTTAGCCATTTCTCCCCATTCTTGACTCCCCTCCCTACCTCCATTCCATTACCCTCTCCTCTCGCCTGCCCGGCCATGCTACGCTAAGTAATTCTTCCCTGGAATTTTCCACTGATTTCATCCATTGAAATAAGCCCTATGCCCTATTCTTATACCAAATAATATATAGAAAAAAGAAATAAGGTAAGTGATACCGCCATATACCTGGAATTGGCTAATTATCACCTGACAACACTTTACATGCACTCGTTCGCTAATTTTCGCTGTTTATTTCCCCTTGAAACATGTCGTATAATCTATTCTCGTAATAAAAATATTTGTAAGAAAGGAAGGGAGAAGCCTAAGTGATATTTACATTCACCTGGAACTACCTAATTTATTATGTATTGTCTAGATTTCCTACCAATCATTTCATTGCGTATATATCAGCAGCTGTCATCAAGCTGACATTGGCAGTATTGCACTCCCCCTAGGCAGGCCACCACACTGTATTCAGTTTACTGTCGTCTTTCAAGGTGAAAGCACGTCAGATTTGCGCCTGTCCAATTCCGCTGCTTTTTAGCCCATGTAAAGGGCCCTGTGACCTCTACCCCCTACTAAACCTCGTGTGGAAAGGAGTAAAGGGCTAAGTGACTGCTGTGGAACATGAACTGGCTAATTTGTCAATGAAAATGATAGACAGTGACTATGATCTTTCTGGTGAGTAAAACAGTGCAAGTGGAAATGTAAATAATGTGTAAACAGCAAGTGAAAGCAATGACTGTAAATATAAGTGAACAGTGGAAAATAGTTTTATAAGTTACTGCAAGTGACAGTGCATAACACAGTATAAATAAAATAGAAATGTAAATAATGTAAATAAAATAGAGAATGTAAACAGAAATGTAAATGAGTAGTAATATAAGAATACAAGTATATATACTAGGAGTAATGAAAGTGAAAGTTTCACTCTAGCATGTATGAATACTATGAGTTGTGAAAGTGAAAGTGACATATTCACTCTCAACGCTAGTATACAGGACGAGAAAGTGAATGCTACGTATTTTACTGAAAGAGAAATTGAATGCCTACAGTGACAATAAACTACTATTACTGAAGGAAACTTATGGATAAAGACTGTAATATATATATAGGTGTTATATAGTAATAGAAATATAAACTGTGAGTGTTTTTATGAATAACAAATGACAGAACACTATCGGCGAACGATCGCAAGTGGGAAGGTCATATGCGCTCGTAATTTTCATTGCTTTCACAGTTTTTTTTTTTTTCTTTTGGGGGGGGGGTATGGATTCCAAACTATTTAAGAATCATAGAATAGTGTTTCTAGTGATAATATCAGGCTGTGGTAATCATATTACGGGTTGTCGGGAAGTGTAAAGTGGAGACTTTGTTACCCAACTTCAGAGGTCTCCACATGTCCTACGGTACTCAACGAAGGCTCAACAAACATCCCAGGAGAAAGCTGAAGGTATGTGCCATATGCATACGTAATTTTAATATTCTAGGACTAATAACTGATTTTTGGCAAATATTTTTAGAGAGTTTGTTGGAGTGTGAATATGCCCGCAAGACAAGCAAAGTCAAGCAAAAACAACCCCACGGTTTAGGGGTTAATAGAGCCAAGAGCTGCACCAAATATTGCACTGGGGCAGAAACAGGTATTATGATGATGGATAACTGAGAGTTTGCTGTATATATATATATATATATATATATATATATATATATATATATATATATATACATAGATATATAAATATATCTAAATCAGAATAAAAACTCACCAGTTGTAAAAAGGTATGAACGACTACGTACTGCTCTGCACATAGATCAAAAGATAAATGATAAAGTTCCATTGAATTTTGTTCACCAACTGATATTCCTTAATCACAATGGTGTATTGTCTCTCATCCTTGATTCTCATTAAAAGGCATGTTTTCCATAAACAGTGTGCCTCATTACCATATCTTCATTAACATAAACATAGTATTACCAGTTGTTATTGTTGTGCTTCCCCAGCTGTCTGATTGAACAGACCCATCAACCACAGGCAAGCAACTGTCTCTGCAGGGCCATCCGTGCAATGAACCATTGCTGCTATGCAGCAGACAGTGCCACAATAAGAAGCACGGATTTATGAGGCAGTTTGGTTCCTAGGTGGATGCTGCAGTTGCGTTTCTCCACCCACTTAACAGAGGCACCATAGTAGGCTCCACAACACTGTTATGTGGCTATGTGGTGCCACCCAATGTTATAAATGGATTCCTGAGTTGCAAGAAACCATTTAGTCACCTGTAGTGGAATGAAGAGAAATAAATACCAATGGGATGGATGGGAGAAGTAGGAAGAGAGGAGGACAGACACAGAAAAAGAATACAGGAAGGAGAAAGCAGTACTACATCATGTGAGTGGATGATGGGCACCCCCACCTACCACCATGGCATTACCAGTTTATGACACATTACTCAAGTGATTCTAGTATTATGTGAGTTGTGATTTACTGTATAGTACTTGTTGCAGCACTGTTAACTGTCAATCTCATAATGCAGAATGGTGTAAGTTTTATCATCCCTACGAAGCACATAAAAATATACTCAACAATTTCAGTTGATTCTTCATTGTGTGAAAACAATAATAACTGGGATCCAATATCAGCAGCATTACTCAATAACTATTTTTAGTTTCTTAAGATTGTAATTTTATTACTGTAATGATGTTCACTATTTTTAGCACAGGTCTGACAATGACTTGAGAAATTGCTATATATGGTAAAAGACTCACTTCATCATTTAGCGTCGTTCCATCAACGGACATTACAGCATATTATAACAAAACTAATATAACAGTGCTTGTATGGAAGGAATCACACAACCATAACCTTTCTTTATTTTTAGTCTACTGATACTGTCATAATATAGTTTTTATTCCCTCTGTGCTCTCCTGATGCAGTACTTATAATTATATATTCTGTATACTACACAACCAATGCTCAGTGCTATGAAAAGATGACTTTGTGGAGGCAATAACATAAACATGCTCTTTTCAGAGTATCTATGTATACTGTAGCCCTTGAGCAAACTAGGTAAGAGTCTTGTGCTGCACTGCTTCCTTTCAAGTAAGTGTAACAATGTATGGCAACACTTTCAGGGCAAATCTACTTTTGGTAAACGTACACTTTACCATACTTTAAGCAGAAGAGAGACCTTACCAGTTCAGTTCATATCCCTCCAGTTTGTTTTCTGCATTTTTCTGACCATTTTCAGGGTGGTAAATTACCTTTTCCTGCAGAAATATCTGTCAGTGTTTTTATCATCACGTTCCTTAAGCTGTGACTACGACTGTTTTGTTTTTGATGTAATGGAAGAAACTCACTCAATGTACTCACAGATGGATTCTGCTTCCCAATTTCCCAAATGGAGCTTAGGTTAGGCTAGGTTAGATTAAATTATTTGGTTCAGGTAAGCTAGGTTAGGTTAGGTTAGGTTTAGTTAAATGCTTAGGTTAGGTCAGTCCCTTCTGCCATTACACTGACAAATCAAATGAGCTGACACAGAGGAACACACCTAAAAACCATCTAGAAACAGATTTAACAAGAAACATTTATCACCCTAGAAATAATCAGAAATATATAACAGACTATCAGGAAGAAAAAAAGCTGATCTGGTAAGGTGCTTCTGCTGCTAAAAGTAAAGTGTGTTTTTACCCTACTTTTTGGTGCCAGATATTGGTGCTGTACTTTCATGTTTATCCATAATCATAATACTTTAGGCATGGTAGTTTTAGATTCATTTTTAAAAATCCCAAGCTTAACTGTACGGCTAATGTGCTCTAATACTGCGCACATAAACTGGCATTATGGAAAAATAAAATAAAATTGTACACAAAACAAGCAACATGCCTATTCATCCAAGATTCTTATATAACAGTAGTTTACTTCTTACATTATGATGATTTTAGTTTTCCAAGCATTACAGTAATTCCTTACTTAACTGCCCATGTGCTCCTAAAATTTTCATATTAAGTGAAAATGGCTTTCAGTGACAATTATTCCACTCCCAAAAATTATTTTTTCAAATATTAAAATCATATTCAGGGCAGGAGTTAGTCGCCAAAATGTATTTAAGACTGATGGGATGTACACATATCTGTCTTTATCAGTTTATTAAGTAGAGAGAGAGAGAAAGAGGAGGAGGGGGGGGGGAGTATGCATACTAGTGTGAGCTACACTGACCTAAATCCTTCACTGCAGATCCTGACTACTTAATAGTGGAAGTGGTGCATTATGTAAAGTGTTCTTGTGTTAACAGCTGTACAGTGAAATATGTATTATGTGAAAGATTAAAGGAGAAATTTACCATATTTTGACACTGTCAGTAAATACAGTACTGTACAGTAATAACAGGTATAGTGTCTCATATTCTTGGAGCAATAAGCTGAATACTTCTATCTCTTATAGTACACTTCATGCTGTACTGCTCATTCAACCATGTACAGTAGTTATGGGCCAGCTGACTCCTCTTCACCTTCACTGGTACTTGTGGATCCAGAGATCCAAGGATTTGAAGAATAGCTTCAACTTGTATTTACTACTGAAGCACATCAGTAAATTTTATATAAGCATTGTACTAACTTCATATACACATATCAACTTATAATACTGATGATGTAATTTAAGATTAAATTGAAAAAGAAAAACACAAGTATAATACCACACAGTACTTTGCTGATGAATTATACCACCCTGTAGTTTTAGTTTAAAATAAATTATATTTTATATCTGATGCAAATATAATACAGGTAGTACAGCACCCATTTTCCACCATCTTTGGTCCCAGACCCTTGCCAGATGAACTATTTTGTCAGACTAACTGAGGTCACACATCACATACTGTACAATAATTCAACAGGGATCAACGGAGGTCACACGCAATAATTCAACAATACACTTCTGACCCAATATCCTCCAGTGTAATCACATTCATGTTCTAATTTTAAGTCCTTTATGGAATAGGTAAGCCTGGTTCTTTATAATGCTATCCAACATGTCAACTCCATCACCCTGACACTGTTGTAACCATTCCATCATCACTTGATCATACTCAGTATTCTTACCAACTTTCAAAGTTTTTCTAATATTCATTTGCTTCTTCGAATCACTGTCTGCATAGAATTTCAATATTTTCCCCTCTGGTTCTTTATATCATAAAAAATTTACTAACCAGTACCATATGTCTCTCAACTTATGCATGATAACACTACAGTCCAGTTTTTCAACAGTCTTACCTTATCCTGCTTTAATGCTTTTTGTTTTTAGCATAATAAAAATGTCTTTCTGCATTAAATCTTCCCAAACAACTGTTAATGCATCATTTTGACTAGATGGGAGAGTGAAAATATATGTGAAGATATGAGTACCTAGTGTGGTAGGTCACTGGGTAGCTACATACTGGTTACCATGGTAACAACATGCCTTGCAGTGCCTGGCTTCCACATGCAAACAACTACGAAACATAATAACGTTTTATGCACTCCACACTCATAAAGTGTATCAGCACATACCAGTGAGGAAAATAAGTTTCTGATTTGAGTGCAGTAGTAACTGAATAAACTGAAGAGGTGATATATTTTTAAGGGTAAGCTTAACTAAATGAACGAGATAAGTCATGAGAAATATCACATTCACAAGAACAGAAACTGATGGTTAGGAATGGTAACCGGTGCTTGTGAGAATGTCATATTCACAGACAAAATACACTGATAACAATACTGGTTTACAAAATTAGTAGGAAGAAATATGAGAGAAAAGTGTCATCTTGTTCAAGATCAAGAGTAGCAGAAGCAGTGTAAACATTGCTGATCCAGTCCCTCAAGTCTATTTAGGGGTTATTAACTGGGTATTAAGCAAAAAAAGATTGTAAGCTTGTGGGCCCTCAACCAATTAACATTTATTCCCATTTATTCCATTATTTGGTTTTGAGGGGTTTCATCACTGCAATAGTTTGGTAGACTAATTAACCACAACCAAGAAGGTTTGACTGTATTGAAACAGACTGGTGTTTCCACCTGACACCACCACTGATACCTTCATCTTTCTTAGAAGCCATAGCTAGGGTTAAATGTAAGTAAAATAAGCTAAGAATCAGACAAAATACAGGGATCACCACCAAGACATGCGGTGTAAGCAAACCAAGTAAGCATATGCTACACTCATTCCCAACTGTGGCTGCCTAGTAAACTAATATGGTAGGCACAGAAATTTCAAGTGCCCTCTCATAATTCTGTGTGGATTAAAGTGGTGCCAGACCATCCGATGCCAGAAAATTGATGTTGCACTTGTACATCCAAAAGTAGTGAAAATGACTGAATATCAGACATTACTATCTTTGCAGTAACTTAAAGGTTCTCTGTAACTTCTTTCATTTGTACTTTATGCAGTACAGTACTTACACAACTTGATTTCTTTTCTTATAATTATCACAGTACAGCATTTACTGTATACTATTCAGAGAATCTTAAATTTATGTATGTGTATTGTAGTTCAGTACAATATCTCAATTTTTAAAATTACTAAAACACTCAATACAGGCTAATACTCCAGAGAAGCAATATTTTTTGCAGTACCATATATATATATATATATATATATATATATATATATATATATATATATATATATATATATATATATATACCTATCTAATCATATAATACACAGAAACTGCTTTAGTATATGAAGAACTGAACCATTATCTTCTGTCAATGCACAAGCACTACACGAATAAACATCAGTCTCCCAGTCTAATATTAACAGAAATCCCACACAATCAGTACACTCTACACATTACATGATCAGTGCTTAATTGTATCATACAAAACTACCATATACATTAATTGTATTGTATAATGGTACTGTAATTGTACTTATCACTGAATACTGATTATAACAAATATTTCTGAAGAATGTTGTGACTATACATTCCAATTTACTCATTTTCCTTCAAAATAATGGTAAGCAGGTTAGTGCTACATCATGAGAACAGTTTTATAGAATTAGATACTTTGATATTAACCTTTCCATTTACAAGAAGAAATTGGTAACCAAATCTATAATATAATCCTGCATGGTACTGTTAACAAATTAATTAAATCAACCATGTTCATTAACATTTTGCACCAAATTTCAAGATTCACATTGTAATATACAAGAAACTTGTACTTTATGTAGATTACATTCCCTTCATTCATTCTTAAAGCTGATATGCTCATGATACACCATCATTGTTGCTGATAATTATATACAGTATAAGCCACCAGGTGAACAAGGTTGTCATGCAAAAATGGAATACTGCCTTTCAAATTATCTGTAATGGATGTAATACAATGCAGGAAGACATCAGGAAATATTAGATATCAGCAAATAAGATTTCTCAGTTGACTGGTCGTAACTGATTTTAAGTAAAGTACCACACGGAAACAGAAAATCAAATAACGTAAAAGGCAACCCAAAAATAATACAGAATATTCATATACTGTACTGTGTTAGGCAGGTTACTGGAACCGAAATACTTGACCAAACAATAATCTGCATATATTAGATATGCATTTGTCATGGTAAATCTTGCTCAAGGAATATGATGCCAGTACATAACCAGTACCAGATAACAGTGACCCTTATAAACTGAAATGTTATTTTAAGTTGCTATGACTCAACACAAAGTTCTTAAAACAGACCTCTGTACTGCCAAGTCCAGTCCAATATAATTTACTGTGCTAATTCTATTTTCAGTTTTCCCCTGAAATTTCATTTTAAGTTCTTTTGATTATACATGTATGATTATTGAAATAATAGTAGACACAAGCTGGAAAATATTTACATAACAGTAATGGCGCAGGATACTAAGAATGCCTATCTTATGAAGCATGTACCTTCAAATAAAAAGGTTGGGATACAGATATATTATGGATGAAAGGTCACAGTGAAATAAACACTTTAATGATATTAAAGTTTGACTAAAAAAAGAGTAGGTTACTCATTTAATGTACATATGTTGTAACTTATCACACTCAAACCAGCACAGTACTATTATCAAAATAATGTTAGGGAAGGTGTATAAAAAATTTCCCATTTTCACTTCTGCAGAAAGTTTGATATGACTATACTGTATCCTTCATTTACATTATACTGGCATGATAGTGCCACAGAAGAGGGTTGATATAATTCTGGACTTGAAGGTTCACCGCTACTGGTGTTTACATTGTGGACGGAAGATTAAACCCTTAATTCTTTTGACAATCATGCAAAGAGTAAGTTTTCCCAAAGCTTGACACCATGCCTCACCTTTGAGCTAAAGGATAGTACAGGTATTAACTCATTCCTTAAGCTGGTTTCACAGAATGACAAAACCTGAGACATTTCAGTAATATGATTCATTCCTCAAGAACCCTTAAAAATACTCTCTCAAAAGAAAATTACAGTATGCATAACTTACCAGTAATCAACTGTTTCTGTGTATCTGGCTTTAACTTTTTAATTATTTCACATACCTTTAAAGACTTCATGCATTCAATATACTAAACAACTAAATTATGTGCTTTCATTAAGAAATGCTTCTTTATTTCACCTAAGTGACACCTAAGTAATAATACCTGTCTGTTGTGGTGGGGCGTGTCACAGCAGATCATATACAGGTTTAGCACAGAGATATTTGTTTCAAATTTACTTCGGCTAAATACCTAACACTAAGGTATGCTTTAGAACTGTGAGCTGAAAAAGAAACACCCTTAAAATTACTCATAGCATAAAACATGTGTCACATGAGAAAAAATCACCATAAAGGAAAACTAATATAACATAAAATAGTTTGATGTAAATGAAGTACAAATATTTACATAAAATGGGTTGAGAAAACAGGCACTGGAATAATATAATTACTCCAGTAAATGCTGAAGCTTTTGTGAGAAGGGTAACAAGCTCTAGTAGAACTTAGAATGCTTTGTGGTATGGAATTACAGGTTTGTAAACTGAATCAGTTATATACAAATTAGCAATCTGCTATACCCCTGGTCTATGAGTCCACAATATAATTATCCAACATGTACATATACACACACACATATGCACACATACATTACAGTACTTTTGCATTAAAAAGCTTTTTGCAAAATGCCACCAGGTTATAATAGTATTAAAAAAAAAAAAAAAAAAAAAAAAAAAGGCACCTGGTGTTACTGGTGTGTATACTACAAAACAAGAATTAATTATGCTCGGTGCTAAAATTTTCTGTATTTAGCTTCCAATAGCATATCTCATAAAGCTGTCATAGTCACCTGAAGATACAATCTATAATACACGGATCCCACTTACATAGCAGCTGTACACTACACAGAAACACTCACAAATATATCTTACAGCACAACATGTTCCACTCCTTAATTTTCTTCAATAAACTTAAACTCTTACAAAGGAGAAACTATTTGCACCATCTCCTTAAGCAAGAGCCCTAATACAAACAATAATGACAGATCCATTCATCCTACAATTATCATATTTAACTAACACTCGATCATCACTGACATATAACTACCCAGCACTTGTCATGCATCAAATCCATTGTTTACTGGTCTCTTCGGGTGTAATGCCTCAAAGCCATATATCTCGTGCTGGGCTTAAAATCATCTTCTTGTACAGTATTTTGAATTGCTTGGCAGAGAAAAAAATCTTTGATAAAAGCAATCATCAAGAACCTCTACCATACATGGGCTTATGTACTCAGCATACTCAGATACTGCAGGTGCACTATGCTCTTCTCTTGTTTACTTTTGTTTTTAACTTAATCAAGCACACATCTGTCCTTGGTAATTTTGGCTTTCTAAATTACTAATTTGGGGCATATTATTTAATTTCTCTTGTGGTATGACCTGCCTGACACTTCAGTTCCCTTGTCCTTTCAACTATGATGACTTCCCCTTCCATTCAATTTTGTATTTGCTTTGGGGACAGCCTGCACACACTTGTTGCTGCATCCCCCACAAACTGCCTCTTCTATTTTGCCTGTTGTCTCCCATTGAAGAAATTTCTTTATTCCTTAGTTTGTATTATATTTTCTTGTTGCTTTATCATGCACTTTACTATATCCTTCTTCTGCCTTACCCTTAAAGACGAGAGTTTTTCTGCTATCACCTGGGTGTTGGTCTGACCTCTGGGTCTAATGAGAAATCAGGCACCAGATACTGGATCTCCACATCATCTCCTCCCATCTCTCAGTGCCCCTGTGGATTACTAGGCTGACTCACACCTGCATCCTCCCTGACACTCAAACTGTGGGACATATTTCAGGGAAGGTCTGGAATCCTGAACTGGTGTGAGACAAACCAGGTAGGGAGTTGGACAACTTACTGACCAACTTCTTTACCGAACAGATAGGCCACTCCAGTTTGTCTCTGATGACTTTTTTATTCCCTGGCATGACCCAGGCTGGAGGGACTCTCATGGATGTCATACTGGGTAGACAGAAACATACCTGACATGCTCCAAACACTTGGAAATTGCCATGAGGTACACTGTAACAGCTTGCTAGCACCTGCCTGATGCTGTTTTTCATTTATCCTACAAATCTGGAGACAGTCAGCCTTTGGGTGAGATACAGTGTCTTTTCTGATGGCATCATCACACATTCAGCCTTTTTGTGTAACACAAGTGTCTTTTCTGATGAAGGCAATATGCACATTCAGCCTTCTGGTGGGATACAGTGTCTTTCCTGAAGAAGGCAACATCACAACTCACTATGACTTCAAGTTTCAACAATGTATCACATCTTGATGAGTTACCAAGCAATGGTTCGCGAATGCCCAGACTAAAGCTGTCTTTGGTTTCTCCTTGCAGTCTAGTCGCATCTGGTCTTTTGGTGAGATGCAGTGTTTTCTGAAGAAGGCAAAATCATGCAGAGGACACCTCACTCTGGCCTTGAGGCTCCATGACATATCTTGACATGGGCTAGCTAGACGCTCTCCTTCATTCTCCTTAAAGTCTAATGATGCACTTTTTAACAAGATGCAGTCCCTGTCCTGAAGATGGTGGCACCACACATGGTGCATTATGGACACCTCACTAGCCTTTAATCTTCATGACAAATTATCTTTTGACGTCTTGCTGCAAGGTTTTATGTAGTGGTCAGCAGATGCTTTGCACGATATTCTCTTTTCTTTCTCCTTCAGTTCTAGAGGCGCATTCAACTTCTGGGCCATAATGCTGAGTGCTCTTTAATATAAGACTTTTTCTGATCTGATATGACATTTCCTTTCACATTATTGTTTCCCAGGTCTAACACAGAATCTTTCAACCTCATGTGATGTGGGCACAAATCTGGCATACTGCACTCCAATGCTCTAGGCTGCAATAACCCAAGACTTGCCTAGACTGACAATAATGTATCCCTCTTTCAGTCTCAATGTAGGAGACAGCGCTCACTTTTCAGAGCATCAAGTTCTTACACTTGAATGAAATGTGAGTGCCACTTCAGCCAAGTCCAATGTTTTTAAGTCATCTTATTCTGTCCTTAATGACAGACTAATCATACTATAGCCAAATGGTTCTACAGGGTAATTCACTACTCTGTGACTCTAAAATAATATCAGTACTGCTGTAACTGCTGAACAGATTTAAGTGAAAGTAAGCATTAACTTTTGTCATTATACAGCAGTTTATTCATAGTTATAAGCTTAGTCTTTAATGCTTAAATACAGTTAAACCTTGTGCTCCCTAAAAAGGTTTTCTTTTAGAGCACTGAATATGTATTGTCTGCTTCAAGTACTTTTCCCTTAACCCTTGCCCACCGGGAAATGGTTATATCTGATAGAAAGTTTGTGGATCAGGGACGCCGGGTATCAGATACAACCACAAGTGTGTCTGCATTACAGTTTGAAGCAGCCACCATTTGATTTTGTCACCAAAGAGTCGGAATAGACTCCATCACATAAGGCAAGCATACCTCAGTCATCTCTATGACTTTACCAGGTCGAGGATGAAGTTTTCTCAAATCTCTCGTCCAAATCTGTTCCCACCTCACGTGGACCCCTTATCTCATCCACCCCTCCCAAGCATCTTTCCAAGGATACTAGGAAAGGGCTCAGTGATTGTGCCATAGCGAGTGCCTTGGATGCAACTGTGTCTAGGTTATCTATTAATGAAGAAATTATAGTATCACGCCGGGAGCAAGGGCACAGTCGGGGCAGCGTGCACACATGAATACATCCTCACTTGCACGCCAAGAGTTAATTACCTTCTTCAATATCATATTCATCAACGCAACCACCTACAGCCCTGGGGATGCATTTACTTGCAAGAAGAAGAGTTGGTGAGTAATGTGGTCTTTAATTTGTTCCCCTAACTACTATACTTTCCATGATATTATGATCTGAAAACAGGCTATTTTTGGAAAAGTGTCAGTACTGACAGGATGACCACAGTATAAACAGCCTGGCATCTAGGGATTAAAATAACCCCCAACCATACACCCACCCACCCACACCCACACCCACACCCACACACAGAAACGGATAAAAGTATGGGGGATTCAAAGAATGCCATCAGTTATTATGACACTGTCACTGGATCAGAGCAGTAGTCCAAATGCTAGCTGGTAGGAGGGCAGCATTCAATTTCCTGCAGATATCTTTATACTCTCTCTGCTAATGTCAGGGTGTTTGGCAAATTCAGGGTATGACTGACACAGATTAAACCAAGAATTGCAACTTACATCATTTGAAGCCCAATGAGCGACTGTGACTTATATCACTTAAGTCATGCTACAAAAATATGTTTCCATACTTTGCTTTGATGCAAATTAGTGACTAATGACTTAACCCCCGGTAGGCTGATTCTTTGTAAGGTAGTTTACTTCCCCTGGGTCACTGTTTTATAACCTATGAGACTTACAGCTTGGCCTGTGCAGACATTTACTGTGCCTCATATATGGTCTGTAGCTCAGCAAGGGTTAAAAATAGATTATGTGGTGGCAGCTGTAGCTTTTTCAGACACTCTACCTACTCATCGCCCTCCCCCCTACTCATGCTGTATTTTGTTATGCAGTTCTTTCTGACATTCAAATTTTGACACACTCACCCTAAATACACAAATGAATATACTGACTTAAAAACAGCCATACCCATTCAGTACTTTAAAATATGAGGAGTTTGGATCATGACAGGTGAATACGCTAAGTCTCCCATTTCTGTTTTATGATGGATTTATAAACTTTGGTCCCTCCTCTATCCAGGCAGTGAGGAAGGAAATTTAGATTCACCCTTGCTCCCACTAGATATTCCCATTATTCTGAGGCTATTTTTTTTTGGTGCACATCAGATGTTTGTGTCTGAGAAAGAATATACCACAGACAGATCTACTCCCTCTGCCTGGATGTGGTATCCAGTCAGTGAGCCATAAATCATCCCCATCCACCTCACAGTCCAATCAGCACCCATTTTGCCCTCCCTGCTGGCCTCAGTTGTATACCTGCTCTGCTTCTCACTGAACCTCCGCCATTTTGGTGTTGTTTACTTTCTTTTTGTGCAGAATTTTGGAGACAAAACTGTGCAGAAATGAGTGGTGATGATGGTAAAAATGTCCCTAGACCTTCTGGGCATAACTGCAAACATGCACATAACGTGGAACATTGGCATATGAATGTTGTACAGAGGAAGTGTAACAATATATCGCTCAGCAAAAGAAGCTTATTGTTTCCGTCAGGAAAATTGGTGAAAGGTGCAAGTGTTTCTGCTTTGACAAGGTAGGAAGTGGTAAATTGGAAGCTATTTTCAAGACATTTTGGTAAACTGGTGATTTTGTCCTTCAGAATGAGTATAATGCCAAGCCTATGAAGTCCACAGATGTGAAGCATTTGCGTGTGAAAGGCAGGCCACCCAGGAAGATGAGAAGTATCTCTTACAATGTGAAGTATGATACTACAGTGTATCCAGTGAGTAGAAAGGCATTTTATGGTATGCACGGTATTACAGAAAAACGTGTGCGCAGTCCTAGGAAAGAGCGGTGTGACAGCTACCGTAGAGCCTGACAAATGCAGTAAAAAGCCCCTGCAACAAAGGTGGCTGATGCTTGTATTGCTACAGTGCATGGGCACATAACCAGCTTGGTTATAGTGACAAGCCACTATAGTCGTTACAAAAGGAAACGAGGACTGTGTGTACAACAGTGATGTCTTCAACCTCAGCAACGTAACCCTCCCTGGATTGTATCCCAACCTTGTAAGAATTCCCGCTGGCAAGATTGCAGACCTTCAGGCTCTGCTTCCCTGTGTGCCAGGAGTTTACAAGGAGTATTACCAAGGCGTATTCGCCCAGAAGATGCGGAACACCACCTGGAGATCAGCAGGAGGGGGAGGTTGATATGGATGGCAACCTCCTCAATTATTAATTAAGACAGTAACCCCCTCTCTCATCAGATAAGCTAAGAAGTGTGCATGGGAAGGTATGTAAATAATTTTTATGTCATTTATTTTCATTGCTATTGTTGTATCTGTATTTTCTGATGTCTTTTTGTTGACTTTCTTTTGCACAGCAATGATACATTTTCTGGTATGCACACTTTATCAGGGCTGCACGGGCTGTGTTAATGACACATTAGTGAAACCTTACATGCATAATCTAAACACGTGTACATAGTAACCTGAAAAGTTTAATGATGATGGGTTTAAAGCCCTGGTTGATGCATGTTCTTAAAGGTTGCCAAACTTTAAAAGCTCATATCTCAAAACTTGATTTTGGCATATTAGCCACTTTTATTCCAGACTCCTCATATGCTCTTCCATCCATCATGCTAAAATCTTTGTGGTGACAAAAGTAACTTTTTTTTTTTTTTTTTTTTTATCTGACAAAACCCCTGGAACTTAATAGCATTGTGACTAAACTATGATATATCAACTTTTAAGTAAACATACAAGTACTCATACTTTAACATGCTGAAATTTCCTATCATACTATTAAACTGGTATTTGACAATGTCACATAAATGATTTTTCATTCTCTTTTTTTCACTAATAGTAGGTCAGGAAATCCTACTGCCACAGTTATGTGTTAGGTGTATAAGTATGGAGTTTCGTCTATACCCACTCATTAATAGCAGATATATTAGCATTTATTCTGGGGCTTAAAAATAGTGAATAACCCTGTATTACAACCTGAACTTAATCCCTCAGTTCCCACTCTTTACTTCAGCATAAAATCCAGATGCCCTGTCAGTTTACTTAAATGCAGGATGTCCATATACTTGTTCCTACCCCTATCAACAAGATGTTGTTTTAAGTAGTAAACTATTTACAAGGATTATGAGGCCATGTACTGCTGAGAGCACCACTGTGATTCTCCCAAACCACAACAGACTGTGGTGCACTAATTTTAGATTTTAGAACAAAGCTGCATTTCCTGACTCGAAGACCGTAGCGCCATGCTTCTGCTCTCCCTACCACTGAGTCATCTCCTTCCTCAACACCTCCGCATACCTGGTATATTGGATGAAAACAAAAGTAAACAAGTCAGCACCACAATTTGCCGGTGGTGTGCAGCCATGCTGGAGAATACAAGATCATTCCCGGAGGAAGTTCATGGGGAAGCACTGTGGATGCCTTGCCAATGATTTTTCATCAAAGATTCTCTTCTCTGCTGAGCCATTTAAAGAACAGGAAGTTTATTCCATGTCCAGCACAGGTTAAAACTTTAAGGCACCTCATCCTTCAAACCAGCAATAAGAGGGGTTTATTCTAAAACTTGTCATTCTTTATGTAGAGGAGGACATAAATGTGACCTCACTGACATTATCTGTATCAGTCTGGATTTTGTCATACATACCGGTACTACATAAAACTCCAATAAGATAAGTGTCGAGTTGAATGCCTTAGACAGTTCTGGCCCTTCTCTCTCCTTACAATAAACCTTCCAGAGGTAAGAATTTACTAAGCAAATGACAACTCTACCATACCCATTTTTTCCATTCACTTAACCATTCCCCCATAATCTGCATGAACACACTGAAACCGAATTTTTTTCAAAGATGATTCTGTGCACTCTTTCATATCCATTATTCATGACATGTATCCTCTGTGCAAATTACACACACACATACATTACACACAACCACCCTGCCCCAAGTATTTTTTCATTCACCAAGCAGATATGATTGCCAGGATACTGCTTATTCAGCAGTTCCACACTTCTCATTGTGTATCTCACACACCTAATGTAACTGGCACAAAAACTATTTAATTTTCACTACAGTAAGTTGGACACTACACAGGATCTACCATCAACTGTGATTGGCACCATCTGAATTCATTTATGCTCCTGAGCGAGGTCATGCCTGAGTGGAGAGTCGCAGGACTCCCAGACGCCGGAGTGCTTCATGGAATGTCGGCCGATGATTGGGCTCTAGGTCCCAAGCCTGGAAGATATTCACAAAACTGAGCACATACACATATTTCTAATTATATAACTGATTACTTGTAACTGATATACTTGTATTATCAATCACTGATACAATTGCTCCTTATCACTTTGTTACACAATACCATTGTTCCAGTTAAAATCACCAGGTTTTAATTTCTCACAGCTAAGTTATCATCTGAGCAGTAATTAATGCAACAGGCTACATATCCACCCACAGAATCCACCCATCCACCTAGCTGCCTTGTCCTACCACCCAACCACCCACTGATCCATCCACTCTGGCAATAAATACTTAACATGTGTTTATTTATGTAAAACACTAACAGATTATTAACACTTTCCCAGTCTTTGGACACCCTTGAGCATCCAAGCTTTGAATGCATAACAAATGTTTGGATGCCCTGGGATGTCATAACATGGGGGCTTACAGCTAGGGGGGATGGTGTTTAGGAGTGGGGATGAAACAGGAAAGTGTTAAATATCCCATTTTTGGCAGGTCTATGAAGGAAAAAGAAGTCATATACAGAGCTATTAGCATTCAAACTTTTAAATGCATTTTTCTTGAAACTGTTTTGGCAAATAGCATCTTTCATGGAATGCCTTGGATATATAGCTGGTGAGTATACATATACTGTACACAGTCCGGTCTTTTTATATGATTGTTCACTATGCATTAAATTGCCATAATGATGAATAAAAAGTTAGACTCATTTCCAGAACAATGGTGGTGAAATGGTTGTACGTTTGTTAGAACGATGCATCCCACTCAGCTGACTGAACCAAGATGACTGCCCACTGTTTACATTCCCTGTGATCATCTGCCTTTCGTTCCATTTTGTGCGGGAAAGGCCACTGAAACACCACTGCCATTCCCAAATAACAGTACAAATGTGTAACAAATAGTGCAGTATGCAGCAGTAAGTGAAGTGATGACTTTTTATGTGTGAAACACTGAAACTTGAGGCTAGGAAACAGTGTCTCCCGAGTGCCTTCCAGTCAGAGAGTCAAGATTGCTGCTAGGTATTTATATTCACTATGATAATCTACTCTTGTTCCACTGGTATTACCAAGTAACAGTGCAAGTGCATAACACACAGTGCAGTGTGTGATATTATGAGAAGTGATAACTTTTTGTACGTGAAATACTGAAACTTGTGACTTGGAAATCGTGTCTGGCAAGGACACTAAACCTTGTGGAAAGTGTGGTGCTACTGAGGATGCCAAGGGCAAGTTTTTTATTATTATTATTTTTTTTTGGGGGGGGAATATGTGGTCATACTCCCCCTCCCTATCCCCACTGATCCCATGTTATATCTACCTCATTATATGATCACTCAGTATGCAATGGGTTTTCACATAGTGAGGAGTGACTGTTTTACAACCAAGGTTCTCAGTGAGGCCCAGGTAAAAAAATTATGATTGTTCATACTGGCATGGTCTGGGACCCTGGGGGACCATTCCCCCTGAGGGAGTCAACCCCTAGGGTCCCATTTTACCCACTGGACCTATGTTCCCTTTTAGTTCAATTTGGACCTATTCCCACCATTGACCTATTCACCCCATGACCTTATTTTCCCAATAAGCACCCATCCTGCCCATCCACATTGCCCCACCCACGCTGCTCATCCTGCCCACCTCAGCCCATTCGCTCACCCAACCAACCCAGCTGGTCACCACACTACCCACCCAACCACCAAGCTCCACCATATTAACTTGATACAGTGATTTCTAAGTTGTAATACTGATATGGTTGTAGGAGGAAGTTAAAAACTCCACAGTAACTGGTCACCCAGCTCCATCATGTTGCCCTGACTAGCTGTATTTCTGGCCATCAGGGGCACCACTTCAGCAACTTTAAACCACACTATTAACTTTTTCATAAAGAGTTATCTGTCAGACCCTTCTGAAGCCCTCTATGAGTCTACAGTGTTCCCCTTAATTTCTATACCAGACTATCAGACAGAGACACATTTTTAAAAATGTATATTTTAGGCAGTAATAGTATATCTTAAAATTCATGGGAGTCTGATAGTAAAATAACTGTGAATACCCAAAACCATGAATACCTTTCATAGAACATAAATTTACTCTGCATTTTACTAATAATAGTACTGATGCCACCGACATAACAGTGTTTTGCATAACATACACAGTAATAGCATAAAAAATGAAAGATTGGAGCAACTGGGCAAATGTAGATTTTGACTGTGTGAATTACAGGTAAGACAAGTAGGAGCAGTAGCAGTAGTTGAAACCCTAGGCTCATGTGAAATGTGAATGTGGAAGATTGCAGGCTTCAACTGACCTCTCCTGCAGTCCACATCCTCCTGTCAACAGGGATAGGGAGGAGAACTGAGGAATGTTTGCAAAACTGGGCAATGTACATGACCAGTTATATAAGTGCCACTACATGAAGCCATCCCTCTCCAGCAACTATGGAATGAAATAACATAGCAGATGTAGTCAGAGAAAGAGTGGACTTCAGATGTAGTCAGAGAAAGAGTGGACTTGTGGTAAGTTGGCGGGGAGCTGCCATGGTTCCAGATAGGGCCTCGCAGAGCCAGACCAAAATAATGAAACTACAGTACTTGCCATTCATAAGTAGAAATCCATGCTCAAGCTAAACATATCTACTTGTAAAAAGAAACAAACCTGGAGATTCTAAGTGCCCCTAGTCACACATACTGCCAAGCTAAAGACTATTTTTGTTTGTTAGCTGACCAGGCAGTTGGTTACTTACCACCACCAATGTACAGTTAGCCACTCAAGCAAGCATACACATGTGAAGATCAGAGTGTTTGTATGTACAGTATACAGTTTTTATATATTTTCATACTAAAGTTTTGCTTCAGGTGAATATCCATACTGAACATCATTTTTCTTTTTGAAAACTCCAACATGCTTGCACACATCGGCCTTGGTCACCTAGTGGTGGCTCTCCATGCCACTTGATCTCTGGCAGCTTCCCTATTTAGTCCCTTAACCCTGAGGTAACACACAATGACCTCATTCCAGGTCTTTTTCAGTCTACCTCTCCCTACCCTACCCCCAACATTAACACTTCTCACTTTCTGCACCCAATTGCATCCCTCATCCTCTCCACATGCCCAAACCATCTCAATGTACCTCTCCTCAACACAACACCAATACACTCCAATCCCATCCTACCTCTCAACTCCTCCATCGTAAACCCAGCCCCCCCAGCCCTGGCACACAGGGATGCACTGAACATCCGCTTAATATTTGCCATTTCTGTACGTTTGAGTCTGCGAATATCCTCTTCCTTTACTGCCCAGATCTCACTACCATACATCATTACACTCCTAACACATGCCTCTTACAAAGATCCCTTAGGAAGGTGGGAAAGCCCTCTCAATGTCACGAGAGGCAACAGCTCCCTGAACTTCTTCCGACCACTCCTCACTCTAGCCACAGAGCTAGCTCCTGCCCCACCTCCAGCACATAACATGTTTCCTAAATAACAAAACTCTTCCACACTCGAAACTCTCACCAGCAAGTTCAGTCCTTTCACACCTGGTAATCTCCATGTGCTCTCCCCGACACACTGCACACATGAAATCAGTATTATCTCACAGTCTACCTCTAATACCACTACATCTCTTATGCATCCGCTTGTCACAAACACTGCACAAGATGGAATTACTTCCCATGCCCTTGTGACAAATTCCACATGGCCACTCTCCCTCTTCTTTGACAGTATGACCCCCAGCCTTAGATACCATGATGCTCGTTATTTAATGGAACTTTCTTAAGGCATCTGGCACAAGATCGTAAAGAAAAATGATAACCTCAAACATCATAATTCATTATGCCAAATTCTTGAAGAACTTTATTAACTATCTTTTTCTGCATAATCAAATTTCTGTGGGGGAAAAAAAAGTAATGTGAACGTATTGTGTTGGACGTCATTAGTAGGAATGTGTTTCAATAATTTCAGTGACTACGTGGATTGTGGGGTGGTTCCACAGGAACATGTAGACACCTCGAACCAGCCAGAGCAATGTGTTCTGCATGTCTTAACTGACCCATACTACTGATATAATATATTAACCATACTCACACCAATACCCACCATTAAAATTTCATCCATCCATCCACTGTCCAATCCTACGTTGCCTCATGATAAACGTAGGAGCCTGGAGCTAGGCAAGTTGGTCCTGACATTTAAGATGAGAGTGACCAGCCTCACTTATCCCTGAGTGGCATTACATGAGCAATAAACCCCAACCATCCCTTGGATATAAACCTTCACCAGTTCAATCCAATTGGAGTGCCATAATTACTCACTAAACCACCAGGTGCCAAAATTTGGTTATATCGTTACCACCCAGTGTAGTATATGGTTTCCTCGTGTGGGCTACAGGAAACCATTTGGCTTGTCACTCAGTGTAGAGTCACCCACAGGCTGAAGGAAGAGGAAAGAATGAAGCAAAGAAAGACAAAAGAAGGAGAGTAAAGTCACCCGTAGGCAAAAGGACGAGGAAAGAAAGACAGAAGAGGATGGAAGGAAAGAAGGATGGAGGAGAGGAAAGCGCAGTCACCCGGGAGCAGCACCGCATTGAGTGAGTGGATGGTGAGCACCCCCACCTACCACAAACCATTAAAACTTACAAATGGATATTGGCATAACTGTGTACTCACAGTTCCAATGTTGTTACCGTATCTCCCTCCCCTTCCCCATCTCCCCTGCTGTTGTGCTTTATGTGACTGGGCAATTTCTCAAGCACCTGAACTTAAGTCATAGCAGAAAGCTGGAAATATTTACATTAAAAAAAATTGGAAACCATTTACTATGCTGGGTGGTAACCATATAACCAAATTTTGGCCCCTGGTGGTTTAGTGGGTAGTTATTGTGCTCCAATCGGACTGAGCCAGTGAAGGTTTATATCCAAGGGGTGGTTAGGGTTGACTGCTCATGTAATGCCACTCAGGGATGAGTGAAGTTGGTCACTCTCATCTTAAATGTTGGGACTAACTGCCTTGCCCCGGGCTCCTACGCTTCTCATGGGGCAATGTAGGATTGGATGATGGATGGATGGATGGATGGAAAAAAATAATAAAAAAATACGGTAATCGAGGACGGTAATGTATTTGTCAAAATGTCTCAAGATGTTGCACTAAAACATTGTCCTTATGAATAATACTCAACTCACATCTTTCATCAGTTGATACACCTCAGGAGGACAACAGTCAGGGGCTTCCATACGATATCCTTTTTCAACATGCTTCATGACATCTGCTAATGGCTGAAATTTAAAACTGCACTTATTGATCTGAAGCAATACAATGATATTCAATGATATCCATGAAAATTAAACATCTTTGCTGAAATTGTTTCCTGTATTTAGCATGATCTTCTTGAGTAAAGTTCAGTTCAGAAATTTTCTTGAGATATTTTAGAGTAAGAAATTCATATAAAATTACTAGCAATAAAGTTTCTTTTATCTACACACAATGAAGAACTGAAAAGTACTACAACACACATAATACTCAATCAGAATTACAAATATATCACATAAGACTACTGTACTTACAATACGTGGATAAGGCACTCTACCGAAGGAGTATATTTCCCACAGAAGAATACCAAACGACCACATGTCAGACTTGTTTGAGAATTTCTGTAAAAAATTTAAAATGAAGCAGTTGAATACAGTACACTAGTTTTCACAGATATTAAGGGCAATTCAATACAATGTACCTGATAATCCTGTACTGTTGTTCTCTATCAAGCTAGAGGCTTAGTGTCATTATTTAGCCAATAAACAAAGGGCTCTGTGTCTACACAGGTGCTCTTATGCATCTATGCATCACCTGGGCAGTGCATGGCAGTGCACTGGATGTGTTTCAATAATACTGTGCAAGGTGGAATATTCGGCATAAGAAATATGCAGACAGTCCTAATTATATGATGTTAAGTATCCTAAAATATCAACAGTTTTCTACATGACTAGCACTTGAATTAAGAGAAACCAGTAGATCAGCTTTAAAGGTACTGTACCAGTGGAGCTAAATGGCCAATTTTTCTGGAATTTACTGTGGACTTAATAAAAAAATAGGTTAACATTACAAATTACTTATAATGAGGACTTTACTTTGAACAAAAGGGTTTACTACATTGCAAAACTATTCAGTCAAGTCCATTGTATGGTATAGAGTACCCAAAGAGAATAATATAAACTGTACGAATCACACTCGGAAGTAAGATGTTGAAGTAAATTATTAATTTTAAATACAGTATCTATGAGCCATGATTTATAAAGTAAGTTTGGAAGAAAGATATGTAAGATATGAAAAAACACTGCAGGAAAGACGTTATTGGAGATATTACCAGTATTCTGGAAAAGAAGCTTGTTACCTGGGAGGTAAGGATGAAACACAATGACAGTGTGTTCTGTGCATTTGTGTCAATTATTTCTTCCAGGTGAAAACTACATTTATCATTCAGCATGGTACCCAGTAATCTGGGTGAACTTTTTTTTTGGGCAAGGAAGAAGCAAGCAAATGCTAGAAGCCTGCCAGATTGTTCCCTCCAAGAAATAATCACAACAAAATAACAGAGCTATATTCAAGATCCATTAACTTCGCGATGCCTGGACAAATGGCACTTAAAAGACTGGAGGCAACAGGCAGAAAGAAATGCAGACAGAGGAAGACAGTTCCAGAGCTGGCCTGCTGCATACATGAAGGACTGAGAGTAACAGATAATTCTTGCATTAGAGAGTTGGACAGAAAAAGGATGAGAGTTTGCTGCTAGATGGGTCCTACATGTACACCATAGTGGTGGAGGGATGCGGCAGAGAGTTCAGAAGAGCAGTGACCATTAAGTAGTGACAGAAAAGAGATAAGGATGCAACAGTGCAGCAAAGAAACGGAGGTTACTGGAAGCCGGTACGAGGAGAGTTAATAAGATGAAAAGCCTCTGACTTGACCTTGCTGAGAAGAGCTGTATGAGGAGTTTCCCCACATATGAGAGTTGTACTCAACACAAGGGCAAATGAAACCCCTGTATAAAGTCAACTGTACGGGGATAAAGGCAATGAGTTGGTTTAGCACATCCAATCTCTTGAAAGCATTTTTGACGAGAGGTAATATGATTCTTCCAAGATAAATCACAAAAGAATAAAACCCCAAGTATGTTTAAATATGAAGTTGGAATCAGTTGTACACTGTTATAAATTAAGGGATACTCCAGCAGAATATAAGGACAGGGGCAGAAGTTGTAAGAACTGTTTCTGATGCATTAAAAAGAAGATTATTTTTATCCCAAAAAGAGATATATGCCAAGTCCCCAGAACACAGCTAATTAAAAGGACAAACAAAATGCCTCAGACCAGGACAGACCAATAGGTCTGTCAAAGGACATGATACCGATTGCAATGTGGAATGTATAAGGTGTGAATGATGAGAGAGAGAGAGAGAGATTGTCCAGGTGCTTGATGGTGCAAATCTGGACACATGTGGATTGACTGAGACTAAATGGTGGGGTGAGAATGAGAGGGAAAAAGATGGTGTATGTATTGTTATGTGCAAGAGATGGAAGGAGAATATAAGAGTATGAATCAGCTGGTTCATGGATTGTGTGGGTAAGATTGAAAGTTGGAATACAAATGTGGGCAACTGTGTGTGTATATGTGCCAAGGGAAGCTGTGCAAGCAGAATGGAAGAAGAGTTCCAGGCAACTGTGTAAGCGTGCTTGGAGAAATTTGAGAGGAATGGGAGACTGTTTTTGATTGGAGATATGAACAGAAAAGGAGGGAACGTGAAAGTGGATGGAGTAGCTGGTGAGTGGGGTGTGCCTGCAGAAGTGGATGAGAATGGCAGCGCTCTTGTGCACTGCATGGGGTGCAAATGATGAGAGAGAGATTGTCCAGGTGCTTGAGGGTGCAAACGTGGACACAGGATCTCCCCAGCTCTCGATGAGCAAAGCATCTCCCCAGCCTTCAACCAGCAGAGAAACACCAAGGGACACCTCCCACCGAGGATGCGTTCGGCCCGTTGTGCTGGACCTAACCTCCAGCCGATCCCAGTCTCCCGTGTCACCTATGTCTCCACTAAGGCACTCTGCCACTCTATCGCTGCCTTCCTCGTCCCGGCCTCCATGTCCCACAACGCTTCGGCTACTGTCTCTGTCTCCCTCGCCACGACGAGAACCACCTCACCGGACATCGCACCTGTCTCCCTCACCACCTCCTCTATCATTGCATCACACTCCATCACCACCCCATGAGCCATTGCATTGCACCTCATCACCACCGCCTGAGCCAGCGCATCACACCCCATCACCTCCGCCTGAGTCATCGCATCGCACTTCATCGCCTGCGCCGGAGTCATCGCATCCCTCCATCGCCACCCCCCTCTGACCCTCCACTGGAGATTGGGTTTGGGGGCTTTGAGGAGGAGGACTGAGTGTTGGGTAGCACCATGTGTCCCCTAGCCTCGGGAGGGATAGCAAGGATGATGACCAGGACCAGACATGGACTTGCAAGAAGTGATGATAGATGTTTGATATTTTCTAACCTTTTCCTTGTCATTTTCAGGCTTTATTTGTTGCTTTTAGTGAGTTATTTACAGGTGTTAGGCTTGGGTTAGCTTCCTTGACAGCTGTTAGGCCATTTAGATTGCCTTTAAACCTGTTTTTGGGTTCATCTGGGTGGGTTTTGGACTTGGTTTGGAGGGAAACCCAAGGCTGGTAAATGGTCTACACTGAAATACGTATTAAATGTACACCGATATACAATGCTTCGCCTAACAATGGGGTTTTGCTCAACCAATCAGATCGTTAAACTGGGGTATGCCGGTATATACAGTATATATGTCTATATATACAGTCTGTCCTCCCCTAATGCGGTCTGCTGTAACACAATACTGCTCTAATGCGGCATGATTTTGCGGAGGGTTACAAACATTCTAACGTGGGCATTGTTAACATATTGTGCTAATTTGAACAGAGCGGGCTTTGACGTGGTGTGCATTGAGCAGCCTCACAATACTTGACGTCATCACCCGCAAATTATGCATCGCCTTTCTCTCTCTCCCAGCAACCTCCCTCCCGCCTCCCGCGTTCCCCACTCGGCCCACTCCTACCCACACCATCCTCCTCAGCTTGCCTTGTGTCGTGAGACTCACTATACCTCATCTCTGGTGACGTGTCTCAACTCTTCTCCTGACATAAGGTACAGTACAATAAATAAAAAAGTCCTATTGACCTAATGTATTTTTTATAACCATATAAATCCTTTTGGAAGGTTTAAATTGGGAGATATAAAAAAAATTTTGCACCATAAGGGGGGGAAAAGTGGATTTTGGGCAGAGGTGCGGAAGGAAATAGGGGTTTTCAAGTGTCCCTGTAATGCGATATTTTCCTAATGCAAGGTTGGTACAGAAGCAAATACCTGTGTTACGGGAGGTCAAACTGTGTATATATATACAGTAATACCCCAATATATGATACCCCTAGATGTGATACCCCGGCTTAGCGATGGGGTACAAGTACCACCACACCCTCATACCCGATGGGTGAGCTCCAGTTTAACAATGGGCCCTCCGATGTCGCCCCCACAGACAACAGGCCGAAATTTTGAATTGCATGCTTCCTTGCGGCTAGCTAAGCCTGCCCGCCCACCTCCCAGAATGTGCAGAAATGCTCGTGCAGGCCCCATAGCCATCGCTCACCCCAAGCTTCCCCATGTCACTCATCTCGCACAGGCCATCTCAAGAGTGAGGATCTCCCTTACGCTCGCCTACCATGCATCGTGTTGCACCACCACCATTACGCAAGCTGCTATCATAGTGCATTGTAACTGTGTTCGAGCAGTGCCGTGAGTAGAGCAGTGATACTAATCATGTGTGGAGTGCGATATTGTGTGATTTTTGACCCAAATAAGTGTGATTATGTCTGGTAAGGGTGCTGCACGTGGTGGGGCTAGTGGTGGTGCTAGTGAAGGCCCTAGTCATGGTGGTAAACAGCCTGCTAGTGGTGGTGCTTGTGATGTTCCAGTGAAGCGTGTGCGAAAGACTGTCACTAGAGGTGAAACTGGAAATTCTTAAGCGCCATGACAAAGGCGAAGGTGCGTGTGCTATCGCCTTGGCTCTCTACCTGACCCAGTCAACTGTCTCCACCATCATAAAGAAGAAGAAGGCTATTAAGACTGCTGCTGGGGAGGTTGCAACCTTATCCGCCTACCATATCACCCACCAGTGAGAGCCTGCGACAGAGGAGCTGGAGTGGATGCTCCGCACGTGGGTGTTAGATTAGAACCGGAGCAAGGCACCCATGAGCCAGGCAATAATATACACTAAGGCTCTCTCGCTTTGGGACGAATTAAAGGTCAGGCGGGATCTGGATGAAAGTGAGACCTTTGAGGCAAGCCATGAGTGGTCTGACCGGTTCAAGAGGCGGGCGAACCTCCACCACGTGAAGATATAAGGAGAGGTGGCGAGTGCAGATACGGTGGCAGCAGCAGCGTTTCCTGACAAGCTGAAATGCATCATCGCAGAGGGTGGCTATAGCATGAAGCAGGTGTTGAATTTTGGCGAGACTGGGCTCTTTTGGAAGACAATGTCCTCCAAGACATATCTTGCAACAGAGGAAAGGTCTACGCCAGGATTTAAGACCTCGAAGGACCGGCTGACACTGCTGTTGGGGGGCAACGCCAAGGGCAACCTCAAGCTGAAGCCGCTCCTAGTCTACCACTGCGAGAACTCCAGGGCTCTGGTGGGGTATGTTAAGGAGAACCTTGAGTTATCTGGAAGTTGAACAAGAAGGCCTGGTTGACTTCAGATATCTGTTTGTCCTATTTCCACTCGTACCTCTCTTGTGCTGAAGAGGTATGGGGCATGTGAAAATTTGGCGAACAGATTTCTTGTGGTGATGGACAACGCGCCTAGCCACCCTCCCGCGATGAAGGAATGGGCCAGCAATATTAAGGTGGTGTTCCTACCCCCAACACCACGTTCTTGTTGCAGCCGACGGACCACGAGGCGATCACAGCCTTTAAGACTTACTACCTCCACCGCATGATGAAGCCGTTGGTAAGGGCCTGCGACAGTAATGACAGGACAACAGTGCAGCAGTTTTGGAAGGGGTACAACATACCTCACATCCTTGAGAATATAACTGCTGCATGGGATGAGGTCAGCCAGGCGATGATGAATGGTGTGTGGTGGATGCTGTGGCCACAGTGCGTGCACTCCTTCACCAGTTTCCCCAAGGACGTGCAAGATCAGCCTGTCCAGCGTATGCGGCAGGATATAGTCGACTTGTCGCACAAGGCAGGCTTCGGGGAGATCAACGAGGATGACATGGAGGAGGTTCTCGAGAGCCACAGAGAGGAGCTCAGCAATGAGGAGCTCCTCAGTATGGAGATCCAGCGGGTGCACCAGGAAGCAGAGGAGGAGGAGAAGGTTATGCCTGAGGTCCAAGCTCTCAACATCAAAGTCCTGAGGGAGATGCTAATGAAGCTGGACGAGAGTATAGACTTAGTGCGATCACACAACCCCCTCCCAGGACGAAGCAGGGACACAACTAATCAGCTCGAGGGGGGGGATGAAAGTCTACAGGACAATGCTGGAGGAAAAGAGGGCAACCAGGCAGACTATGATCACAGGCTTTTTTAAGCAAACCCCCACCAGGCCAGCAAGCCATACAGGATCTCCCCAGCCCTTGACTAGCAAAGCATCTCCCCAGCCTTCACCCAGCAGAGCATCTCCCCAACCTTCAACCAGCAGAGCATCTCCCCAACCTTCAACCAGCAAAGCATCTCCCCAGCCTTCAATCAGCAAAACATCTCCCCAGCCTTCAACCAGCAGAGAAACACCGAGGAACACCTCCAGCCAAGGACGTGCTCGGTCCGTTGTGCTGGACCTAACCTCCAGCTGATCCCAGTCTCCCGTGTCACCTGTGTCTCCACTAAGGCACTCCACCACTCCATCGCTGTCTTCCTCGTCCTGGCCTCCATCTTCCGCATCATCTTGGCCACTGTCTCTTTCTCTCTCGCCACGATGTGAACCACCGTAACTGACTCCATTGCTACCTTATCATTCATTGCAGCATTCTCCCTCGCCACCTCACTGGTCATTGCAGCTGTCTCCCTCACCACCTCTGTCATCGCATCACACACCACTGCCTCCACCTGAGTCATCGCATCGCACTCCATCGCCTGCACCTGAGTCACCTCATCACACTCCATCGCCACTCCCCTCTGACCCTCCCCTGGAGATCGGGTTTGAGGGCTTTGAGGAGGAGGACTGAGTGTTGGGGAGCACCACATGTCCCCTAGCCTCAAGGGGGATAGCAAAGATGATGACCAGGACCCGACATGGACTTGCAAGAAGTGATGATAGTTGTTTGATATTTTCTAACCTTTTCCTTATGATTTTCAGGCTTTATTTATTGCTTTTAGTGAGTTATTTACAGGTGTTAGGCTTAAGTTAGCTTCCTTGATGGTTATTAGGCCATTTAGATTGCCTTTAAACCTGTTTTTAGGCTCATCTGGTGGGTTTTGGACTTGGTTTGAGGAAAAACCCAAGGCTGGTAAACGGTCTACATTGAAATACATGTTAAATGTATCCCGATATACAATACCCCGCCTAGCAATGGAGTTTTACCTAATCAGTTAGATCGTCACACCAGGGTATGCCTATACAGGACAAAGACTCGTATAAATGTAATTCTTATTTCAAACACAAAGATGCACATAAATATATGTGGTATAGAGGAAACAGGGATCGTGTGGAAAGAAGCCTGACTGATTACGTGCTCACAGAGATATCGATGATGGGAATGGTTGCTGATACGAGGGCTGTAAGAGGATGATGTGGAGATCTGTCAGATCATATGATCGTGGTATGCAAGATCAAGCTGAGAGGAGTGAGGTGGATCAAGAGAGAGAGGAGCAGTCAGGGAGAAAGACTGAAAGATGAGAAGCTGAGGATCAAAGAAATGGCAGATGATTACAGGACCAAAGTAAAGGACGAGTTAGAATCAGTGAACTGGAAAGAAATGGCTCTGGACAGCCTGTGGAATGCATATAGGAACTGCTTAGTTAGGAAAGCTAAAGTGGTGTGTGGTGTGGCAAGAGTATAAACAAAAAAGAAGGGTACGGCATGGTGGGATGACGAGGTTGAGAGAGCAGTGGAGGAAAAGAGGACTAAGTGGCTGAAGTGGTTACAGGATAGGGGTTCAGTTGAAATAAGAACTGTGTATATCGAGAGCACGAGGCACGTAGAAACTAATGAAGAGGAAAAAGGAGGTAAATGATGATCTGGGAAGAAAAATGAACGCGAACTACTCTGAAAATAGGAAGTTTTTCTGGAAAGAGGTGCGGAAATGTAGAAGTGAAAGCGGAGAGAAATGTGATGGTGTGAAGGATGCAGGTGGTAGGTTACCAACCCATGGAGATGAAGTAAAGACCAGAGGGAAAGAATATTTTGAAAGCCAGATGAATGGGAACAGAGAGAGCAGAGCGGCTGTAAACATGATTGGTTTTGGGGGTGTGCAGAGAAGGAATGCAGTGCCAGGAGACATGACACTTGCACAGGTGAAGAGCGCTGTGAAACGGCTGCAAACTGGGAAAGCAGCTGGGGTTGATGAAGTGTATGCAGAGATGCTTAAGTGTAGTGGAGAGAGTGGAATGAAGTGCTTGTTGGAGATATGTAAGAAGGCATGGATGAGTGAAACTGTGCCTGCAGAGTGGAAAAAGGTTGTGATAGTACCCCTGTACAAAAATAAAGGTGAGCGAAGTGAGTGCAAGAATTATCGTGGGATAAGTTTACTGAGTGTGGTAGGGAAGGTATATGGAAAAATTATTATAGAGAAGGTAAGAGAGATATCAGAAGTCCTAGTGAATGATGAACAGGGTGGCTTTAGGAGTGGCAGAGGATGTGTGGATCAAGTATTTGCAGTGAGACAGGTAGCAGAGAAAACTTGTGAGAAGGACCATAAGGTGTTTATGGCATTCAAGGATCTGGAAAAAGCATATGACAAAATAGACAGAGAAAGATTGTGGAAAGTTTTGCACATGTATGTTGTAGATGGTAAACTGTTAGGTGCTGTCAAGAGTTTTTATGATGGTAGCGAAGCATGTGTATGGGTTAATGGACATCTAAGTGAGTGGTTCACGATCGGTGTGGGCGTGCAACAAGGTTGTGTGATGTCCCCTTAGTTGTTCAATATATATATATATGGATGGAGTGATGAAAGACGTAATGAGTAATGGAGAGAGGGATGACGCTGGTAATGAATGGTGATAGATGGAATATCTCAAATTTGTTGTATGTTGATGATGCAGTACTGCTGGCCAGTACCGGACAAGAACTCAGTAGGCTAGTGCTGAATTCTACTGATGTCTGTGAGCATTGTGCCGTAAGAGTAAATGAAGAGAAGAGTAAAGTGATGGTTACTGAGAGAGAAGGTGACTCCCAATGTGATGTCAAAGTGAATGGAGAGAGACTGGAATTCATGAGAGTTCAAATACTTGGGTACAGTGATAGAAAAGAGAGGAAGATGTGCAAAAGAAGTTGAAAGTAGAGTGAGACAAAGAATAAAAGTGGCTGGTGCAATGAAGGCCTTGATAAGAAACAGAGTCTTGAGTGTTGCAGCTGCACGAGGCTTACATGAGGGAGTGTTAGTGTCAACTCTAACATATGGGTGTGAGACTATGGTGTGGCATGAAAATGAAAAGTCAAGAGTAGGAGCAGTGGAGATGGGACTGCTGAGGAATGTACGTGGAGTACAAAGGGTGGATAGGATACAAAATAATGTGATTCGTGAAAGATGTGGAGTGAGGAAGTCGGAGGACACCAGGATCGAAGGGAGTGTCCTGAGATGGTATGGTCATGTGGAAAGAATGGATAACAATAGAGTGGTAAAAAGGGTATTCCTCAGCAAAATTTGAAGGAGGGAGGAGGCAAGGTAGGCCAAGGAGAAGGTGGAGAGATATGGTGGATGAGTGTGTGAGGAAGAGAGGTTTGGAAGTTGGTGAGGCTAGGGAACTGACAAGAGATCGAGCTGGCTGGATGAATTTTGGGAGGAGAAGTGCGTGATCAGGGATTTTGGCACCCCTTGTGAGCATGGCAGCGTCTGGATTCACTCAATCGGATACGCTGTGTGAAGCTGCAGAATGTAGTGAATGTTTTTGGAGTATCCAGTGGAGCCAGGATTCTGGGGGCTTGAATGATGAGTGAATGGAAGTGTGGCCAATTTGGATTGGGCAAGTTTGTGCTGTCTGGACATTGCTAATCCTCACCCTGCCCTTGGGTGGGAAAGGAGGTCTGGATGATGATGATGACGATGACGATGACGATGATGATGATGATGATGATATATATATATATATATATATATATATATATATATATTACACCACGGTATGCCTGTACAGGACATAGACTCGCATATATATATATATATATATATATGGTATACTGTATATAGAACCTCTGTGGTACAGTGGTAAAGTGTGCATTTTTGTACACTGAAGAACGAGGGTTCGCGCCCCGCCAGGGTTAAAAACTTTGTAAGCATTCTTCTGGCCACGTACTGCATTGGCAGACACAAGGGATGCTGTGGTTGAACCAGTGTCGCATACTATAAAGTATGCTTGCACCCAGTCGGCTTGCGCAGGCCGATTACACTTGGTTCACAGACTACACACACATCCAAAGCCAGTCCAACACTACAATTACACTTACAAACACTTCTCACCCTACAAACAATCTCTACCAGACAGCCTAAGCCACCTGGTAGAGATACATTGGCTGTATCGTCCCCACTTCTGTCGGGATAGGCCAGTCCTGCAGTGGACACTCAAACGGCTGATGGGATGAGATGAGATATGCTATATATATATATATATATATATATATATATATATATATATATACATACACTCAACCCTCAATATCCCGGACTAAAGGGGGGAGAACAATCCGTGAACCTCAAAAGTCTGGTAATCACAAAAATCTGGTCCCACATACCATTCCTCAGACTATTACCATACTTTGTCCGAATTCTCCAATATTGTCCAGCAATTATTCTGATATTCTAGAGCATCCTGTAATGTAGGCTACCTATACCAACATAACTAACATACACAGTACATAAAATAATAACAATGACACAATAACAATAATAATAACTGACACAATAGCGGTATTTTGTTAGCTACAACCCTTAGAATAGTTGTTTAGACAGTTGGTGACAAGAATGTGGAAGGCATGATAGAAGATCAGAAAGCCTGGGAAAAAGAGGAAAATGAACAAGGAATGGAACACCACAAGGTAAGCCAACCACTCATCAGCTGACCGAGATACAAACACACAATCATCGAATGTGATCTCGATATTGGACTGAACCGGCAATTTTAATTGGAAAATATTTTAATCTTTATCACCATATGGGTTTGCAAACCTAATTATTTGAAATTCAGTCAAAAAGTTGTGCTTTATTTAATCTAATATACTACAGCTGTAGGCATGTATCTGTCTGTGTGTGTGTGTATTTTGGGCAGCCAAAACTACACATTCAAATCGCACCAAAATTGGCACAGAAATCGCAGAAAATTCACTGATGTGAAAAAACTTGGTCCCATCACGATTGAAAACTTTTCCTATATTTAATGAGCGATCACATTTTGACCAAAAAAATGCTGCTCCCGAAGCCCAGCATAGGATCACCGTAGAATTTTTTGCCCAGAGGTAGAACTAAAATAAACTCGGTTCCATTCCCGAAGCTGCAAATAACACAATCAATTGGTTAGCTGCAAAAAATCCAAGTGACAACGTTACACTAGAACAGCACATAAATGCAAGAGTCCTCCGCAAGAGCAAGTGCGAGGGGCCCAAAGGGCCCACAAGCACTTGTTATCTCCGGACATCACCTTCTACTCCCCAAACCCCACCCCCACTACATCATGGAGAGTGGTCAAAACCCTAGGCTCTGATCACCTCCCAATCATCATCACTACCAAAACCAGAATCACCCCAGCTGGCCACAAACACACACACTAATTATAAGAGAGCCAACTGGGAGGCCTTTGTAACTGAAACAAAATAACATTTCGAAACACTAAACAGTACACCCATCACAAACATCAACACCGCTGTGCACACTTTCAATACAATTATACAAAACGCAGACAAAGACACATCCCTAGAGGCAACAGAAAGAGACACAACCCCAACTTCACACCAGAAATTCAAGGCCTCATCAGACAACAGGACACACTGTGACACTCCCCAACACCCCATACACAAGACGCCATACAACAAATACAAGAACTCAACACTGAGATAAACAATAAAATATCAGAACAGCAAACACTAAACTGGAAAAATTACCTCCAAACACCTGACCATAAAACAAACATCAGCAATTTCTACAAAACACGAAACAGCATCACACTTTCCAACAGCAACACCACACAATCACACGCTGCCATCACAACAGACACCATACCCTCAAATAAACAACAAGCAACACTCTCATCAATCACTTTTCACAAGTCAGCCATCTAAACCCCCATCCCGAAGACCGACGTATCATCCAACGTAAGAGACAGTTCCCCACAGACCCAGACTACGCACCTTTTACTTACAACCAGACGAAGCACATCATTAACAACCTCAAGCACTCATCTGCCTGTGGACCAGACAACATAAGCAACATTCACCTTAAACACCTAGGACCACAAGGTATACAAGCACTCACCAACGTATCAAACTACAGCTACTCACACAACATAATACCCAACATCTGGAAGCATGGCAATATCATCACTATCTCTAAACCCAACAAAGACCCCACATTACCCTCCTCACATCACCCCATCACACTCCTCTGCACCCCCTCTAAAGTCACTGAATGACCGGTACTACAACTAGTCACACCTCACATTCCCCTAGCCCAGTCACAACATGGTTTTAGGCCACTACACTCCACAAACACCCTTCTTACAGACCTTACACAGAGAGTTTTCGATGGGATGAATTCAGCTAGGCCACCACACAGAACAATCCTAATCACACTAGACATTAGCAAAACTTTTGATGCCATCCCCCGCCACAACCTCACAAACAAAATATTCGACACAAACATGCACAATAACACAAAAAGATGGCTGGCACACTACTTAGCAGGCAGATGTGCACACGTAACATTTGCCGGTCAGTCTTCTAACATCAGAAACTTCACAAATGGCGTCCCCCAAGGATCTGTTTTGTCCCCTACACTCTTTAACCTATACATGCACGACATACCCACACCCCACACACCACAGATACACATAGCTTCCTATGCAGATGATATAACACTTACATGTACGCACCAAAACGCAAACACAGCTGCACACATCATTCAACCTTACCTCAACACACTACACGAATGGTTCACCACAAACAGGCTCAAAATAGCCCCAGCCAAATCTACAGTGACTCTTCTCACAAACTGGACTGCAGAACACAGTCACATCTCACATCTCACCATAAACAACATTCCCCTACCACACACACACACACACAAAATCCTTGGTGTAACATACAATACATCAGTGTCATTTAAACAACACATCACAAACATTAAAAATAAAATAACACCAAGACTCAATGCTTTGAGGTCACTTGCCCATACAACATTCGGACACAACAAAGAAACCACCACCACAGTATACAAACAATACATACATTCAGTGATGAATTATGCAAGCCCTGCCTGGGCTTCTAACCTGACCAAAACACACTACAGCATTCTACAGACCATACAGAACTAGGCCCTAAAAATAATCACAGGCTGCACAGCTACTACACCCACAGACCACCTGCATCAAGAAACCAGGGTCCTCAAAGTCAAGGATCACCTAGGCAAGAGAGGCACCCAGTTTCTTGCTGCAGCCTCCACAAACCCACACCATCCACTACAGTACATGGCAGCACATCCACCCACACCAAGGAACATCAATACAACACCCAGCACACGATACCATACACAAATATTGTCATCTCTCCCCCCTCCCCCACCTCAGACCAGCTTCCAGAAGCATATCCACACTCAGATAACTTGACGCTCCATTCAGTCACTTAAAGACAACACACAGCTACATGCACGGCCTCCTGACATCCATCCTTCTGAATCCTATCTTCCTCGTGAGGACAGGGTCCACCTGGCCAGGCTGAAATGTGGGCACCATCCAGCCCTCTTAAGCTACCAGAAGAGGCTGGATGACTCCATCGCTGATGCCTGTCCAGGATGCAACACAGCACCCCATACTATTAAGCACATTATGGAAGACTGCATTGCACACAATCACCTATGCCAACAACACAACATACACTCTCTGAAAGCTCTGTGGGAAAGCCCAGTCTCAGCCATGGCCTTCCTAAGGGACTCAGAGCTGTTCGGCCAGACTGCCTAGGGAACTACTACTACTACTACTACTAGATTCAAAGCGAAAATTTCCTAAAGTTGGCAGAAGTGTTTTGTCTCTAGCCTAATAACTCGCCTTGAAGGACTTTTCGTTTTGTATAAATATCGATTTACAATGCAGATACATTTTTTTGTACTCAAAATAAATATTTATGCAAAACAGAAGTCTGTCAAGGCATGCTGACGATCTGAAGGGGAAATATCTGCTAACATGGCTAACCACTCATCAGCTGACCGAGATACAAACACGCAATTATCGAATGTGATCTCGATCTTGGACTGAATCAGCAATTTTAATTGGAAAATAATTTAATCTTTATCACCATACAAGTTTGCACATCTAATTATTTGAAATTCAGTTAAAAACTTGTGCTTAATTTAATTATTAATAGAAAATCAGGATTCAGAGCGAAAATTTCTTGAAGTTAGCAGAAGTGTTTTGCCTCTAGCCTAATAACTCACCTTGAAAGACTTTTGTTTTGTATAAATATCGATTTACTGTGTAGATACATTTTTTTGTACTCTAAATATTTACGTTAAACAGAAGTCTGTCAAGGCGTGCTGATGATCTGAAGGGGAAATACTGTATCTGCTGACATTGGCACATTTTAGCTCTGAAAACTAATATTTTAATTAAGTTATATTAAGTACAATTTTTTTGCGGATTTCAGATAAGCAGGTGTGTATGAGCCACTGTGGTGAAAATTTTTAAAATATTTTCCAGTCAAAAGTGCTGATTCGGTATTTAGTCGCACCGAATCGGGTGAGCTAAGTGAGTAGGAATGAACCCCACTGACTTTGTCCATGAGAATTTTTTTTTTTTTAATTACTTATGAATTTTATTGTGTCCAAGCCTTCCCTAAATTTTACAGTGTTATGCAATAAACTATTTACAGTGGCATTTGAGAAAGGTAAGAGGCAAATGGGATATTGCCACAAATTAGGAACTGGTGGCGTGGAGAAGATTGGTGGCCAAGATGCGTTTCATGTATGAAAATACAGTGGAACCCCAGAATTTGTATGCCTCTCTACTCGTATGACTCGGTTTTCATACAGCTTTTTCGTTCAAAAATCGCTCCAGTTTTCGTATGGCGACCCGCTATTCGCACTAAGAGACGCGGTGTCATAGGTGCCACATGGTCTCCAGTCCTACTTTGTCTTCCACCAGCTACACATCAGTCATACAGGCTCCATTAACCTTTGTGACAAATTACGTCTTTTTGTTAAAAAATTGTGCATCATCGTGGGACCTAAGAAGATTAGTGAGTCAGCTGGAGCTAAAAGAAAAGCAGTGAGAACAACTATTGAGCTGAAAAAAGAACTCATTGCAAAATTTGATAGTAGAGCCCATGTCTCCGATCTTGCCATTCATAATGGTATGGCAAAACCTACCGTTTCATCCATACTAAAGAACAAAGAAGCAATAAAAGGGGCTAATATAGCGAAAGGAGTGATTACTCTTGCTGTGAATAAGTAACCACTTATTGGAGAAATGAAGAAACTATTGCTAGTGTGGATTAATGAAAAACAACTGGCTGGTGATAGTGTTTCTGAAACAATAATTTGTGAAAAAGCTAAGCAGTTGCTTGATGATCTTAAGAAAAATGCCCCTGGAAGCAGTGCTGAAGGTGATGAATTTAAAGCAAGTACGGGCTGGTTTGATAGGTTTAAGAGGCGAAGTGGCATTCATAGTGTTGTAAGGCATGGGGAGGCTGCTAGTGCTAACAAAGAGGATGCTGAAAAGTTTGTTGGGGAATTTAAAAGATTTGTAGAGAGTGAGGGATACACTCCTCAACAAGTTTTTAATTGTAAAACAGGCCTCTTCTGGAAAAAGATGCCTAAGAGGACCTATATTACAAAAGAGGAGAAATCACTGCCCGGATACAAGCCCGTAAAAGACAGGCTTAAACTTGCTTTGTGCTAATGCCAGCGAGGACCTGAAAATTAAACCTTTGCTTGTGTACCACTCAGAAAACCCAAGAGTGTTTAAGAAAAACAATGTGATAAAAAGTATATTTAGTGTAATGTGGAGGTCTAACAGTAATGCTTAGGCAACAAGGCAGTTCTTCACTGAGTGGCTTCATGAAGTGTGTGCCCCTGCTATAAAAAAAATACCTAGAAGAGAAAAGTATATCCCTCAAGGCCCTCCTGGTATTGGACAATGCTCCTGCTCACCCTCCAGACTTGGAGGAAGAATTGGTGGGTGAATACAGCTTCATTAAGGTGATGTTCTTGCCCCCTAACACCACTCCTCTAATCCAATCCATGGATCAGCAGATCATTTCTAACTTTAAGAAACTGTACACAAAGGCACTTTTTCAAAGGTGCTTTGAAGTGACCTCTGACACCGAGCTAACCCTCAGGGACTTTTGGAGGAACCACTTCAACATCCTCCATTGCTTGAGGATAATAGACAAAGCCTGGGGCAAAGTCTCTTTAAGGACTTTGAACTCTGCATAGAGGAATTTGTGGCCAAACTGTGTCCAAGCCAGAGACTTCGAAGGTTTTGAGGCACAGCTTGAACAAGGGGCTGCAGTGGTGGATGATATTGTGTCCCTGGGGAAGTCCATGGGCTTGGAGGTGGACGATGAGGATGTGGAGGAGTTAGTGGATGACCACAAGAATGAGCTGACCACCGAAGAACTCCAACAACTGCACAAGATGCAGCATGAGGAAGTGGCTGTGGAACTTTCTTCTTCAGAGGAGGAGATGAGAAAGGGGAGGATTTCCACTGCAGAAATTAAGGAACTGTTACCACTGGGAGAAGACACACAGCCTGATGGAAAAATGGCATCCTAACACTGCTGTGGTCAACAGGAGCATCAACCTGCTTAATGACAATGTTATTAACCATTTTAGGAAAATCTTGAAAAGTCGTCAACAGCAGACAGCACTGGACATGTTCTTTACCATTAAAGAACCCAAATCAATACCTCAACCCCAAGCATCTCCCCAGCCCCAAGCATCTCCTCTGTCCCAAGAATCTCCTCATCCAAAATGACAGAAAAGAGAAAAAACACCAGAAGGGCAGTTACCTACAGTTTTCATGGAAGGTGATTCCCCTTCCAAAAACTACCACCCTTCTTCCTCCTCTCCACATCCATCCACTTAAGCCATCAGCTCTCCTCATTATAGGTAAGATGCAGTAAAATTATGATTTATATCATCTACAGGGTATAGTTCTTTATTTCAAAGGTTTTATGCATGGATTAATGCAATATACACTGTTTCTTATGGAAAAAAAAAAGTGATTCGGTTTTCGAACAATTCGCAACTCGTACAGCCTCCAGGAACGAATTGTGTACGAATTCCAGGGTTCTTCTGTATCTTCTTCTTTGGGTTACAAATGGCCTTTATAGAGTAAAAGCCTTGGTAAAACTATACTGTGTTGTGCGGCAGGCTGCTTATAGTTTTAGATGAGAGAATAATGGCCGGACTTTTGTGAGAATCCCGGACTTGTACGGGCATTTGTCCGGCATTCGATAATATTGTCCGGCCTCAGCTCGTGTCCAGGAAATCCAAAATCCAGGAAATAGGGGTCCGCCAAATCAAGGTTTGAGTGTATAACTATAACTATATATATATATATATATATATATATACTGTATATATATATACATATATATATATATATATATATATATATATATACTGTATATATATATACATTATATACATACATACATACACAAGGTACCCACAGTACATGAGTTCAGAGTATGCGATCCTCATTGAATGCAAGGACCTATTTTTTTCTGAATCTGAGTGTACTTTTTAACAGTACGCGAGCTGAACTCGCTGTAGGTGAGATGGCAGCGAAGAGTGGCCCAAATCCGGGGTTTACCCCGAGCACACGACATTGCCACCCCAAGAAGCGTCAACCACCAGTGATGGAGAGTGGAGACTTGTTGATGATGGAGCTCAGCCGGGTACTGTGTACCCTAGATAAATTCAAGGAAGAATTCAAGAACATCGAACACTGTCAGTTGTGACTGGAGGAAGTGATGACCTCACTTTGAAGGGTCTATGAACGAAGTGAGTGCATTAGCTAGTGAAAGTGTTGAAAGTGCTGGTGACGAGAGTGGTGTGGAGGGTGGTGCAGGTGCACGCTAGGGTTCCAAGAAAATTTGCCATCAATTCGCCGTCAAACAATAATTAACTTGTTTCCTCCTCGCTATAGTCGCCTTTGAATACATATCTTAGCATCACCCATAGCTGGCTTCATTAATGATGGCGAACTGTCTTGTTACTGTTGTGATGGCGAATTGACCTGACGGTGAATTCTCCTGAAACCCACGCTAGGTGCCTCACCCTGCCTCGGATCCCCTTCTTACCTCCATTAAGCCTGTTGTCCTCTTGGGTTAAGGTGAGCAGCCATATTCTTGTTGATTTAGTTAAGTCATATCATTGCTGATTTAGTAAAGCCATAATCTTGTTGGTTTACTTTATCTTAGGTAATATGTCTTAGACAGTTTCCCTGTACAGTACAATACTTAGGTCTGAAAGGAGTCTCAAGGGTTGCCCATGAAGGGGGGTGCTGCCCATATGTAATTTTTCCCATAAGTTTATGTATTCAGAGTATACAAATTCCTAGTACGTGACGTCCTCTGCCGCCCATATACTCGCGTACTGTGGGTACTTACTTACACATATACTGTACTATATATATATATAGATAGATAGATAGATAGATAGATAGATAGATAGATAGATAGCTATATAGATAGATAGATAGATAGATAGATAAAATCTCTGTTAAAAGGGTTAAACCAATAATCTGCAACAAAACTTATTTATAACAATACTAAATCAGTTAAAAATTTTACCCATATCAGTAACTGATTTAATGACCGAAAATGGTAGTTACACTATTATACATGACTATATCTTAGTTACCCCTAAAATAACCAAATCAGACTGAGTATTTTGACTTGGCCTATAACTGCTATCACTCAAACTTGTCTCCTGAGCTCCCAAGACATTAACTACAGAACAGCACTACTTACAGAAAAAAATATATAAAGAATTGATGAAAAGCCATGAGTTATGGGAAATAAGCAGCAAAATGGCAAAACATTCCAACATCTTAAGCCAGGAACTAAAACCTCTTACTGTATAAAATACTGAAAGAAACTTACACTGTGTCTGAGAGCCTCTGGAGCAGTCCACTTGATAGGAAACTTGCCTCCATCCAACTTCAGGTTCATCTCATGGGCCAGGCCAAAGTCACACACCTTTGCTACTCCCTCCTCACTGATAAGCACATTGCGCGCTGCCAAGTCTCTGTGCACCACCTTCCGAGACTCTAGGTATGCCATCCCACTACATGTGTCACTGAAGGCAATATAAACTCTTTTAATGTTACATGTACTGTACTGCTACTCTATACAACACTGACACTCTATTTACTATTGTTTGTATTGTACTGCCAACTTATAGTTACCTGTATTTATTCTTTCAATATCAGACACAAGATACTCAGGTAATTACAGTGTCTTTTCACTGTTGCATGAATGTTAAACTTAAAATCATGCCAAATAAGATGAAAAGAATGATCCATTCATCCATCATCCAATCCTACGTTGCCCCATGAGGAGAGTAGGAGCCTGAGGCTAGGCAGTTGGTCCTGACATTTAAGATGAGAGTGACCAACCTCACTCATCTCTGAGTGGCATTACGTGAGCAATAAACCCCAACCACCCCTTGGATATAAACCTTCACCGGCTCAATGCGATTGGAGTGCTGTAACTACCCACTAAACCACCAGGTGCCATAATTTGGTTATATGGTTACCACCCAGCATAGTAAATGGTTTCCTGGTGTACAGGAAACCATTAGACTTGTCACTCAGTGCAGAGTCACCCATAGGCAGAAGGAAGAGGAAAGAATGAAAGAAAGAAAGACAAAAGGGGGAGTGTTAAGTCTACCGTAGGCAGAAGGACGAGGAAAGAATGAAGTAAAGAAAGACAGAAGAGGAAGGAAGGAATGGAGAGAGGAGAGGAATGGGCAGACACCTGAGAGCAGCACTACATCGAGTGAGTGGATGGTGAGCGGCCCCACCTATCACAAGAATGATTACAACAAATTATCACAGGACTACTGAGGTCAGATAATTAGGAAAAAGAGAGCAATCAACTGGAATAATGTGTTATCAGGTAAAAACACCTGTTGCTGACAGTCATGCTTAACCCTGGTCTTGCTCTGTCTGGCAAAGCAAACATGTCAACCACAGGTAAAAAACTGCTTCTGTGGGGCCACCCTATAGGTACAGTAAAGTAAACACACCATGTAGGGAACTGACAGCCTTTGTGACTGACAGCACCTCACCAGGGTCAGATCAGAGTTCTTCCCCATGGCAAGGTGTAAGGAAATATGAGGAGCTTTAGTTCCTGGGCAGATGCTGCAGCTGCTTCATTCCACTCAAGGTTTACAGCACCACCATGTGTTGGCTCCTTGTCAGTGCCAAAAACATCAGTAATATTCTATGATGGTTAGAAAGTTATCAGAAAAACACTGGAGGGGAAGAAGGGTTATTGAAAAGTGAGAGCTAAAATTTCATAAATTAAAAAAATGTACGAACCAGGCAAAGTTGATCTGGTCACGTTTGGTGACATGGAGGCGGCCACGGGACCTAAGGTAATCCACAAGTGATCCTTTACTCATGAACTCTGTCACCAACAAGATGCAGGAGTCTTCAAACACCAGACCCAAAAGGTTCACCAAGTTGTTATGCTTTAAGCTCCTGCCAAATAAATAAATTATATATTATAGAATGCATGTAGAGATTGCTTAGTTAGGAATGCTAAAGTGGTGTGTGGTGTGGCAAGAGTAACAACTAAAAAGAAAGGTATGACATGGTGGGATGAAGAGGTTAGAAAGCGGTGGAGGAAAAGAGGAAGAAGTGGCTAGAGTGGTTACAGGACAGGGGTTCAATGGAAATACGAACTGAATATATTGAGAGCAGGAAGCATGAAAAGAGACTAGTAACGAGGACAAAGATGGAGGTAAATGATGATCTAGAAAGAAAAATGAATGCAAATTACCCTGCAAATAGGAGGTTACTCTGGAAAGAGGTGTGGAAATGTAGATGTGACAGCAGAAAGAAACGTGACAGTGTAAAGGATGTAAGTGGCAGATTATTAACCCATGGGGATGATGTAAGGACAAGATGGAAAGAATAATTTGAAGGTCTAATGAATGAGAATGAAGAGAGCAAAGCAATTGTAAACACGACTGGTTTTAGGGGTCTGCAGAGAAGGAAAGCAGTGCCAAGAATCGTGATACTCACATAGGTGAACAACACTGTGATGTGGGTGAAAAATGGAAAAGCAGCTGGAGTTGATGAGGTGTATGCAGAAATGATTAAGTGTAGTGGATAGAGTGGAATGAAGTGCTTGTTGGAGATATGGAAGAAGACATGGATGAGTGAAACTGTGCCAGCAAAAGTGGAAAAAGACTGTGATTGGATCCCAGTACAAAAATACAGGTGAACAAAGTGAGTGCAAGAATTATCAGGACATAAGTTAATTCAGTGTTGTAGGGAAGGTATACAGAAGAATTATAGAGAAAGTAAGAGAGATATCAGAAGCCCTAGTGAGTGATGAACAGAGTGGGTTTAAGAGTGGCAGTGGATGTGTGGATCAAATATTTGCTGTGAGACAGTGGAGAAGGTTTGTGGGTAGGACTATAAGGTGTTTATGGCATTTATGGATCTGAAAAAAGCATATGACAAAGCAGACAGAGAAGGAATGTGGAAGGTTCCACACATGTACGGTGTACATGGTAAGCTGCTAGGTACTGTGAAGAGTTTTTATTTTGGTAGTGAGGCATGTGTATCGGTAAATGGACATCTAAGTGAATGGTTCAAGATTACTGTGGGTGTGCATCAAGGATGTGTGATGTACCCATGGTTGTTCAATATTATATACTGTATATATATATATATATATATATATATATATATATATATATATATATATATATATATATATGGATAGGGTGATGAAAAGGGTAAAAACATAAGTCATGGTGAAGGGGATGGCATTGGTAATGAATGGTGATGGACAGAATATCTCAAATTTGTTGTATGCTGGAAATGCAGTCTATCTATCTATCTATCTATTGCCAGATGCCTTAATCCCGTAAGGGGTGGCCACTAACAAATCGCCTCCATGTTACCCTGTCCCCTGCCATTTCACTGCCCTGCTCCCACCTTACACCCCCCTCTCTCATATACCTCTCCATTCAATCCCTCCATCTCATCCTCTGCCTCCCCTTCCCTCTCCCCCCTCCAATTCACTCACATTTTCCTCATCAGTCTCCCACTCTCCATCCTCTCCACTTGGCCAAACCACCTTAAAGTGTTTCTCCTAACACTTCCTATCACATTCACATCCACACCACAATGCTCTTTCACTTCCTCATTTGTCAGTCTATTTCTCCATGTGACTACACAGGCTCCTCACAAATAACTCATTTCCACTGCTCTCACTCTTGACTTGTGTCCCTCCGCAACATCCAAGCTTCACTTCCACAAGTTAGAGTTGGTATCACAATACAGTCATGTAATAGCTTTTACACTTCCATGCTCACTTCCTTGTTTCTTATCACTGCTTTCAAGGAACCAGCAACCTTTCTTCCTTGTTCTACTCTTTCAAGCACTTCACCCCCCAAACTTCCATCCTTACTCATTACACTACCCAAGTACTCAAATGTACTCACATTTTCCTTTTCCTCCACATCCAACCTCACTGTACATTCACTGACATCACTTCTCTCGAAGACCATAACTTTACTCTTCCCTACATTCACCTTTAGATTCTGTTTCTTACACACTCTCCCAAACTCATCCACCAAGTCTTGCAGCTTCCCTTCGTCTTCACTTAACAACACAGTACCATCTGCAAACAACAGCACAGGGAGTTCCAAAACACTGTCCTCTCTCACCAGGGCCACTCCAACATCCACTGCCCTACCTTGTATCTCTTTTATAACCCCATTCATGTACAGATTGAACCACCATGGAGACATGACACATCTTCACTTAACAACACAGTATCATCTGCAAACAACAGCACAGGGAGTTTCCAGACACTGCCCTCTCTCATTAGGGCCACTCCAACATCTGCTGCCCTACCTTGTATCTCTTTTATAACCCCATCCATGTACAGACTGAACGACCACGGAGGCATGACACATCCCTGTTTCAACCCAACCTTCAAATAGAAAAATTCACTCAGTTCACTATCCACATGCACAGCAGCCTTGGCACCCTCATACATACTCTTCACGGCCTTCAACAACTTCCCATCTACTCCATATATTCTTAATACTTTCCACAATCCTTGCACAGTACAATCCCTGCTATCCAGTATCCAGACAAACGAAATACTCAGAAAAACGGGAAAATTCAAGGGCTGGTAAAAATGTCAGTAAGTTATAACTGTGTGCCAATTTGAATTGACCGCCAAACTGCCATTTTATCGTGTCACGCGAGGCTGGGTGAAGTCGTACTAAGTGAGGTGAAGGCATTTCTGGATAATGTAAATCCCTAGTAAATCCTCTTAACCAGCCCTCCACTTCCCTTTTTCCCCTACTTGAATTCAGTCATCCTCCACTATCTATCTATCTATCTATAGCCCGACGCCCTAATCCCGCAAAGGGTGGCCGCAGACAAAACGCCTCCAAGTCACTCTGTCACCCACCATTTGACTCCCCTCCCCCCAACTCCCCCCCTCTCTCCCTCATATACCTCTCAACTCCATCCCTCCACCTCATCCTCGGTCTACCCCTCCCTCTCCCTCCCTCCACCTCACCTACATACACCCTCTTAGTCAGTCTTTCATTCTCCATCCTCTCCACATGTCCAAACCACCTCAGTGTATTTCTCCTAATCTTTTCAACCACATCCACATCTACCCCACAACGTTCCTTCACTTCTTCATTCGTCAACCTGTCCCTCCATGTCACTCCACATGCTCCTCTCAAGTAACTCATTTCCACTGCTCTCACTCTTGACTTGTTCCCCTCTTGCAAGGTCCATGCCTCGCTTCCATACGTCAGGAGTAGGGATCACAATACCATCATGCAGTGACTTCTTAACTTCCATACTCACCTCCTATTTCTCATCACTGCTTTCAGTGTGCCAACAACCTTCCTTCCCTGCTGTACCCTTTCACGTACTTCATCCCCCAAAGTTCCATCCTTACTCATCACACTACCCAAGTACTTGAATGCACTCACATTCTCCATATCCTCACCATCAACCTCACTGCACACTCTGTGACTTCATTCCTCTCAAACACCATAACTTTACTTTTGTTTACATTAACTTTCAGCTTCCTCCTCCTACACACTGTCCCAAATTCATTCACCAAACCTTGCAACTCCCATTCATCTTCACTCAACAATACTGTATCATCAGCAAACAGCAACACCGGAAGCTTCCAAATCTCACCCTCATTCATTAGGGCCACCCCGACATCCACTGCCCTACCTTGTACCTCCTTTACGACCCCATCCATATATATATTAAACAGCCATGGAGACATTACACACCCCTGTTTCAGTCCCACATTGAGATCAAAGAACTCACTCAGCTCTCCATCCACTCGCACCGTAGCCCTAGCTCCCCTGCATACTCTTCACAGCACTCAACAATTTCCCCTCCACTCCATATATTCTTAATACCTTCCACATACCTTTCCTATCTATTCTGTCATAAGCTTTCTCCAAGTCCATGAAGGCAGCGTACACTTTCCTTCCCTTCTCTAGATACTTCTCCACTAAACATCTTAGAACAAATATCTGATCTACACACCCTTTTCCCTTCCTAAATCCCCTTGTTCTTCTCCAACTAGCTCCTCTGTCATATGCCTAACCCTATCAATGAGTATTCTACCATATATTTTACCAGTCACACTAAGAAGGCAAATACCCCTATGGTTACCACATACTTCTCTCTCCCCTTTTCCTTTGTACAGAGGAACAATTATACCTGATTTCCAGTCCTCTGGAACCCTTCCCTCTTCCCAAGCCAATCTACACAACTTCCATATCCACTCCACAACAATCTCACCCCCATACCTAAGCATTTCACCACACATTCCATCAATTCCTGGGGCCTTTCCCAGCTTAATCTTCTTCATCGCTTCCACTACTTCCGACCTACTGATCTCTCCCTCCCTCCTCTCATCTCTTCTTCTCCCAGCCATTCCCCAACCACTTATACTCACACTGCTCTCACTCTCTACCTTCAACAAATCCTCAAAGTGCTCCTTCCATCTCCTCAATTTCTCTCTCTTCTCCACCAACAATCTATTATTCCTATCTTTCACTCCCCTACTATTTCCCCTTTCACACTGCCTTACTTTCTTTACCTCCTTCCAAAACAATTTCTTACTCTCCCTCCATTTCACACTCAGATTCCTCCCAAACTCTTCATCCACTTTCTTCTTACTCTCCTTCACCAGTCTCTTAACCTCCCTTCTCCTGCTCACATATACCTCTCTCTTCTCTCTCTCATCTTCTCCCCTACCTCTACTCGCCAACCATTCACCATATGCCTTCTTCTTTTGTTCCACAGCTCGTTTCACCTCATCATTCCACCATGCTGTCCCTTGCACACCCTTGCATCTCCTCCTCACTCCACAAACCACCTCACACGCTGCGCTTATCTCTTCCGTGAATATCTTACATACGTCTTCCACCCCTTCCATCTGCTCTAGCTCATACCTTCCCAATCTTTCTTCCACTATGCTCTTATACTCTGTCCTCTTCTCACTATCTTGCAATTTCTCCACTCTTCTCTCAGGAGCTGCTTCCTCCTGTCTTCCCCTTCGCCTCCTCAACCACTTTCTTTGCAGCTCTTCATCTTGGCCATCACTAAGTGATGGTCCGAGACTCCATTCCCCACCCTCTCCACACCCTTGCATCCAACACTTGTCTTCTCATTCGCTCATCCACACACACGTAGTCTATCATTGCCTTCGTTCAACAAGTTCACCATCCATCCTCCTTATTACTCTCCATGTATACCGGTGGATCATCTTATGACTTAAAGTAGGTGTTGGCTATTGCCAACCCCTTACCAGCACAGATGTCCACCAAAGCACTACCATTCCCATCTACTTCGCTGGCACACCCCACTGACCAACCACTCCATCCACTCGTACATTCCCGACTTTGCCATTCATGTCTCCAATCAACAGCACTCTCTCGCTCCTCTCAAACTTGTCCATACATGCTTCTACTTTCGCCTCAAAACTCATCTTTCACTCTTGCCACTCGATCCTCTGTTGGAGCATACACACATACAATCGCCCATGCTTGTATACCTACTTTCATCCTCACCCATACAATCCTTGCACCCACTGTTCCATACTCTCTTATATTCTCCTTCCACTTCTTGCTTATCATCAGACATACTCCCTCTCTTGCCCTCTCATTCTCACTGACTCCCGCACATATACCTACACCGTATTCCCATTCTCTCATCCTTTCACCTTTCCATTTAGTTTCAGTCAATCCACACATATCCACTTTTGCATCCTCAAGCACCTGGACAATCTCTCTCTCTTTCACTTCATCATTCACTCCTCTCACATTCCACGTTCCTACTCTCAGAATGTCCTTTGTCCGTTCCTTAGTCGTCAACGTATGGTCCGTCCGGGTCCGAGGCGCTTTATTTGCTTTTTTAGTTAGTTCTTTTTACGGGGTGGGGCACTAACCCACCACCAACCCTTTTAGTCGCCTCGTACGACAAGCAGGGATACTGGGGGAGTATTCTTGAAACCCCCCTACCCCCAGGGGCTCTCTTGTTGTTGGGTTGCTCTGATGGACGGTAATTTCAACACTCCAAAATGCCTAAAGAGCAAACTAAACGTAAGCGTGTCGTGCTTACCTTGAAACAGAAGCTGGACATATGCAACAGATTTGAAAAAGACGAACATTATAAAACACTGATGACTGAATATAATGTAGGAAATTTAACAATTTATGATATCAAGGCCTAGGCATCCAAGCTCAATGAATTTTTCATGAAAAGCGAGACAAGTAAGTCCATTGAAAAAAGGCATACTCTTCATCATTCGAGTGGTTTTGCTTAGAAAGATCTAGGGGAGCACCTATTTCTGGTCCTCTTATATAAGAAAAAGCAAGAGAGTTTCACAGTAAACGAATAGACAAGTCGAGTGTGATTTCAGTATTGGATGGTTAAAATGTTTCAAAGACAGGGATGGAATTTGTAAACCAGACATCTTGGGAGAGAGCAAATCAACAAACAGCAAACGCCGGTGTTTTTCTTCCTAACGGACCGACTCTAACTTGCACCACATAAATTCATCTTAGAACGCATGTGTGCTGGCAGAGATGAAAAAAAAATGTTAATAGGAATGAAGGTTTACTTTGTTGGAAGAAAAAAAAATAATATGCTTGCACTTCATATGTAAATCATGTACTGTATTTTATTTTGTGCAAAACAGCTGATTGGCGGGTTAAGGGTGGAATGGTGGCAGTCAGTCTGGGCCGGGACCGTAAACAAAACTCACGTGGGGACACAGGTGTCGTGATAATTCACCAATAAATATTCAGGATTTTATTTCTTTAGTTTTCCATTTTTATGAGTACAGTACATCTATCTATCTATAGCCCGACGCCCTAATCCCGCAAAGGGTGGCCGCAGACAAAACGCCTCCAAGTCACTCTGTCACCCACCATTTGACTACCCTCCCCCCAACTCACCCCCCCCTCCCTCATATACCTCTCAACTCCATCCCTCCACCTCATCCTCGGTCTACCCCTCCCTCTCCCTCCCTCCACCTCACCTACATACACCCTCTTAGTCAGTCTTTCATTCTCCATTCTCTCCACATGTCTAAACCACCTCAGTGTATTTCTCCTAATCTTCTCAACCACATCCACATCTACCCCACAATGTTCCTTCACTTCTTCATTCGTCAACCTGTCCCTCCACGTCACTCCACATGCTCCTCTCAAGTAACTCATTTCCACTGCTCTCACTCTTGGCTTGATCCCCTCTTGCAAGGTCCATGCCTCGCTTCCATACGTCAGGATAGGGATCACAATGCCATCATGCAGTGACTTCTTAACTTCCATACTCACCTCCCTATTTCTCATCACTGCTTTCAGTGTACCAACAACCTTCCTTCCCTGCTGTACCCTTTCATGTACTTCATCCCCCAAAGTTCCATCCTTACTCATCACACTACCCAAGTACTTGAATGCACTCACATTCTCCATATCCTCACCATCCAACCTCACTGCACACTCTGTGACTTCATTCCTCTCAAACACCATAACTTTACTTTTGTTTACATTAACTTTCAGCTTCCTCCTCCTACACACTGTCCCAAATTCATTCACCAAACCTTGCAACTGCCATTCATCTTCACTCAACAATACTGTATCATCAGCAAACAGCAACACCAGAAGCTTCCAAATCTCACCCTCATTCAATAAGGCCAGCCCCACATCCACTGCCCTACCTTGCACCTCCTTTACAACCCCATCCATATATATATTAAACAGCCATGGAGACATCACACACCCCTGTTTCAGTCCCACATTGAGATCAAAGAACTCACTCAGCTCACCATCCACTCGCACCGTAGCCCTAGTTCCCTCGTACATACTCTTCACAGCACTCAACAATTTCCCCTCCACTCCATATATTCTTAATACCTTCCACATACCTTGCCTATCTATTCTGTCATAAGCTTTCTCCAAGTCCATGAAGACAGCATACACTTTCCTTCCCTTCTCTAGATACTTCTCTACTAAACATCTTAAACAAATATCTGATCTACACACCCTTTTCCCTTCCTAAATCCCCCTTGTTCTTCTCCAACTAGCTCCTCTGTTCTTCTCCAACTAGCTCCTCTTTCATATGCCTAACCCTATCAATGAGTATTCTACCATATATTTTACCAGTCACACTAAGAAGGCAAATACCCCTATGGTTACCACATACTTCTCTCTCCCCTTTCCTTTGTACAGAGGAACAATTATACCTGATTTCCAGTCCTCTGGAACCCTTCCCTCTTCCCAAGCCAATCTACACAACTTCCATATCCACTCCACAACAATCTCACCCCCATACCTCAGCATTTCACCACACACTCCATCAATTCCTGGGGCCTTTCCCAGTTTAATCTTCTTCATCGCTTCCACTACTTCCGCCCTACTGATCTCTTTCTCCCTCCTCTCATCTCTTCTTCTCCCAGCCATTCCCCAACCACTTATACTCACACTGCTCTCACTCTCTACATTCAACAAATCTTCAAAGTGCTCCTTCCATCTCCTCAATTTCTCTCTCTTCACCACCAACAATCTATTATTCCTATCTTTCACTCCCCTATTATTTCCCCTTTCACACTGCCTTACTTTCTTTACCTCCTTCCAAAACAATTTCTTACTCTCCCTCCATTTCACACTCAGACTCCTCCCAAACTCTTCATCCACTATCTTCTTACTCTCCTTCACCAGTCTCTTAACCTCCCTTCTCCTGCTCACATATACCTCTCTCTTCTCTCTCTCATCTTCTCCCCTACCTCTACTTGCCAACCATTCACCATATGCCTTCTTCTTTTGTTCCACAGCTTGTTTCACCTCATCATTCCACCATGCTGTCCCTTGCACACCCTTGCATCTCCTCCTCACTCCACAAACCGCCTCACACGCTCCGCCTATCTCTTCCGTGAATATCTTACATACGTCTTCCACCCCTTCCATCTGCTCTAGCTCATACCTTCCCAATCTTTCTTCCACTATGCTCTTATACTCTGCCATTTTCTCACTATCTTGCAATTTCTCCACTCTTCTCACAGGAGCTGCTTCCTCCTGTCTTCCCCTTCGCCTCCTCAACCACTTTCTTTGCATCTTTACCTTGGTCATCACTAAGTGATGGTCCGAGACTCCATTCCCCCACCCTCTCCACACTCTTGCATCCAACACTTGTCTTCTCATTCACTCATCCACACATACGTAGTCTATCATTGCCTTTCGTTCAACAAGTTCACCATCCATCCTCCTCATTACTCTCCATGTATACCGGTGGATCATCTTAAGACGAAAGTAGGTGTTGGCTATTGCCAACCCCTTACAAGCACAGATGTCCACCAAAGCACTACCATTCCCATCTACTTCAGCTGGCACACCCCACTGACCAACCACTCCATCCACTCGTATATTCCCAACTTTGCCATTCATGTCTCCAATCAACAGCACTCTCTCGCTCCTCTCAAACTTGTCCATACATGCTTCTACTCTCGCCCAAAACTCATCTTTCACTTTTGCCACTCGATCCTCTGTTGGAGCATACACACATACAATCGCCCATGCTTGTATACCTACTTTCATCCTCACCCATACAATCCTTGCACCCACTGTTCCATACTCTCTTATATTCTCCTTCCACTTCTTGCTTATCATCAGACATACTCCCTCTCTTGCCCTCTCATTCTCACTGACTCCCGCACATATATCTACACCATATTCCCATTCTCTCACCCTTTCACCTTTCCATTTAGTTTCAGTCAATCCACATATATCCACTTTTGCATCCTCAAGCACCTGAACAATCTCTCTCTCTTTCACTTCATCATTTACTCCTCTCACATTCCATGTTCCCACCCTAAGAATGTCCTTTGTCCGTTCCTTAGACGTCAACGTATGGTCCGTCCGGGTCCGAGGTGCTTTATTCGCTTATTTAGTTAGTCCTTTTTACGGGGTGGGGCACTAACCCACCACCAACCCTTTTAGTCGCCTCGTACGACAAGCAGGGATACTGGGGGAGTATTCTTGAAACCCCCCTACCTATTCTTGAAACCCCTCTCCTGGTGGTGTAGTCACACCCGTGTGGGACACACCAAGCATTAATCCTCTAGGTCTTAAGTTAAGCAGCAGTATTTATCCCTCCCCCCTCTCCCCTTCCCCCTCCCTCCCACTCCCCACTCCTCCCCTCCTACTCCCTCCTCCTTTGTCACGTGTATTTTTAGATTCAGGTCATCCTTTGTTGTGTTCCACTCCCTGCTGCAGGTGACCCTAAGTTAAGCTGCAGGTAAAAATTCAGGTCATCCATTGTTCTGTGTGCCACTACCTGCTGCGGGTGTGCATAAAAGACCTCTACCCTTTACGTTTCTGTCTTGCTCTGTCTGAAGATGTAATATACGAAAGTACTCACTGTCGCTCCTTTCATTTCTCTCGTGGTTAGTTAGCATACATATCTTCATGGTGAAGTGAAGTCTCTGCATATATATACGTGTCAAGTGGGGTTGGTGGAGGATTAGTGCCCCTCCCTGTAAAACAATTAACTCTAAGCCCTTGGTCATCCCGTTTGGGATACATGGCGTCTGGCAATGATGAATGAATGAATGAATGATATATATATATATATATATATATATATATATATATATATATATATATATATATATATATATATATATATATATATATATATATATATATATATATATATATATATATATATATATATATATATATATATATATATATATATACACACACACACACGAGGTGCTACCCAAAAGTTCCAGTAATTTGAACAGAGGGAGTCAACCGTTTGCAGTTTTGCCTTTTGCCACTAGGAGGAGTCAGCAACACCCCTTGTGCATCAGTGTGGCTCCGTCCGTGTCTGTGAGTGGATATGTTGTTGAGCTACGCCTACTATTGTAACGTGGTGTGTAGGTGGTTTGGTGATTTTGCAATGTCAGACCTCATGGAACAAAGAACCTGCATCAAGTTCTGCTTCAAGATCAACAAGAAGGCTGCAGAAACTCACCTGTTGCTTCAGCAAGCCTTTGGTGACAATGTCATGTCCCAAAGCAGAACATTTATCTGGTACAAGCGGTTCAAGGAAGGACGAAAAAAGAGCGTCAAGTTCGCAGTAATGTCAAGTCGATGTTGATTATTTTCTTCAATATCCAAGAGATTGTGCCCAAGAAATTCATCCCACCCAGTGAATCTGTCAGCGGAAAGTTTTACTGTGAATTTGCAGCGTCTGAGGGAGAACATCCGCCGCAAACGTCCAGAACAGTGGAAGAACAAGAATTGGGTCCTGCATCATGACAACGCCCCCGCCCACACATCAATTGTTGTCCGGGAGTTCCTAGCTTCCACTAACACGGCAGTCATTCCCCACCCACCCTATCTGCCTGACCTTGCCCCCTGTGACTTTTTCCTGTTTCCTAAGTTGAAATTACGAATGAAAGGGCGTTGATCTGACTCGATTGATGAGATCTAGACAGGATCACAGGATGTGCTCAAGACCATCACTCCTGAGGCCTTCCAGGGATGCATGGACTCATGGAAAAAATGCTGGGACCACTATATACATGCCCATGGGGACTACTTCGAACGTGACAGTGAAAACTAGGAGGTAAGGTAACTTATTTTCCCATAATATTCAAATTACTGGAACTTTTGGGTAGCACCTCGTATGTGTGTATCCATCCATACATCCATCATCCAATCCTACATTGCCCCATGACAGCGTAGGAGCCCGAGGCAAGGCAGTTGGTCCCGACATTTAAGATGAGAGTGACCAGCCTCACTCATCCCTGAGTGGCATTACATGAGCAATCAATCCCAACCACCCCTTGGATATAAACCTTCATTGGCTCAATCCGACTGGAGGGCAATAATTACCCACTAAACCACCAGGCACCAAAATTTGGTTATATGGTTACCACCCACCGTGGTAAATGGTTTCCTGGTGCACAGGAATCCATTTGGCTTGTCACTCAGTGTAGAGTCACTCACAGGCTGAAGGAAGTGGAAAGAATGAAGGAAAGAAAGACAGAAGTGGGAGTGTAACGTCACCTGTAGGCAGAAGGACAAGGAAAGAATGAAGGAAAGAAAGACACAAGAGAATGGAAGGAAAGAAGGATGGAGAGGAAAGGGCAGACACCCGAGAGCAGCACTACATCGAATGAGTGGATGGTGAGCGTCCCCACCTACCACAATGTGTGTATATTATATATATATATATATATATATATATATATATATATATATATATACACTCAACCCTCGGCTATCACGGGTTCTGCTATAGCGTATCTCGCTATCACGCCTATATAAAAAACTACCCAAATACCTTTATCACGCACTAAATGCCTGCTATCACGCACCGCAAATGTTCAAAAATTTCAAAAAGGCCAGGCTGCAGTGCTCCACCCAGCCAACAAAAGCTTCACTCCGTGATTGGTCGTGTGACATCAGCACCAGCCGAGCACTGATTGGCCGCCTGACCGAGTCTCCTGCCTGCCAAACCATTCAAGTGCGCGCCCTCAGACCGTGAACAGTGATAGAGAGAACAATAACCTTTTTTATGATATGACCATGGCCAACGTACCCCCTCCCCGTCCCCCTACCATCACCCAACATAATGCTGCGGCACCTGGCAGGGAAATAAAGAAGAGGAAGAACCTAAGTTATGCAGATAAACTGGAAATGTGAAACTTGTAGAGAATGGTGAGACCAAGCGAAGTGTGGGGAAGAAACACAACATCAATGAATCAACTGTGAGGGGTATTTATAAGAATTGTGATCACATCATAAAACATGATCATTTTTAGACTATTATATATTAATATGTGGTACAAAAAAGGTATCTTAGGGGTAAATATTGAGGTCATGGCACCAATTAGAATTATTACCATAAGTTCTTCAATTCGGCTATCACGGTTTCAGCTATAGCGCAGCCATAGCGGGACCAATTGGGAGTAGCCGAGGGTTGAGTGTATATATATATATTATATATATATATATATATATATATATATATATATATATATATATGTATATAATGTATATATATATATATATATATATATATATATATATATATATATAATGTATATATATATATATATATATATATATACAGGTAACTCGCATGGAACACGATCTCGCGGAACACGCTCGCAATTATACACGGTAAGGGCTGGGATACATATAAGACAACGTAAGATTAAAAAACCATCATGAAAACTACAAATTAACGCAGGAGAGGCCTTTGAAAGATCAAATCCTCGAACGTCACCGCAGCGCGCGGTTTGTTTTGATTACATGACGATCTAGGCGGGAAATTATTCAATGAGTGAGACATTCCCGAGTACAGTAGCACAGTATTTGTAAGTTAAATATTTAGAGTACTGTACTGTTCTGGTAAGTTTATGTGCAACTTAAAGTACTATTAAATAACGTTAAAGCAAGAAATAAAGTCTTATAACCAGTTTACCTGATAAGCGTCAGAATATTGCCTTTTTTATTTGTTCGTTTTTTCCACAGTACTGTACAGTATTTGTAAGTTAAATATTTACTGTTCCCGTACATACTGTACTTGTAAGCACTTAAATAAAGTTAATAATTAAATAAAGCCTTGTAACCAGTTAACCCGAATTATATGATTACCCATGATCGGCGTCGGAATATTGTCTTTTTTGTTTGTTCGTTAAACTCTTATTGTACTGCTTTTCTACAGTACTGTATTTGTAAGTTAAATATTTACTGTTCTGGTATGTATTTGTAAGCAATTAAAGCATCAAATAAAGCCTTGTAACCAGTTAACCTGATTTATATGATTACCCATGATCGGCGTCGGAATATTGCCTTTTTTGTTTGTTTGTTAAAGACTTATAATAAGAGAAAAATACATTTTTGTCTTAATATCTTTACCTATTTGCTCAGGTTTGCTGTAATGGTTTGGATCATTTGATGCAATGCAAATTGTAGAAAACTGTAAAAACTTTCGGGAAGTGAACGAAAATCTGGGACATGAGACGGACCTTGACTTCACCCTCTCATGTGTCATCTGTCAGTTCACCACCTGCTATCGTGATGAGTGGATGTACGATTTTTTCGCTCGTGGCCATGCCTAACCACGCATAGTTACATCCATTATCTCGACCCAGACAGAAAATACAATCTTTTTCCTCCCTTGCAAAACACAAACAACCACCCTGTTTACAAGACAGCAATATATATTGCGAAATTAACAAGGTAAAATGATAGAGAAAGATGAACATGTTATGACGGAAGAAGTACGTTTTCCACGTCTGTAAACGTATTTATTTCTGCTTTGTATCTGTATTCGTAATAATTAGACTTACTGTTAGTTCTGAAACTGCATTACGATTCTATTTTTAGCCATACTCGTGGTGTGGGAGCTGGACGTTGTGACATAACTTCCTTATTGCTAATCGGACTGACCCTCCACTTTATTCTCCCGTGGCAGAGTCTAGCCTTGGAGGACGTGCAGTTTTCTCATTTAGGACTGAAAATTCAACTCTTTCGCTCCCTTTTCCAAGCGTGGGCACAACGATAACGTAAAAAATAACTCGAAACTACCATAAACATACATCAAAAAGGTGAAAGTGTATTCATAACATTTTTTTTTTCCAGCCATTCCTAACAGATTATGTACTGAAATCATTCGATATCACAGCACTGCATTTCTAAGTTAAATATGTACTGTTCTGGTATGTACTTGTAAGTTAAAGCACTGGTACCAGTTAACCTGATTTATATGATTACCTATGATCGGCGTCGGAATGTTTCCTTGTGTTTACGTACAGTATTTGTGTGTTGAAGTTTTGCTCTGGAGTACTGTATTTGTGAGTTATAACATTAAATAAACCTTCTAACCACTTAAAGTGCATTCTAGTGATTACCAGTGACAGAAAACAGCAAAACAACACATTTGGGGGGTCTAGGGAGCAAAATATGGAGTAGTTTAAATATACGCGATTTCGCACCTAACACTGCACGGTAGGAACGAAACCCACGTGTTCCGTGCGAGTTACCTGTATATATAATGTATATATATATATATATATATATATATATATATATATATATATTGTATATATATATATATATATAGAGAGAGAGAGAGAGAGAGAGAGAGAGAGAGAGTAAGAGATGGATAGATAGACAGATAGATAGATTAATTCAAATAGATAGATAGGTAGATAGATAGATAGATAGACAGACAGACAGATAAATATCTATCTATCTATCCATATACTGTAGTGCATATATATATATCTCTCGTTTTGTTTTGTTTTTAAAGGCTCCAACATGCTTGCATGCGTTGGACTTAGTCACCTAATGGCAGCTCTCCACGCTGCATGATCCATTGCAACCTCCCTGTTCAGTCCCTTAACCCTGAGGTCACACTTAATGACCTCGTCTCATGTCTTTCTGGGTCTACCCCTCATAACCCCACCCCCAATATTAACACTTCTCACCTTCCTCACCCAATTATCATCCCCCATCCTCTCCACATGTCCAAACCACCTCAATCTACCTCTCCTCAACACAACACCAATACACTCCAGTTCCATCCTACCTCTCAACTCTTCCATCGTAAACCCAGTCCCCCCGGACCTTGCACGCACGGACGCACTGAACAGCCACATAAGCATTGTCATTTCTGTACGTCTGAGCCAGCGAATATCCTCCTCCTTTACTGCCCAGGTCTCACTACCATACAGCATTACACTCCTAACACATGCTGCATACAAAGACCCCTTAGCACGTAGGGAGAGCCCTCTCAATGTCAGAAGAGGCAAGAGCTCCCTGAACTTCTTCCAACCACTTCTCACCCTAGCCACAGAGCTAGCTCCAGCCCCACCTCCAGCACACAACATGTCTCCCAAATAACAAAACTCTTCCACACACTCAAGAGATTCACCAGCAAGTTCAATCCTTTCATGCCTGACAAATTCCACCTGCTCTCCCCGACACACCATACACATAAAATCAGCATTATCTCGCAGTCTACCTCTGATACCACTACAACTCTTGTGCACCCATTTATCACAAACACCGCACAAGATAGAATTACTTCCCACATCCTTGTGGCAAACTGCACATAGCCAATCTTCCTCGTCTTTAACAGTACTGCCACCAATCCTAGATATCACTTTTGTTTTATCTGCATTTACCCTTAAGCCCTTGTGCCCCATACCATCTCTCCACTTCCTAAACCTTTCCTCCGCCTCCCTTTCGTTCTCTGCAATCAACACCAAATCATCAGCGTACATCTCCCACGGGAGTCCGTTTCTGAAGTCATGTAAGAGAGCTTCATGTATCATGATAAACAACATGGGACTCAAAACTGACCCCTGATGCACACCAACATCCACGGAAAACTCATTACTCAAATCTCCATTCACTCTTACCTGGGTGCGAGCACCTACATACATAGCCCTAACTATCCTAACCAGCCACTTCTCCAAGCCAAGCTTTCTCATCGCCCACTTCACCACCTCTCTAGGGACTCTGTCAAAGGCCATTTCCAAATCAACAAAAACAAAATACAGATCCCTTCTCCTACCAATATATTTTTCCTGAAGCTGTCAGTGGTCCCCCTACCTGGCAATAACCCAAACTGCATCTCATCAATATTCAATCTTTCTCTAATCATACCTTCTAAAACTCTCTCCATTACCTTCATTATCTGATCTAAAAGCTTTATACCTCTATAGTTTCCTCTTTCCAGGGCATCACCCTTCCCTTTATACACATTTACAATTACACTCTTCAGCCAATCATCTGGGACAACACACTCATAAATAATCATATTTATCAGGTCAGTGACTAACCTCACCCCTATATCTCCTGAAGCCTTCAACATTTCGGTAGTCAACCCAGACACACCTGCTGCCTGCCCCACCTTCATCCTGCCCATTGCCTCACTCACAGTAGCAGCATCAATCAAAGGCCAAGGGCCAAACACTGGATCTGCTTTCTCCAAACCTTCCCTGTCCCAGTCAAACTCCTCACTCAACAACCAGCTATAATGCTCTCTCCATGCATCTTTAATATCCTCACTGTTCACCATTACCCTTCCTTCATCATTCTTCACATACTGCTCACTTATAATATCCCAATTATCCCTCTTCATCTGATTTGCCACCTTAAATATCATATTTTTCCTTTCCCCATGATTTAGGCTATGAAGTAGAAGTCTCTGTGACTCAGACCTCGCCCTGTATACCTCTCTTCTAGCCCTACGCTTGGCAGCCAAGTATTCCTTCTTGTTACCACCCTTCTTCCATTCCCAGAAAAGCCTTCTTTTCTCCTTAACTGCAGCTTCTACACCCTCATCCCACCACCAGGTTACTTTATGTCTTGGTGGTCCTTTTGTCCAACCGCATGTTACATCAGTAACTCTCAAGAGATTGTTCTTGAGGGCTCTGTACTGTTCATTAATGCCTCTGTCTACAGCTCCCTGTTCTGCCACCACTCTCCTCATCTCGCTACAAAAGGCATCCCTTACTACTTGGTTTTTCATCTTCCATATTTTCCTCCTAGGTACATAAGTCCTCTTTTTCATCACTTGTTCTTTAAGCACCATATCACAAATCAATAGTTTGTGCTGCTGCACATACTCCTCACTTCCTATAACATTTACATCCCTATATATATATATATATATATATATATATATATATATATATATATATATATACATATTATATATATATATATATACATATATATATACAGTACAAGTCCTATTATTCGGCATCTATGGGACCGTGATGATGCCGAGAAATTGGATTTGCCAAATAATCAAAAACCATCCCACTCAGTACCCTAAATATATTGGTGAACACTGTCATCACCACTTATAGTATTACAACTGTGTTTGGAGAGAGTACTGTATAGTGTACAATATTGTAATCAATACAGAACTATACCTGAATCTGAAATATATGTATATAAATTAGTAAACATATACAAGTGTAATGACACAGTAGGCCTACAAGTCAGATAACACTTCCTGGATGGCCAAAATGATACGAATATTACCTACCAGCTCGGTACATCACCTGTATTGGTGAACTCATCACTACTTATATTATTACAAATATGTTTGGAGTGAGTACTGTATATAGTACTTTTTCCAAACACAAAATAATCTACCTATCTATTGCCAGACGCCTCAATCCCGTTTGGGGTGGCCACAAACAAATCGCCTCCAAGTCGCCCTGTCCCCCGCCATTTCACTGCCCTGCTCCCAACTCACACTCACCTCTCTCATATACCTCTCCACCCCATCCCTCCATCTCATCCTCGGCCTCCCCCTCCCTCTTCCCCCCTCCACCTCACTCACATACACTCTTTTCGTCAGTCTTTCACCCTCCATCCTCTCCACATGGCCAAACACAAAATAAAATAGTCGGAAAATTACATAAACTAAAGTGAGGGAATATGAATTGGTAAGGTCTTTCTGATGAAAGTTAAATGTACATTTAGCACTCATTCTTTTGCTCGTTTCTTTGTTTACATGTGAAAAGGAGAGTATTGATGCAAACAGTAATGTATTCCATTAACCCCTTAATAACCTCCGGCATCGAACAACCTTTACAGTACTAATGTCAGTGATGTCGAGTTAGTGAGCTATGAAAAAAACTATGAACAATTATGGGAAGAGAACGAAGGTCACTGGTACGTTTAAACGACTCTACGCTATGATTCCAAGCAGTCAGGGGGTCAGTAAATCTCAGATGTTTTCACCCATTTGGTAAATGCACTGTAACTTTGTAATTTCTCCCATGAATCATAACGAATCATAGCATGGGTTTAGGAAGCTAAATAACACATTGGCAGGTGCACCAGATGATTATCTTCACATCTTTAAGAAAATGGAAGAAATTTAATCCCTCTCTGAGTACGTAGAGTAAGTTTCTTCCATTCTTCTGAAATCAATTTATTTTTTTTAAAGATGTGAAGATAATTGTCTGACTCACCTATCATTGTGTTATTTAGCCTCTAAACTCATGCTGTGATATCGCTATAAGTCACGGAAAAATTGATAAAGTTATGATGTGGTGTGTGGAAAGAAGAGAAGATGGAGGGGGGTGCACGGAACAGCGTGGTGGAATGAAGAGGTGAAACAGGCTGTGGCACAAAAGAAGAAAGTATACAATGAATGGATGAGAAATAGGGGCGTGGAAGAAGTTGAGAGGCGGAAGAGAGAGTTATATGTGGAAAGAAAGAGAGAGGTGAAAAGATTAGTAAGAGAGAGTAAAAAGAGAGTGGATGAGGAATTTGGAAGGAATTTGAGTGTAAAGTGGAGGGACTGTAAGAAAATGTTCTGGAGAGAGGTGAAAAAAGTAAGACAGGGTGGAAGTGAAGTTAGCAGGAGAGTGAAAGATAAAAATGGTAGATTACTAGTGGAGAAGGGAGAAAAAGTGAGAGATGGAGAGAACACTTTAAGGAATTGTTGAACGTAGAGGATGGAAGTAATGCGAGTATAAGTGGCTGGGGAATGGCTGGGAGAAGGAGGGAGGTGAGAAGTCAGGAAGAAATCAGTGGGATAGAAGTTGTGGAAGCAATGAAGAAAGTTAAATCGGGGAAAGCCCCAGGAATTGATGGAGTGTGGGGTGAAATGCTGAAGCATGGGGGAGAGATAGTAGTAGAATGGATGTGGAAGATGTGCAGATTGGCCTGGGAGGAAGGTAGAGTCCCGGAGGATTGGAAGTCAGGTATAATTATTCCCTTGTACAAAGGAAAAGGGGAAAAAGAAGTGTGTGGTAATCATAGGGGCATTTGTCTTCTTAGTATAATAGGAAAAGTGTATGGTAGGATACTTATAGACAGAGTCAGAGAATGAACAGAGAAATTAGTTGGAGAAGAACAGGGAGGCTTTAGGAAGGGAAGAGGTTGTGTAGATCAGATATTCATTCTTAGATCTTTAGTGGAAACATTTCTAGAGAAGGGAAAGAAGTTGTATGCAGCTTTCATGGATTTGGAGAAAGCATATGACAGGGTGGATAAACAAGGATTGTGGAAAGTGTTAAGAATATATGGAGTAGATGGGAAGTTGTTGAATGCTGTGAAGAGTATGTACGATGGTGTGAAGGCTGCAGTGCATGTGGATGGTGAACTAAGTGAATTTTTCTCTTTGAAAGTTGGTTTGAAACAGGGATGTGTCATGTCTCCATGGTTGTTCAATCTGTACATGGAGGGGGTAATAAAAGAGGTACAAGGTAGGGTAGTGGATGTTGGAGTGGCCCTGGTGAGAGAGGATAGTGTTTGGAAACTCCCTGTACTGTTGTCTGCAAATGATACTGTGTTGTTGAATGAAGACGAAGGGGAGCTGCAAGGCTTGGTGGATGAGTTTGAGAGAGTGTGTAAGAAACGGAATCTAAAGGTGAATGTAGGGAAGAGTAAAGTGATGGTCTTTGAGAGAGGTGAAGTTAGTGAATGTACAGCGAGGTTGGATGGTGAGGAATTGGAAAATGTGAGTACGTTTAAGTACTTGGGTAGTGTGATGAGTAAGGATGGAGGTTTGGAGGGTGAAGTGCTTGAAAGGGTACAGCAGGGAAGAAAGGTTGCTGGTTCTTTGAAAGCAGTGATAAGAAACAGGGAAGTGAGCATGGAAGTGAAAAAGTTACTACATGACAGTATTATGATACCAACTCTAACGTACGGAAGTGAAGCTTGGACACTGTTGGAAGGACACAAGTCAAGAGTGAGAGCAGTGGAAATGAGTTATTTAAGAGGAGCCTGTGGAGTCACGTGGAGAGACAGGCTGACGAATGAGGATATAAAGGAGCGTTGTGGTGTTGATGTGGATGTGATAGGAAGCGTTATGAGGAACACACTGAGGTGGTTTGGCCATGTGGAGAGGATGGAGGGTGAAAGACTGACGAAGAGAGTGTATGTGAGTGAGGTGGAGGGGGGAAGAGGGAGGGGGAGGCCGAGGATGAGATGGAGGGATGGGATGGAGAGGTATATGAGAGAGGGGGGTGTGAGTTGGGAGCAGGGCAGTGAAATGGCGGGGGACAGGGCGACTTGGAGGCAATTTGTTTGTGGCCACCCCAAACGGGATTGAGGCATCTGGCAATAGATAGATAGATAGATGATGTATTTACCAAATGGGCGAAAACATCTGAGATTAACCGACCGCATGACTACTTGGAATCGTAGCGTAGAGTCGTGTAAACATACCAGTGACCTTCATTCCCTCCCCATAATTGTTCAGTTTTCTTTATAGCTCACACTATCTTGACATCACTGACATCGGTACTGAACATGGTTGTTCAGTGCCGGAGGTTATTAAGGGGTTAATGGGATATATTACTGTTTGCATCAATACTCTCTTTCACATTAAACATATAAACTAACAAAAGAATGAGCTCAATGTACGTTTAACTTTCATCAGAAAGACCTTAGCAATTGATATTCCTCCAGTTTGCTTTTAAGTATTTTTCTGACTTTAAGTTAGATTAGGTTTGGTTAAATTATTAGGTACAGTTAAACTCAGTTAAGTTTAGTTAAACAGGACAGTCCCTTCCACCATTATGCTGAGGAATAAAAATACTAGAGCTGTCACAGCCGTACAGCTAAAAACAACTGGGAAACTAATTTAACATGCAACATTTATTTATGGGTAATGCATTACAGTATCAGTGGTTCATGGGCTACGCAATTACTGGTAAATATCATCTTCAGGAAGATGTCAAGAATGAACGAATTTCAAGAATTAGCGAGGGGGCTTGGAACTTAACCCTCGCTAATTTGGTAGGGGTGGTTACTGTACTGTATGATACTGTTCAGTATTGTAATCAATACAGTACTATACCTGAATCTGAAAAAATATAGAAATTAGTGAACATACAGAAGTGTAATGAAACATTAGGCTTATAAGTCACAGATAACATTTCCTGGACTGCCGAGATAATTCTGAACATCTGCCGAACAATCAAAGATTTTCGTAAATGGGACTATTTCTCAAAACTGCCGAAATGTCGGATCTACCGAATAATCAGCTGCCGAATAATAGGACTTTTACTGTATATATATATATATATATATATATATATATATGTCTATCTATCTATCTATAGACAGAGGGTGAAGTGCTTGAAAGGGTACAACAAGGAAGAAAGGTTGCTGGTTCCTTGAAAGCAGTGATAACAAACAGGGAAGTGACTATGAAAGTGAAAAAGCTACTACATGACAGTATTATGATACCAACTCTAATGTATGGAAGTGAAGCTTGGACCTTGTTGAAGGGACAAACGTCAAGAGTGAGAGCAGTGGAAATGAGTTATCTGAAAGGAGCCTGTGTACTCACATGGAGAGACAGACTGACAAATGAGGAAGTGAAGGAGCACTCTTGTGTGGATGTGGATGTGATAGGAGCAATAGGAGAAACACACTGAGGTGGTTTGTCCAAGTGGAGAGGATGGAGAGTGAGAAACTGACGAGCAGAGTGTATGTCAGTGAGGTGGAGGGGGGGGAGAGGGAGGGGGAGGCCAAGGATAAGATGGGGGGATGGAGTGGAGAGGTATATGAGAGGGGGGTGTGAGCTGGGAGCAGGGCAATGTAATGGCGGGGGACAGGGTGATATGGAGGCAATTTGTTTGTGGCCACCCCTTATAGGATTAAGGCATTTGGCAATAGATATATCTGCATCCATCATCCAATCCTAAGTTCCCCCATGAGGAGTGTAGGTGCCCAGGGCTAATCAAGTTGGTCCTGACATTTACGATGAGAGTGACCAGCCTCACCCATCCCATAGTGGCATTACGTAAGCAATAACTTCAACCACCCCTTGGATATAAACCTTCACTGACTCAATCTGAATGGGGTGATGCAATTACCCACTAAACCACCAGGTACCATAATCTGGTTATATGGTTACAACCGTGCTCAATACTGCATCATCCTTGAACATGCCTGGGGTTTCATTCACTCAGGATTTATCTTGGAAAGATGATATCACATCTCTTGTAAAATCTGCTTCCAAGAGATTAGGTATGCTAAGCCAACTCCGTACCTTCTTTATCCCTGCACAGTTGTTGATTTTATACACAGATTTTATTCGCCCCTGTGTAGGGTACAACTCTCATGTGTGGGGAGGCTCCCCACATACAGCTCTTCTCAATAGCGTGGAGTCAAAGGCTTTTTGTCTCATTACTCTCCTTCTCTTACTGGCTCCCTTCATCCTCCGTCTCTTCACCACAGAGTTGCCTCTTTATCTCTTTTCTGTCGCTACATTCATGGTCACCGCTCCTCTGAAATGTCTGCTTGAATCCCTCCACCACTACGATGGGTGCGTAGCACCCATCTTGCAACAAACTCTCATCCCTTTTCTGTCCAACTCTCTAAATCAAGAGTTAACCATTGCTCCTAGTCCTTCATTTATGCAACAGGTCAACTCTGGAACTGTCTCCCTCTGTCTGTCTTTCATACTTCCTATGATCACCAGCCTTTCAAACAGTGTGTCCAGGCTTCTCGAAATGAACGGATCTTAAATTAGGCTCTCTTTTGTATTGTTTTTGTTTTTTCTTGGAAGGAACCATTTTGCGGGCTCCTAGCCTTTGGTTCCTTCTTCCTCACATACAAAAAAAAAAAAAAAGTCTAGTAAATGGTTTCCTGATGTACAGGAAACCATTTAGCTTGTCACTCAGTGTACAGCTACACACAGGCAGAAGAAAAGAGGAAAGAATGAATAAAAGACAGACAAAAAGGGGAGTGTACCCATAGTCAGAAGGACGAGGAAAGAATGAAGTAAAGACAGAAGAGGAAGGAAGGAAAGAAGGGAGGAGAGGAAAGGGCAGACACCTGAGAGTGCACTACATCAAGTGAGTACATATTTCTATCTATCTATCTATCTATCTATATACATATTATATATATACATATCTATCTACCCCCTGTGGGTAGGGTTTTTTTTTCAAGAATACTCCCCCAGTATCCCTGCTTGTCGTAAAAGGCGACTAAAAGGGTTGGCGGAGGGTCAGTGCCCCTCCCCGGAAAACAACTAACTAAAAAAACAAACAAGAAGCCTCGGAGAAGGACTGACCAAACGATGACGACCCAGGACCGGACAAAGGACTTGGTAATGGCTACATGGAATGTAAGAGGAGCGAATGATGAGGTGAAAGAGAGAGAGATTGTCCAGGTGCTTGAGGATGCGAAAGTGGATGTATGTGGAATAACTGAAACAAAATGGAGAGGAGAAAGTGTGAGAGAATGGGACTATGGATGGGGTATATGTGCAGGAGTAGGTGAGAATGAGAGGGCAAAGGAAGGAGTATGTATAGTTGTGAGTAAAAGATGGAAGAGGAGCACAAGACAGTATGGATCAGTTGGGTCAAGGATTGTGTGGGTAAAGTTAAAAGTTGGAATACAAATGTGGGCGATTGTGTGTGTGTATGCGCCAACGCAAGATCGTGCTAGAAGAGTGAGAGAAGAGTTCTGGACAAATGTAGAAGTGTGCATGGAAAAGTTTGGAAGGAATGAGAGAGTGTTTTTGATTGGTGATATGAATGGTAAAGTTGGGAATGTGAAGGTGGATGGAATAGTTGGTGAGTGGGGTGTGCCTGCTGAGATAGATGAGAATGGGAGTGCGTTAGTGGACATTTGTGCTGGGAGGGGGTTGGTGATAGCCAATACCCTCTTCAGGCATAAAATGATCCACAGGTATACATGGCGAGTGATGAGAAGGGTGGGTGGTGAACTAAATGAAAGGAAGGCAATGATTGATTATGTGTGTGTGGATGAAAGGATGCGAAGATGTGTAATGGATGCAAGAGTTTATAGAGGTTGGGGGAGTGGACTTTCTGACCACTACTTGGTGGTGGCCAGAATTAAAGTTCAAGTAAGATGGAGGAATAGAAGAAGGGAAAGACGAGAGGAAGGAGTAGTTGCAAGGAAAGTGGAAAGGTTACAAGAGGATGAGAAAAACGCAGGGTATAAGAGAGAAGTGAAGGAACGATTGGGCAAATATGAATTGGAGCAGATGGGAGACGTGGAAGGTGTGTGTAAGATATTTACAGAAGAAATATGTGCAGCATGTGATGTGGTGTGTGGAAGGAAGAGAAGGTGGAGGGGGGTGCAAGGAACAGCGTGGTGGACTGAAGAGGTGAAACAGGCTGTGGCACAAAAGAAAAAAGCATACAATGAATGGATGAGAAATAGGGGCATGGAAGAGGTTGAGAGGCGGAAGAGAGAGTTATATGTAGAAAGAAAGAGAGAGGTGAAAAGATTAGTAAGAGAGAGTAAGAAGAGAGTGGATGAGGAATTTGGAAGGAATTTGAGTGTAAAGTGGAGGGACTGTAAGAAAATGTTCTGGAAAGAGGTGAAAAGAGTAAGACAGGGTGCAAGTGAAGTTAGCAGGGGAGTGAAAGATAAAAATGGTAGATTACTAGTGGAGAAGGGAGGAAAAGTGAGCAGATGGAGAGAACACTATAAGGAATTATTGAACGTAGAGGATGGAAGTAATGCGAGTATAAATGGCTGGGGAATGGCTGGGAGAAGGAGGGAGGTGAGAAGACAGGAAGAAATCAGTAGGATAGAAGTTGTGGAAGCAGTGAAGAAAGTTAAATCAGGGAAAGCCCCAGGAATTGATGGAGTGTGTGGTGAAATGCTGAAGCATGGGGGAGAGATAGTAGTAGAATGGATGTGGAAGATGTGCGGATTGGCCTGGGAGGAAGGTAGAGTCCCGGAGGATTGGAAGTCAGGTATAATTATTCCCTTGTACAAAGGAAAAGGGGAAAAAGAAGTGTGTGGTAATCATAGGGGCATTTGTCTTCTTAGTATAATAGGAAAAGTGTATGGTAGGATACTTATTGACAGAGTTAGAGAAAGAACAGAGAAATTAGTTGGAGAAGAACAGGGAGGCTTTAGGAAGGGAAGAGGTTGTGTAGATCAGATATTCATTCTCAGATCTTTAGTGGAAAAGTTTCTAGAGAAGGGAAAGAAGTTGTATGCGGCTTTCATGGATTTGGAGAAAGCATATGACAGGGTGGATAGACAAGGATTGTGGAAAGTGTTATGAATATATGGAGTAGATGGGAAGTTGTTGAATGCTGTGAAGAGTACGTACGATGGTGTGAAGGCTGCAGTGCGTGTGGATGGTGAACTAAGTGAATTTTTCTCTTTGAAAGTTGGTTTGAAACAGGGATGTGTCATGTCTCCATAGTTGTTCAATCTGTACATGGAGGGGGTAATAAAAGAGGTATAAGGTAGGGTAGTGGATGTTGGAGTGGCCTGGTGAGAGAGGATAGTGTTTGGAAACTCCCTGTACTGTTGTTTGCAGATGATACTGTGTTGTTGAGTGAAGACGAAGGGGAGCTGCAAGGCTTGGTGGATGAGTTTGAGAGAGTGTGTAAGATACGGAATCTAAAGTTGAATGTAGGGAAGAATAAAGTGATGGTCTTTGAGAGAGGTGAAGTTAGTGAATGTACAGCGAGGTTGGATGGTGAGGAATTGGAAAATGTGAGTACGTTTAAGTACTTGGGTAGTGTGATGAGTAAGGATGGAGGTTTGGAGGGTGAAGTGCTTGAAAGGGTACAGCAGGGAAGAAAGGTTGCTGGTTCTTTGAAAGCAGTGATAAGAAACAGGGAAGTGAGCATGGAAGTGAAAAAGTTACTACATGACAGTATTGTGATACCAACTCTAACGTACGGAAGTGAAGCTTGGACGTTGTTGGAAGGACACACGTCAAGAGTGAGAGCAGTGGAAATGAGTTATTTAAGAGGAGCCTGTGGAGTTACATGGAGAGACAGGCTGACAAATGAGGATATAAAGGAGCGTTGTGGTGTTGATGTGGATGTGATGGGAAGCGTTATGAGGAACACACTGAGGTGGTTTGGCCATGTGGAGAGGATGGAGGGTGAAAGACTGATGAAGAGAGTGTATGTGAGTGAGGTGGAGGGGGGAAGAGGGAGGGGGAGGCCGAGGATGAGATGGAGGGATGGGATGGAAAGGTATATGAGAGAGGGGGGTTTGAGTTGGGAGCAGGGGAGTGAAATGGCGGGGGACAGGGCGACTTGGAGGCGATTTGTTTGTGGCCACCCCAAACGGGATTGGCGCGTCTGGCAATATCTATCTATCTATCTATTGCCAGATGCCTCAATCCCGTTCGGGGTGGCCACAGACAAATCGCCTCCACGTTGCCCAGTCCCCCGTCATTTCACTGCCCAGCTCCCAACTCACACCCCCCTCTCTCATATACCTCTCCACCCCATCCCTCCATCTCATCCTCGGCCTCCCCCTCCCTCTTCCCCCCTCCACCTCACTCACATACACTCTCTTCGTCAGTCTTTCACCCTCCATCCTCTCCACATGGCCAAACCACCTCAGTGTATTCCTCCTAATGCTTCCTATCACACCCAAGTCCACACCACAACGCTCCCTTTATATTCTCATTTGCCAGCCTGTCTATCCATGTAACTCCACAGGCTCCTCTTAAATAACTCATTTCCACTGCTCTCAGTCTTGACTTGTGTCCTTCCAGCAACGTCCAAGCTTCACTTCCATACGTTAGAGTTGGTATCACAATACTGTCATGTGGTAACTTTTTCACTTCCATGCTCACTTCCCTGTTTCTTATCACTGCTTTCAAGGAACCAGCAACCTTTCTTCCCTGCTGTACCCTTTCAAGCACTTCACTCTCTAAACCTCCATCCTTACTCATCACACTACTCAAGTACTTAAACGTACTCACATTTTCCAATTCCTCACCATCCAACCTCGCTGTACATTCAGACTTCACCTCTCTCAAAGATCATCACTTTACTCTTCCCTACATTCACCTATAGATTCCGTTTCTTACACACTCTCCCAAACTCATCCACCAAGCCTTGCAGCTCTCCTTTGTCTTCACTCAACAACAGTATCATCTGCAAACAACAGTTCAAGGAGTTTCCAAGGACTAACCTCTCTCACCAGGGCCACTCCAACATCCACTACCCTACCTTGTACCTCTTTTATTACCCCATCCATCTACAGATTGAACAACCATGGAGACATGACACATCCCTGTTTCAACCCAACCTTCAAAGAGAAAAATTCGCTCAGTTCACCATCCACACGCACTGCAGCCTTAGCACCATCATACATACTCTTCACAGCATTCAACAACTTCCCATCTACTCCATATATTCTTAATACTTTCCACAATCCTTGTCTATCCACCCTGTCATATGCTTTCTCCAAATCCATGAAAGCCGCATACAACTTCTTTCCCTTCTCTAGAAACTTTTCCACTAAAGATCTAAGAATGAATATTTGATCTACACAACCTCTCCCCTTCCTAAAGCCTCCCTGTTCTTCTCCAACTAATTCCTCTGTTCTTTCTCTAACTCTGTCAATAAGTATCCTACCATACACTTTTCCTATTATGCTAAGAAGACAGATGCCCCTACGACTACCACACACTTCTTTTTCCCTTTTTCCTTTGAACAAGGGAATAATTATACCTGACTTCCAATTCTCCGGGACTCTACCTTCCTCCCAGGCCAATCTGCACATCTTCCACATCCATTCTACTGCTATCTCTCCCCCATGCTTCAGCATTTCACCACATACTCTATCAATTCCTGGGGCTTTCCCCAATTTAACTTTCTTCATTGCTTCCACAACTTCTATCCCACTGATTTCTTCCTGTCTTCTCACCTCCCTCCTCCTCCCAGCCATTCCCCAGCCACTTATACTCGCATTACTTCCATCCTCTATGTTCAACAATTCCTTAAAGTGTTCTCTCCATCTCTCACTTTTTCTCCCTTCTCCACTAGTAATCTACCATTTTTATCTTTCACTCCCCTGCTAACTTCACTTCCACCCTGTCTTACTCTTTTCACCTCTTTCCAGAACATTTTCTTACAGTCCCTCCATTTTACACTCAAGTTACTTCCAAATTCCTCATCCACTCTCTTCTTCCTCTCTCTCTTACTAATCTTTTCACCTCTTTCTTTCTACATATAACTCTCTCTTCCACCTCTCAACTTCTTCCACGCCCGTATTTCTCATCCATTCATTGTATGCTTTCTTCTTTTGTGTCACAACCTGTCATACCTCTTCATTCCACCACGATGTTCCTTGCACCCCCCTCCGTCTTCTCTTCATCCCACACACCACATCACATGCTGCACATATTTCTTCTGTAAATATCCTGCACACACCTTCCACTTCCCCCATCTGCTCCAATTCATATTTGTCCAATCATTCCTCCACTTCTCTCTTATACTCTGCCTTTTTCTCATCCTCTTGTAACCTTTCCACTCTCCTTACAAATACAGTACTCCTTCTTCCCGTCCCTCCCTTCTTCTATTTCTCCATCCTAATTGGACCTTGATTCTGGCCACCACCAAGTAGTCGTCAGAAAGTCCATTCCCCCAACCTCTATAAGCTCTTGCATCCATTACACATTTTCGCATCCTTTCATCCACACACACATAATCAATCATTGCCTTCCTTTCATTCAGTTCACCACCCACCCTTCTCATCACTCGCCATGTATACCTGTGGATCATCTTGTGCATGAAGAGGGTATTGGCTATCACCAACCCCATCCCAGCACAAATGTCCACTGCCATTCTCATCTATCTCAGCAGGCACACCCCACTCACCAACTATTCCATCCACCTTCACATTCCCTACTTTACCATTCATATCACCGATCATAAACACTCTCTCGCTTCTTCCAAACTTTTCCATGCACACTTCCACATTTGTCCAGTACCTTTCTCTCACTCTGCTTGCATGATCTTGTGTTGGCGCATACACACTCACAAAATCGCCAACATTTGTATTACAACTTTCAATCTTACCCACACAATCCTTGACCCAACTGATCCATACTGTCTTATGCTCTTCTTCCACCTTTTACTCACAACTATACATACTCCTTCTTTTGCCCTCTCATTCTCACCTACTCCTGCACATATACCCCATCCATACTCCCATTCTCTCACACTCTCACCTCTCCATTTCATTTCAGTTATTCCGCATACATCAACTTTCTCACCCTCAAGCACCTGGACAATCTCTTTCACCTCATTATTCCCTCCCCTTACATTCCAAGTTCTGATAACCATGTCCTTTGTCCGGTCCTTGGTCATCATCTTTTGGTCAGTCCTTGTCCGAGGCTTATTGTTTGTCTTTTTAGTTATTTGTTTTCCGGGGAGGGGCACTAACCCTCCGCCAACCCTTTTAGTTGCCTTTTACGACACGCTGGGATACTGAGGAGTATTCTTGAAAAAAACCTTACTCCCAGGGGTATATATATATATATATATATATATATAAGTAATCCCGCATTTTTTGCGGATTTTTTGTCTACGGTTTTGCCCTCTCGCGGATTTTCTTAGCATTAATAAGTTCAACAAAAATATCCTTGAATATACAGAAAAAAAAAAAAATTGAAATTCCCACAGCTTCCAATTGTAGCGCGGTAAACTCACGCCACCCTCTGTCCCTTTCCCGTGGCCCCTCTGCCAGTGTTACCATATCTAGCATAATTTTATTCTTTTAGCATAATTTTGATCAAATTTTCGAGTCTGGAATATTTTTTAGCATATTAGAAGTTTCAGAATCATTCTAGCATAATTTAGAATGGAATGGAATATTTTTAGAATAATTTTATAAAAGCTACAAATCAGAGAGAGAGAGAGAGAGAGAGAGAGAGAGACGAATAAGGTAAGAAGATGTTTGAATAGTTGGTTACTTTCAGTTTGGGCTTGGTTGGGTTGGATTAGATTAGGTTAGGTTAGGTTGGATTAGGTTAGGTTAGGTTAGGTTGGATTAGGTTAGGTTAGGTTAGGTTGGATTAGGTTAGGTTAGGTTAGGTTTTAGGTTAGGTTCGGTTTGGTTCGGTTGGGTTAGGATAAGTTTGAGCTTTGTACTTTACCCATGAAACCTAGGTTTTTCCGATGGATTTTGGTATGATTCATTCGATTTTCAGCTTCATTTCAGTCGGAAATGACCATTTTCTGTGTTTCCCCCCCTCCCTATAACCCCCGATTCCCCAAAGATCCCTCATTATTTCAGGGGGGATTGGGGGGGTCATATCTCAAAATCTGGTTATTTCCGTGGGAAAGGATGCTCAAATCGAGCAGAATCACATCAAAATCCATCAGAAAACGTAAGTTTCGTGGGGAAAAAGCAGTATGGGTAGATACCGATATTTATCCTCTTACTGTATGTAGGTTCATTTTAATATTTTCATAGTAAACAATATATAATTAATATGTTGCACGAATATGTATAGAATTTTATCATTTAGCTTCAAGTTAGCATAATTCATTTTTTACTTGGAACAAATATGCTCAATCTAGCATAATTTTTTCATTGCCCTAGCATAATTTCGTTGTTTGGATATGGCAACACTGCTCTCTGCCTCGCATAACCATTCTTCAGTCCACGCCTGACTGCCTTAAGTGGCTGTTGTGGTTGTAACCACAGTATGATATGAGCCTCTTGCCTCCCACTTGCTTTCCACATGGCCCCAGGACGTAAGCCAGCCTCACCAAAGGCTAATAATACAATTAGTAAGAACTCCAAAGTGACAAAACGATCAAGTTATGACCTTAGCAGAGAAAATTGTGTTACTGGACAAGCTAAGAAACGACCGTGCGAGTGTTTTCTATCACCAGTTAATGCATCTTTTTATTTTGTACTGTTTTGTTAATAAATGTGTAGATAATTGTGTATTACAGTACGGTGTTTACGTTTTTCCTTCATAATTGAGTATGTGCTTTCAATCTTGTAAGAAGGTATTTCGGGATGAGTATGGAGGTTTCGGGACAATTCGCAGTCACAACAAACACAAAACAATTCGCCTTCATTAATGAAGATAGCTATGGGTGACGCTAGAATATAATTCAAAGGCGACTACAGCGAGGATGAAACAAGTTAATTATTGACTAAAGGTGCAACTAATAAATAATATCCAGAACCTACGCTACTGAACATAGACTTTGCTGGATCCCCCTGAAATATAGTTATTAAAGTATTGATTAATTAATAATAAGTATATTTATCAAAGTATTGATTAGTATATTTATAGAATGGCGGGGAATCGTCCAGGTTGCGAATTGTTCTGAAGGGGAATCGTCCATGTTTTGACGGGGAATTGTCTGACGGCGAATTGTCTCGCAATCAAGATGGACATGGACTGTGTGATGGGCAGCATGGTGGACACAAGTGCAAGTTTTCAATTGTTAATAGAGTATTCGCGGAATTGACTTTTCGCGGGGGTTACAAGAACGTAACTACCGCGAAATATGCGGGATTACTGTATATATATATATATATATATATATATATATATTATATCTATATCTATATACAGGTAACTCGCACGGAACACGATCTCACGGAACGCGCGCTCGCAATTATACACGGTAAGGGCTGGGATACATATAAGACAACATAAGATTAAAAAACCATCATGAAAACTACAAATTAACACAGGAGAGGCCTTTGAAAGATCAAATCCTCGAACGTCACCGCTCGCAATTATACACGGTAAGGGCTGGGATACATATAAGACAACGTAAGATTAAAAAACCATCATGAAAACTACAAATTAACGCAGGAGAGGCCTTTGAAAGATCAAATCCTCGAACGTCACCGCATGGCCAACGGTTTGTTTTGATTATGTGACGATCTAGGCGGGAAATTATTCAGTGAGTGAGACATTCCCGAGTACAGTAGCACAGTATTTGTAAGTTAAATATTTACAGTACTGTACTGTTCTGGTAAGTTTATGTGCAACTTAAAGTACTATTAAATAACGTTAAAGCAAGAAATAAAGTCTTATAACCAGTTTACCTGACAGGTGTCAGAATATTGCCTTTTTTATTTGTTCATTTTTTCCACAGTACTGTACAGTATTTGTAAGTTAAATATTTACTGTTCTCGTATGTACTGTACTTGTAAGCACTTAAGTAAAGTTAAATCATTAAATAAAGCCTTGTAACCAGTTAACCCGAATTATATGAATACCCATGATCGGCGTCGGAATATTGCCTTTTTTGTTTGTTCGTTAAACTCTTACTGTACTGCTTTTCTACAGTACTGTATTTGTAAGTTAAATATTTACTGTTCTGGTATGTACTTGTAAGCAATTAAAGCATTAAATAAAGCCTTGTAACCAGTTAACCTGATTTATATGATTACCCATGATCGGCGTCAGAATATTGCCTTTTTAGTTTGTTCATTAAAGACTTATAATAAGAGAAAAATACATTTTTGTCTTGGTATCTTTACCTATTTGCTCAGGTTTGCTGTAATGGTTTGGATCATTTGATGCAATGCAAATTGTAGAAAACTGTGAAAACTTTCAGGAAGTGAACGAAAATCTGGGACATGAGACTGACCTTGACTTCACCCTCTCATGTATCATCTGTCAGTTCACCACCTGCTATCATGATGAGTGGATGTACGATTTTTTCGCTCGTGGCCATGCCTAACCACTCACAGTTACACCCATTATCTCGACCCAGACAGAAAATACAATCTTTTTCCTCCCTTGCAAAACACAAACAACCACCCTGTTTACGAGACAGCAATATATATTGCGAAAATAACAAGGTAAAATGATAGAGAAAGATGAACATGTTATGACGGAAGAAGTACGTTTTCCCCGTCTGTAAAAGTATTTATTTCTGCTTTGTATCTGTATTCGTAATAATTAAACTTATTGTTAGTTCTGAAACTGCATTACGATTCTATTTTTAGCCATACTCGTGGTGTGGGAGCTGGAAGTTGTGACACAACTTCCTTATTGCTAATCGGACTGACCCTCCACTTTATTCTCCCGTGGCAGAGTCTAGCCTTGGAGGACATGCAGTTTTCTCATTTAGGACTGAAAATTCAACTCTCGCTCCCTTTTCCAAGCATGGGCACAACGATAACGTAAAAAATAACTCGAAACTACCATAAACATATATCAAAAAGGTGAAAATGTATTCATAATTTTTTTTTTTTTCCAGCCATTCCTAACAGATTATGTACTGAAATCATTCGGTATCACAGTACTGCATTTCTAAGTTAAATATGTACTGTTCTGGTATGTACTTGTAAGTTAAAGCACTGGTACCAGTTAACCTGATTTATATGATTACCTATGATCGGTGTCAGAATGTTTCTTCGTGTTTACGTACAGTATTTGTGTGTTGAAGTTTTGCTCTGGAGTACTGTATTTGTGAGTTATAACATTAAATAAACCTTCTAACCACTTAAAGTGCTTTCTAGTGATTACCAGTGACAGATAACAGCAAAACAACACATTTGGGGGGTCTAGGGAGCAAAATATGGAGTAGTTTAAATATTTCGCACCTAACACGGCATATGAGTAGAACGAAACCCACGTGTTCCGTGCGGATTACCTGTACTATATATATATGTATATATATATATATATATATATATATATATATATATATATATATATATATATATATATATATATATATATATATATATATATATATATATATATATATATATATATATACATATATATATATATATATATATATATATATATATATATATATATATATATATATATATAAATATATATATACATATATATACTTTATATATATATATATATATATATATATATATATATAAATATATATCCATCCATCCATCCATCATCCAATCCTACGTTGCCCCATGAGGAGCGTAGGAGCCCGGGGCTAGGCAGTTGGTCCTGACATTTAAGATGACAGTCACCAGCCTCACTCATTCCTGAGTGGCATTACGTGAGCAATAAAACCCCAACCATCCCTTGGATATAAACCTTCACCGGCTCAATCCGATTGAAGGACAATAATTACCCACTAAACCACTAGGTGCCAAAATTTGATTATATGGTTGGTTGCCACCCAGCATAGTAAATGGTTTCCTGGTGTACAGGAAACCATTTGGCTTGTTACTCAGTGTAGAGTCACCCACAGGCAGAAGGAAGAGGAAAGAATGAAGGAATGAAAGATAGAAGAGGGAGTGCAAAGTCACCCGTAGGCAGAAAGACGAGGAAAGAATGAAGGAAAGAAAGACAGAAGAAGATGGAAGGAAAGAAGGATGGAGGAGAGGACAGGGTAGACACCCGAGAGCAGCACAACATTGAGTGAGCGGATGGTGAGCATCCCCACCTATCACAATATAAATATATATATATATATATATATATATATATATATATATATATTGTCTTTCTTTCCTTCATTCTTTCCTCTTCCTTCTGCCTGTGGGTGACTCTACACTGAGTGACAAGCCAAATGGTTTCCTGTACACCAGGAAACCATTTACTATGCTGGGTGGTAACCATATAACCAAATTTTGGCTCCTGGTGGTTTAGTGGGTAATAAAGGTGCTCCAATCGGACTGAGCCAGTGAAGGTTTATGTCCAAGGGATGGTTGGGGTTTATTGCTCACCTAATGCCACTCAGGGATGAGTGAGGCTGGTCACTCTCATCATAAATGCCAGGACCAACTTTCCTTGCCCCGGTCTCCTACGCTCCTCATGGGGCAACGTAGGATTAGATGATGGATGGATGGATATTATATACATATATATATATATATATATATATATATATATATGTCTTTCTTTCCTTCATTCTTTCCTCTTCAGTCTGCCTGTGGGTGACTCTGCACCGAGTGACAAGCCAAATGGTTTCGTGTGCACCAGGAAACCATTTACTACGCTAGATGGTAACCAAATAACCAAATTTTGGCGCCTGGTGGTTTAGCGGGTATTTACGGCACTCCAGTCGGATTGAGCCGGTGAAGGTTTATATCCAAGGGGAGGTTGGGGTTTATTGCTCATGTAATGCCACTCAGGGATGAGTGAGGCTGTTCACTCCTATCTTAAATGTCAGGACCAACTTGCCTAGTCCCAGTCTCCTATGTTCCTCATGGGGCAATGTAGGAATGGATGATGATGATGATGATGAAAAACTAATCAGCAATGAATGACATGGAGCCCAATTCATACAACTACTGGTACATCAATCACCCTGCAATGCAAAAGAAAAACTATATCATATCATTCTGTAAAACAATTTATGGTACAAAAAACTTTCATTATTATGCTCTCGCTAAAAAGCTCCCCAAAAAACTTCAATGAAAAGATACTCACGTCATCAGAGAGGCTTCTTTTAACAGACCCTGGGCTGCTCGGCTACTGTCTTTCAGTCGTTTCACTGCCACCTGCTGGCCCATCCAATCACCCAGTAATACATCTCCAAATTCTCCTTTTCCTATTGGGTCCAAAAGCTGTAATATTCATGAATGAATTACTACTTGCAGTTTCTGCTTCAACATGTAGTTTCTTACCCCTGGGGTATGAGTGAAAAAAGTAAAAAATTGAATAACTGAATCATTATAAATGGGAATAACAAGACAGAAACTACTGTACCAAAAACTCATATTGTATTAAATAATATATAGAGTGAATCTTCTTTGTACCAGATCCACTGGCAGGAAGCCCAGTCCAATAATGTCCGAACGTACCCCCCGAAGTCGAATTTCAGGCACATAATGGAAAATAAATGAGTAAAATAGCATAGTCTTTGAAAGAGGTGAAGTCAGTGAATGTACAGCGAGGTTGGATGGTGAGGAATTGGAAAATGTGAGTACGTTTAAGTACTTGGGTAGTGTGATGAGTAAGGATGGAGGTTTGGAGGGTGAAGTGCTTGAAAGGGTACAGCAGGGAAGAAAGGTTGCTGGTTCTTTGAAAGCAGTGATAAGAAACAGGGAAGTGAGCATGGAAGTGAAAAACTTACTACATGACAGTATTGTGATACCAACTCTACCATATGGAAGTGAAGCTTGGACGTTGTTGGAAGGACACAAGTCAAGAGTGAGAGCAGTGGAAATGAGTTATTTAAGAGGAGCCTGTGGAGTCACGTGGAGAGACAGGCTGACGAATGAGGACAGGTATGAGCGATTGTGGTGGATGTGGATGTGATAGGAAGCTGCTATGAGGAACACACTGAGGTGGTTTGGCCATGTGGAGAGGATGGAGGGTGAAAGACTGACGAAGAGAGTGTATGTGAGTGAGGTGAAGGGGGGAAGAGGGAGGGGGAGGCCGAGGATGAGATGGAGGGATGGGGTGGAGAGGTATATGAGAGAGGGGGGTGTGAGTTGGGAGCAGGGGAGTGAAATGGCGGGGGACTGGGCGACTTGCAGGCGATTTGTTTGTGGCCACCCCAAACGGGATTGAGTCGTCTGGCAATATATATATATATATATATATACACATATGGTATCCTCATGTCCAACATGCGTTTGTCCAGCACGACTCGTGTCCAGCACGGAGAGCAAAAAATTAGTACAATTTAATATGATTTAATTACTGTAACACAGGTGCGTTAGCATAACACAGAATTCCTCACCACAGATTCGAGGAATCACCCTGGTCCATCACGGTCATACTAATTCCCGTGACTGACAGCCAATCAAAACTTCTGATCAAGTAGCCTGCCGCTATCGTGAGGATCGTGATGTCACCCAATTAAAAACGCTTCTGCTCTCATGATCTTTTGTTTAAATTTCTCGCCACACCACTCAGTCATAACACATTGGACATGATTTTCTGCATTTTCTGCCCTTGCACTGCATTTTACCCTGCTCATGATGCCTAGAAGCCAGAACCCAGAGTTACTCCTTCAGGCACTGTTAGTAATTCAGAGGAGAAGAGAGAGGAATGTTATTACTACAATGTGAATGAAGCCATTGAGGACCATACTAAAACACCAAGACAAGATCCTGTGGCATAAGACAGGATTACTGATATGCACACTTACAGAAATCATCATAATGACGCAGTACCTCAGTATGACGTATGAAACAGATTGTTCCTGTAGATCCTAAAAATTTAGTTCATCCATAGTACAGTACCATATTATAATTCACAATATTTGTATATGTAGTATATGTGTATTTAGGGTGACTTTTCCTATTGCACCCACCATAAGCTCTGTTGTTTGTCCAACACGTTTTTGGAGCACTGGACAGGCTGTAATATTACCGTGCAACAGGGTACTGTATATAAAAAAAAAAAAAAA